>NC_091155.1:28072817-28075317 GCF_040958095.1 Procambarus clarkii
TTATATGTAATTTTTTTACATATATATATATTCGGGGATTGCAGTTGTGTCAGGTATGGGAGGGGGGAGGTGACTGTTTTAAATGTATATATAAGAAAAACGTGGGGAATAACACACACACACACACACACACACACACACACACACACACACACACACACACACACACACACAGCTTAAAATTGTGACCAAAGGACAAGAGGTCCGGGAAAGGAGACTTGATTACAGAAAAGGGGACTACAGAAGGATAAGGGACTACCTGGGAGAAGTGCAGTGGGAGGAAGAACTTAGAGGAAAAACAGTGCAAGGTATGATGAACCAAGTCATATTGAAATGCAAGGAGGCTGAAGATAGATTTATTCCAACAATAAAGGAAAAAAGCAGGAGGGAATATAATAATCCATGGTTTAATAGACAGTGTCAGGAAGCAAAGGTGAGAAGCAGGAGGGAGTGGAGGAAGTACAGAAGGCAAAGGACAGAGGACAACAGGATTAGATGTAACAGAGCTAGGAATGATTACATTAACATAAGACGAGTGTCGGAAAGAAGTTATGAGAACGATATTGCAGTCAAAGCGAAAAAGCAACCAAAATTACTACATAGCCATATAAGAAGGAAGATGTCGGTAAATGACCAAGTGACAAGACTGAGGAAAACAGAAGGGGCATATACAGAAAGCGACAAGGAAATCTGCGAGGTACTGAATGCAAAATTCCATGGAGTGTTCACTACCGAGCCTGAGCAGCTCCCATTGTTAGAAGAGATTACCCAAGATGAAAGACTATCAGATATAGAGGTGACAGCAGAGGATGTAATGAAACAGTTGACAACACTGGATGCAAATAAAGCTGTTGGACCAGACAAAGTATCACCGTGGATACTTAAAGAGGCAGCGCAGGCTCTCAGCGTGCCTCTGGCAATGATCTTCAATGAGTCACTTATGTCGGGAGAATTGCCCAGTTGCTGGAAGGAGGCAAATGTCGTACCGATTTTCAAAAAGGGGGATAGGGAGGAGGCACTTAACTACAGACCCGTATCACTGACAAGCATCCCCTGCAAAATACTTGAAAGAATAATTAGGCTAAGACTTGTTGAGCACCTGGAGAGCATTGGGTTTGTAAACAAGCACCAACATGGGTTCTGGACAGGGAAATCATGCCTAACAAACCTTTTAGAATTCTATGATAAAGTAACAAGGATAAGGCAGGACAGAGAAGGCTGGGCAGACTGCATATTTCTTGACTGCCAAAAGGCCTTTGATACGGTACCGCACATGAGACTGCTATACAAACTTGAGAGGCAGGCAGGAGTAAGCGGAAAGGCCCTAGTATGGGTGAAGAACTACCTAACAGGAAGGAGCCAGAGGGTAATGGTAAGGGGCGAAAAGTCGGACTGGCGAACAGTAACAAGTGGAGTACCTCAAGGATCGGTGCTGGGACCAATCCTCTTTCTAATTTACGTAAATGATATGTTTACAGGAGTGGAATCATACATGTCGATGTTTGCAGATGACGCAAAATTAATGAGAAGAGTTGTGACAGACGAGGATTGTAGGATCCTCCAAGAGGACTTAAACAGGCTGCAGAGATGGTCAGAGAAATGGCTACTGGAGTTTAACACCAGTAAATGTAAAGTTATGGAAATGGGATCAGGTGACAGGAGACCAAAGGGACAGTACACAATGAAGGGGAACAGCCTACCTGTAACGATTCGAGAAAGAGACCTGGGAGTGGATGTGACACCTAATCTAACTCCTGAGGCACATATAAATAGGATAACGACAGCAGCGTACTCTACACTGGCGAAAATTAGAACTTCATTCAGAAACCTAAATGAGGAAGCTTTTAGGGCGCTTTACACTGCCTACGTGAGACCCGTCTTAGAGTATGCCGCGCCATCATGGAGCCCCCACCTGAAGAAACACATAAAGAAACTGGAGAAGGTTCAGAGGTTTGCGACGAGGCTTGTCCCAGAGCTACGAGGGATGGGATATGAAGAGCGGCTGAAGGAACTGAACCTTACGACACTAGAGAAAAGAAGGGAGAGAGGAGATATGATAGGGACATATAAAATACTCAGGGGAATTGACAAAGTGGAAATAGATCAAATGTTCACACGTAATAATAACAGAACGAGGGGACATGGGTGGAAACTGGAAACTCAGATGAGTCACAGAGATGTTAGGAAGTTTTCTTTTAGTGTGAGAGTAGTAGAAAAATGGAATGCACTTGGGGAACAGGTTGTGGAAGCAAATACTATTCATACTTTTAAAACTAGGTATGATAGGGAAATGGGACAGGAGTCATTGCTGTAAACAACCGATAGCTGGAAAGGCGGTATCCAAGAGTCAATGCTCGATCCTGCAAGCACAAATAGGTGAGTACAAATAGGTGAGTACACACAGATGGATAAGACTGTCACACCCACGCTGCCCCAGCCTGCTGACTGGCCCAGCGGTGCCCACTTGGGTATGCTGCGCCCTGCTGGCCCGTCACGACCA
>NC_091155.1:28082817-28092817 GCF_040958095.1 Procambarus clarkii
CACTGTATAAACATCAGAGGTCCGCGGTTGTTCAACACCCTCGCAGCGAGCATCAAAAATATTGCCGGAACAACCGTGGACATCTTCAAGAGGAAACTAGATTGTTTCGTTCAAGGAGTGCCTGACCAACCGGGCTGTGGTGGGTATGTGGGCCTGCGCGCCGCTCCAAGCAACAGCCTGGTGGACCAAACTCTCACAAGTCAAGCCTGGCCTCGGGCCGGGCTTGGGGAGTAGAAGAACTCCCAGAACCCCATCAATCAGGTATCAAGCAGACGGATTAAATAGCAACGGCGTTGGAGATATCCGACGACAGGCAATATAATTCCTAAATGGTTCTCCAGATGTGTATGCAAGTACCTGTAATGAAAGCTGGACATCTTCACTTTAACCTCAAGAGATCTTAATGTTATCTGACCTCCACTGTGGTAGAGCACACAGCCCAGTCCACACTCCTCCTCTTTACGTACCGCAAAACAAAAATAAATAACTATAATAACAAACATGTCCCTACAATTGCACCAGAGGTTGTACTCCTATATATATATATATATATATATATATATATATATATATATATATATATATATATATATATATATATATATATATATATATATATATGCAATTGACGATCACGAAACACTGATCATTTGTATGCGAAAAATCCACAGAGTCAACACCAGACCGGTGTTGACAAAGGCCCAGATCGGCCGAAACGTTCATCTCTCTTTTCCATTTCTCTGTGGATTTTCCGCGTTATATATATATATATATATATATATATATATATATATATATATATATATATATATATATATATATATATATATATATATATATACTCACCTAGTTGTGTTTGCGGGGGTTGAGCTCTGGCTCTTTGGTATATGTGTGTGTGTGTGTGTGTGTGTGTGTGTGTGTGTGTGTGTGTGTGTGTGTGTGTGTGTGTGTGTATTCACCTAGTTGTGCTTGCGGGGGTTGAGCGCTGCTCTTTCGGCCCGCCTCTCAACTTTCAATCAACTGTTACTAATTTTTTTTTTACACACACACACACACACACACACACACACACACACACACACACACACACACACACACACACACACACACACACACACACACACACACACACACACACACAAACACACAAACACACACACAAACACACCAGGAAACGTCCCGTAAAAGCTGTCTAACTCTAAGGTACCTATTTACTGCTAGGTAACAGGCGTATCAGGGGGTGAAAGAAACTCTGCCCCATTTGTTTCTGCCATCACCGAAGATCGAACCTGTACCCGAGGATTACTAGAGCAGAGCGCTGTCCACTCAGCTATCAGGCCCCCCAAGGAAGTACTTAAGGAATTTCGTGTCTTACTCCTTCCTTCGTGGTCGAACTGGAAGGGAACTAGCGCCAAGCGATAACGACTATATAGCCCTTGGAAGGGGTCAGAATAAGGGTTAGTGATGGGAAGGGGGGGAATTAATGGTACCCAACCCCTTGGATGGTCGGGGATTGAACGCCGACCTGCATGAAGCTCTACCGTAGCTCTACTGTCCAGTCCAAGTGGTTGGGCTGGAGAAGCCAACCAGAGCAGCTTCAGCATCGTTAACGACCCTATTGTAAGCTTGTCCCCCCCCTCCCCCCCATCCCCCTAGACCTCTGAGCACCACCTAGAGAAATTTGTAACAAATTCCCTCCCTCACCCTAATCATCCCCTAGACCTTCCCCCCCCCCCCCCCCCCGTCACCTCCCGTTACCAAACAATGCCTCTGATAACGACACCGGCAGTAGTTCTCACTATAGCGGCCATAACAGTTAACAACGAGGTGAATACTGTTATCCCAATTTCCCTGTATATATATCTCTCCAGCTGTACAGTTTTCCCATTCATAAATAACACTGCAATTCTTACTAATTATTTTTAACATACGCCCGTGACAAACATTGTTATTATAGATCAGACTAACAGCCCAGCCAATTATATGTAAATTTGCACTGTTCACGGCCGTAATTAATCATAATGCCATTTCAAATTGCTGGCAAGCCAGGCTAATGCTGAAATTAAACTTTTAATTCGTCGGTAATGTAAAATATTTTGACCCGGGCCGGATCAGGGCGCTGGAGAGAGCCAGAGGCGGGTGGGTCAACCCACACCGACCCGCCGATCCGGGTAGTGAACCCGGACCATGGGTCATTCCAAACCTATTTCCACCTCACGACATAAAAAAACTCAAAAGCACCCCTACATCCCTTATAAACAAACCATACACCCCATAACCCCACCCCTACACCCCTAAATCCCATCCCTACACCCCATAACCCCACCCCTACACCCCATAACCCCACCCTACACCCCATAACCCCACCCTACACCCCATAACCCCACCCCTACCACCCCTAAATCCCAACCCTACACCCCATAACCCCACCCTACACCCCACCCCTACACCCCACCCCTACACCCCATAAACCCCACCCTACACCCCATAAACCCCACCCTAGACCCTATAACCCCACCCTACACCCCATAACCCCCACCCCTACACCCCATAACCCCACCCTACACCCCATAAACCACACCCCTACAACCCCATAACCCCGCTCTACACCCCATAACCCCCCACCCCTACACCCCCATAAACCACACCCCTACACCCCATAACCACATCCCTACACCCCATAACCACACCCCTACACCCCATAACCCCACTCCTACACCCCATAACCCCCACCCTACACCCCATAAACCACACCAATACACCCCATAAACCCCACCCCTACACCCCATAACCCCCACCCCTACACCCCATAACCCCACCCTACACCCTATAAACCACACCCCTACACCCCATAACCCCACCCTACACCCCATAACCCCCACCCTACACCCCATAACCCCCACCCCTACACCCCATAAACCACACCAATACACCCCATAAACCCCACCCCTACACCCCATAACCCCCCTACACCCCCATAACCCCCCCTACACCCTGCCCCATATACGACACCCGTGTAACAACAAACCAACAACACTGATCGCAATATGACTCAAAAGCCACCTGATCGAGCGTCACCTGTGTAAAATCAACTTTTGTTTGGAAAATCATATTTACAAAATCCGTACATTGTAACATGACTTAATAAGCGGCGTGAACGACCCGGTGATCCTAACAAGCTGATCCTTGGGTGATCCACCAGCTGCCTGAGTCTTGGGTGATCCACCAGCTGCCTGAGTCTTGAGTGATCCACCAGCTGCCTGAGTCTTGGGTGATCCACTAGCTGCCTGAGTCTTGGGTGATCCACCAGTTGCCTGAGGCTTGGGAGATCCACTAGCTGCCTGAGTCTTGGGTGATCCACCAGCTGCCTGATCCTTGAGTGATCCACCAGCTGCCTGAGTCTTGGGTGATCCACCAGCTGCCTGAGTCTTGAGTGATCCACCAGCTGCCTGAGTCTTGGGTGATCCACCAGCTGCCTGAGTCTTGGGTGATCCACCAGCTGCCTGAGTCTTGGGTGATCCACCAGCTGCCTGAGTCTTGAGTGATCCACCAGCTGCCTGAGTCTTGGGTGATCCACTAGCTGCCTGAGTCTTGGGTGATCCACCAGCTGCCTGATCCTTGAGTGATCCACCAGCTGCCTGAGTCTTGGGTGATCCACCAGCTGCCTGAGTCTTGAGTGATCCACCAGCTGCCTGAGTCTTAAGTGATTCACCAGCTGCCTGAGTCTTGGGTGATCCACCAGTTGCCTGAGGCTTGGGAGATCCACTAGCTGCCTGAGTCTTGGGTGATCCACCAGCTGCCTGAGTCTTGGGTGATCCACCAGTTGCCTGAGGCTTGGGAGATCCACTAGCTGCCTGAGTCTTGGGTGATCCACCAGCTGCCTGATCCTTGAGTGATCCACCAGCTGCCTGAGTCTTGGGTGATCCACCAGCTGCCTGAGTCTTGAGTGATCCACCAGTTGCCTGAGGCTTGGGAGATCCACTAGCTGCCTGAGTCTTGGGTGATCCACCAGCTGCCTGAGTCTTGGGTGATCCACCAGTTGCCTGAGGCTTGGGAGATCCACTAGCTGCCTGAGTCTTTGGTGATCCACCAGCTGCCTGAGTCTTGGGTGATCCACCAGTTGCCTGAGGCTTGGGAGATCCACTAGCTGCCTGAGTCTTGGGTGATCCACCAGCTGCCTGATCCTTGAGTGATCCACCAGCTGCCTGAGTCTTGGGTGATCCACCAGCTACCTGATCCTTGAGTGATCCACCAGCTGCCTGATCCTTCAGTGATCCACCAACAGTCTGGCTCTTTTCTCGCCTCAAGAGTCAAACATCAAAGCAATATCACCATTAAACAAGTGTCTTCAGAAGCAGTACAGATAACAAAGACACCATTAAACAAGTGCCTTTGGAAGCAGTACAGATAACAAAGACACCATTAAACAAGTGCCTTTGGAAGCAGTACAGATAACAAAGAGTAACAAGAAGCAGTGAGGTGATTCAGTAAACAGCCACGATGAATCACCAAGGAAGGTGATGAGATGAGTAACAGCAGGAGTATTCACTCATCACCTGCAGCGACTCACCAATGTAAGTCATCGTGTTATACACATTTAGTTTATTACATCAGAAAATAAGAATCTATGAAGCGTCAAAAGGCCTATTGGCCCATGCGAGGCAGCTCCTATTGGTCCATGCGAGGCAGCTCCTATTGGTCCATGCGAGGCAGCTCCTATTGGTCCATGCATGGCAGCTCCTATTGGTCCATGCGAGGCGGCTCCTATTGGTCCATGCATGGCAGCTCCTATTGGTCCATGCGAGGCAGCTCCTATTGGTCCATGCGAGGCAGCTCCTATTGGTCCATGCGAGGCAGCTCCTATTGGTCCATGCATGGCAGCTCCTATTGGTCCATGCGAGGCAGCTCCTATTGGTCCATGCGAGGCAGCTCCTATTGGTCCATGCGAGGTAGCTCCTATTGGTCCATGCGCGGCAGCTCCTATTGGTCCATGCGAGGCAGCTCCTATTGGTCCATGCGAGGCAGCTCCTATTGGTCCATGCGAGGCAGCTGCTATTGGTCCATGCGAGGCAGCTTCTCAATATATCTCCCGCCTTTTTTGTCTCATCGGTAAATTTGCTAATGTAGGTCTTCACTCGTATATCTAAATCGTTAATTTATATGGTAAACAACACAGGTTCAAAGACAGAGCTGTCAGCCAATCACAGTGATTTCACGTTTTGATTTTGTATTGTTTACACTTGACGACCCTACGTCGAGTCCCTCATCTAGTGCCCTGTTGAGGGAGACACAGAGGTGAAAAGAAAGGAGAAAGAAAAGGATAAAAGAGAAAAAAGGAGAAAAGAGGGAGACACAACTAGAAAACGCGAAATCAAAGAAAATTTAAGAAATATTTCGGTTCAGTAACAGGGTTGTTGATTTGTGGAACCAATTACCGCGTAACGTGGTGGAGGTGGGGTCCCTCGATTGTTTCAAGCGTGGGTTGGACATGTATATGAGTGGGATTGGGTGATTATTGATAGGAGCTGCCTCGTATGGGCCAATAGGCCTTCTGCAGTTACCTTTGTTCTCATGTTCTTATATTTAAAATTCACAGGGAAATGATCGCGTGTGAAGAAAAAAAGATAAAATGTTTAATGACCAAACCATACATGAGAAATTGAGAAGACGACGACGTTTTGGTCCGTCCTGGATCATTCTCCCGTCGTATGATGCAGGCGATGAGTCACAATAACGTGGCTGAAGTATGATGACCAGACCACACACTAGAAGGTGAAGGGACGACGACGTTTCGGTCCGTCCTGGACCATTCTCAAATCGATGATCGACTTGAGAATAGTTCAGGACGGACCGAAACGTCGTCGTCCCTTCATCTTCTGGTGTGTCGTCTGGTCATCGTATCATCAGCCACGTTATTGTGACTCATCGTGAGAAAGGACTAGCACTAGAAAAAGTGATGGCATGGATGAGATAGACAGATGAGCTAGAATAGACAGGTGAGCTAGAATAGACAGGTGAGCCAGAATAGACATGTAAGCCAGAATAGACAGATGAGCCAGAATAGACATATGAGCCAGAATAGACATATGAGCCAGAATAGACAGATGAGCCAGAATAGACAGGTGAACCAGAATAGACAGACGAGCTAGAATAAACAGATGAACCAGAATAGACAGACGAGCCAGAATAGAAAGGTGAGCCAAAATAGACAGATGAGCTAGAATAAATAGATGAGCCACAATAGACAGATAAGCCATAGATATGCGATAACTTACTTCACCACATCATTACTATGAAATGAAATGAACTATAGAAGGCAACACTGGCGGCCAATCCCATCCAAAATTTAAAATATAATAAGATAGATATGTAGATGAGGAGCCATCGTATTAGACCACCCAGGGGCTACCGAGCCGGGGTCCAAGAGCTACAGCTCACACTACAAGAACATATTGGAGTGTACACACACACACACACACACTCTAGATCATCACCAGCAAATATAAAGTGATTGAAATGGAAAGAGGCGTCAGGAGACTAAAAGAACAGAACACAATGAAGGGAAACTCCCTCCTGACTAGAGAGAGACCTCGGTTATCTTGAGATGATTTCGGGGCTTTAGTGTCCCCGCGGCCCGGTCCTCGACCAGGCCTCCACCCCCAGGAAGCAGCCCGTGACAGCTGACTAACACCCAGGTACCTATTTTACTGCTAGGTAACAGGGGCATAGGGTGAATGAAACTCTGCCCATTGTTTCTCGCCGGCGCCAGGGATCGAACCCGGGACCACAGGATCACAAGTCCAGTGTGCTGTCCGCTCGGCCGACCTGGGAGTAGACCTAACACCAAACCTAACTCCGGAGGTACATATAAACAAAATAACATCAGCAGCAGAGGCTTAGGTGAAAACTCCCCATCTAATGAATCACATTACTCAAAAAAGTTAAAAAATTTGCAAAAATGCTTGTCCCAGAATTGCGAGGGATGAAGAGACTGAATGAACTAAACCTGTCGACGCTATATAAGACGAGAGTGGGAGCGGGACATGATAGAGACGTGTAAAATACTTACGGGGATTGACAGAGTGGAAAAAGAGGAAAGGTTCACAACACTTCCACACCCTCTTGTACCGATAGTACAAGAGGGTGTGGATGGAAACTTGAGACTCAGGTGAGGTGTAGATATAAGGTTTTCTTTTAACGTAAGAGTATTGAGAAATGGAACGAATTAAATGAGCAGGTTTAACACACACACACACACACACTCACACACTCACACACACACACTCACACACACTCACACACACACACACACACACACACACACACACACACACACACACACACACACACACACACACACACACACACACACACACACACACACACACATACACACACACATATAGGTGAGTACATACACACACCCACACACACACACACCCACACCCACACTCACACACCCACACACACACCCACACACACCCACACACACCCACACACCCACACACACACACACAGTAACAGATGGAGCCGCTTTATCTCTCCCGCTCGTTAAGATCCAGGGGGGGGGGGGAACATTAAGCTTAATCAACACTTAATCTGAGACCCAAGCTGGAGTACCAGCTCCCCGTTCACGTTGGCGAGTACTCTCGTTATCTTCCATAGGTGCACCTTCACCACTATTGCTTCGTTATCACTTTATATTCTTACTGGTGTTATTACTCTCTCTCTCTCTCTCTCTCTCTCTCTCTCTCTCTCTCTCTCTCTCTCTCTCTCTCTCTCTCTCTCTCTCTCTCTCTCTCTCTCTCTCTCTCTCTCTCTCTCGGGGCAGCTGTCTATCAACACTCACACGTTACCGATTGGTAACAGCTCAAACCTGACCCCTCCCCCCACCCACTCCAACACCTGCCCCCCCTCCCCCCCACGCCAACACCTGTCCCCCCTCCCCCCCCCCCCCGCAACACGCCAACAAAGGTGGTGTGCCCTGGAACTGGGGCATGAATCACAGGTCACAAGGGCGTTAACCAGGTGTGTTTCCCCCTGATCATGACCTTTATGTTCTCCAGGTACAAAAGCCGCCAGCTCCAGGCCTCCATAATTCCTGTCTTTTGACCTCCAGCTTTTGCCCAGCCTCCACAATTTCCTTTTTTTTTATCCTACGATGGCTGTGCTGACCCGGGGTCACACACCCCCCCGTCGCCCCCCACAGTGCCCCGGGTCGGTGCCCCGGAGCTTACACCCAACATATTCCAAGCAGTAAGCTGGCAAAAGCTGCCCAAATACCCCCCAACAAGCTGTTGAAAAATGAAAGCAAAAGCCATACATGTTTTTTTTTCTCCAAAAAAGCCATATTCCCCGGACTTTTTTTTAATCAGGATTCCTGCCAATTTTATGTCATAGAGCCAATAGGGGCCCCTAACTCCCTCTGGGATTTTTGGTCTAAACTATGTTGCTTTTTTTATTTTCCAGTTTTTATTCAAATTTTAGAGACTTAAGAATATAACTTTTTGGGGGGATTTAGTTGTTATGAAGCGGTCAAGAGTTTGTAGAGTTGTGTTCAGTAAGTACTAAAGTAGAGTTGGTGTATGGGAGTCTCGTAATACGCTGGCCTTGCCACCCCACTGACAAGATATCTAAATATAGAAATATCGTTGTATATCTAAAGATATCTTTAGATGTACAAGATATCTAAACAAGATATATATACCATATGTATCAGCAGAGGAACAAGACATGTAGGTACACAACTTAGTGGGTGGTGGGGAAGAGACCAAGCAGGCAGGTGGGTGGTGGTGAGAGACAGACCAAGCAGGCAGGTGGGTGGTGGTGAGAGACAGACCAAGCAGGCAGGTGGGTGGTGGTGAGAGACAGACCAAGCAGGCAGGTGGGTGGTGGTGAGAGACAGACCAAGCAGGCAGGTGGGTGGTGGTGAGAGACAGACCAAGCAGGCAGGTGGGTGGTGGTGAGAGACAGACCAAGCAGGCAGGTGGGTGGTGGTGAGAGACAGACCAAGCAGGCAGGTGGGTGGTGGTGGTGAGAGAGAGACCAAGCAGGCAGGTGGGTGGTGGTGGTGAGAGAGAGACCAAGCAGGCAGGTGGGTGGTGGTGAGAGACAGACCAAGCAGGCAGGTGGGTGGTGGTGAGAGACAGACCAAGCAGGCAGGTGGGTGGTGGTGAGAGACAGACCAAGCAGGCAGGTGGGTGGTGGTGGTGAGAGAGAGACCAAGCAGGCAGGTGGGTGGTGGTGGTGAGAGAGAGACCAAGCAGGCAGGTGGGTGGAGGGGGAGAGAGACAGACCAGGCAGGTGGGTGGAGGGGGAGAGACAGACCAAGCAGGCAGGTGGGTGGAGGGGGAGAGAGACAGACCAAGCAGGCAGGCAGGTGGGGGAGAGAGACAGACCAAGCAGGCAGGTGGGTGGTGGGGAAGAGACAGACCAAGCAGGCAGGTGGGTGGTGGGGGAGAGACAGACCAAGCAGGCAGGTGGGTGGTGGGGAAGAGACAGACCAAGCAGGCAGGCAGGTGGGGGAGAGAGACAGACCAAGCAGGCAGGTGGGTGGTGGGGAAGAGACAGACCAAGCAGGCAGGTGGGTGGTGGGGGAGAGACAGACCAAGCAGGCAGGTGGGTGGTGGGGAAGAGACAGACCAAGCAGGCAGGCAGGTGGGGGAGAGAGACAGACCAAGCAGGCAGGTGGGTGGTGGGGGAGAGACAGACCAAGCAGGCAGGTGGGTGGTGGGGGAGAGACAGACCAAGCAGGCAGGTGGGTGGTGGGGGAGAGACAGACCAAGCAGGCAGGTGGGTGGTGGGGGAGAGACAGACCAAGCAGGCAGGTGGGTGCTCTGTCTCTCCATATCCAAATAAACATTTCATTCTGCTGTGTGTACTCTCCACAGTTGCCAGTTCTCATTCAGTTCTCCCCTTCCACTCCACACCCCCTTTCACTCTGCTCTCTCCTCCCCTCCCATCTCTTCCCCTCTCCCCCCCTTCCCTCTGCTCTTCCATC
>NC_091155.1:28097817-28112817 GCF_040958095.1 Procambarus clarkii
CAAAACGCAGTCAAATCATAACATGGAACGAAACAGTAATGTAAAGGATTTAGGTGTATTCATGTCGGAAGACCTCACCTTGGAAGAACAGAATAAAGTAGCCGTCACAACTGCAAGAAAAATGACAGGATGGATAACAAGAATCTTTCAAACTAGAGATGCTATACCAATGATGATACTCTACAAGACGCTAGTGCTCTCTAGAGTGGAGTACTGTAGCACAATGACAGCTCCTTTCAAAGCTGGAGAAATTGCTGACCTGGAGAGCGTGCAGAGTTCCTTTACTGCTAGAATCCACTCAGTAAAACTTCTTCACTATTGGTACTGACTAAAATGTCTATATGTGTATTCCCTTGAGCGCAAGCCGGAGAGAGATACATAATAATTTACACGTGGAAAATATTAGAGGGGCTGGTCCCAAACCTGCACACATAAATAACATCACATGAGACCAGAAGACATGGCAGGATGTGCAGAATACCCCCGTTGAAAATCAGAGGTGCAACAGGTACTCTGAGAGACAACTCTGTCAACATCAGAGGCCCGAGACTGTTCAACACGCTTCCACTACACATAAGGGGCATAACTGGCCGACCCCTCACAGTGTTCAAGAGAGAACGTGACTCATACGTCAGGTTGCGAGAAGCCGCGTCCAACAGCCTGGTTGACCAGTCCAGCAACGAAGAGGCCTGGTCGATAACCGGGCCGCGGGGATGCTAAGCCCAGAAACCAACACAAAGGTAATCACAAGGTGCCATTTTTCCTGGTCATTGTGTCGCTTAGGTGTTTGTCCTCCTCCTCCTCCATCCAATGAGATAACTCGTCTAAATCCTGAGATAAGCCTCAGGGTGAGAGATAACTGTAAGCCCAAAATTCACGTTGAATTCAAGAGTCATGACAAAGTTCTATCTTAGCTGGCGGGTTCCCGCGGGCGCGCTCCCCCGCCCTTCACCGAGTCACCCTTCCATCCCTGCATCTCCCCTCCCATCCGCCCCTTCCCGCCCTGGGATGCCATCCCAGACTCGCGTGTACTCCTCTGCGACAGTTAAGTCTCGCTCTGGCCACTAACCACCTGCGTGTGGTATCACGCACCTCAGAATGACATCATTAGCTATTTTCTGTGAATGTGAAAGCATGGGAGAAGTGTCTCACTGGGTGGTGAGCGCCGCCACCAGGGAAGAGTTACTGGCAGTTTTAGCAGTCTTCACCAGAGGTGAATGAAGCGCTGGCTCGCTGTAATGTGATTAAATGCTGCTTAAAGGTGAAGAACAGGTGAGATATGGTGTACCGAGTGACGAGTTCTCTCCGCCCTCTCTCCTGTCTCTTGTGTCTCTCTCTCTAAACTGCCTGCTTGAATGCCTGCCTGCCTGCCTGCCTGCCTGCCTGCCTGTCTGCCTGCCTGCCTGTCTGCCTGCCTGCCTGCCTGCCTGCCTGCCTGCCTGCCTGCCTGCCTGCCTGCCTGCCTATCTCTCACATTTTTCTTGTAAATTTTACTTCCATTTTATGGGTAGGGTTCATGGGCCTGGGAGAGGAGCCGTTGTCCACACCATGCCAGATTATGAGTGAGTGTTGGCGCTGTGTGCCGTAAAGCCTCCACAGTGGCACTGGCTGTACACGCTCCGCTACACTGAGACTCTAAGAAGCACACATAATAAAGATGTACCACCTTCAGAGGGGCGCTCCCGGGGGCGCGCGCTGTTACCAACTTTACCTCCTGTGGTAAGGTACGTTAGTCTTCATAATAAATTGTTTATTAATACATTAATAAACGGGGGCATTAAAGAATGTATCCCCTGAAAGAAATCTGCAGCTGGCAACTGGGACGCCTCGGTATTACCCCGCCAGCAAAGTAGTACAAATCCACAAGGGCCGTGATGAGGATTCGAACCTACGCCCGAAAGGATACTAGACGCGCCTTAATCAACTGTGCCACGACACGAATTGCAACCGGGAGTTCATCTGCCCCTCACACGGATCCTGCCGTCGTGGCACAGTCGATTAAGGCAGCGTCTGGGATCCTCTCGGACGTAAGTTTGAACCCTTATCACGGCCCTTGTGGATTTGTTCATTTGATGCATCACGCTATTGTGATTTGTTGTTATCTTGAGATGAGATGATTTCTGTTTTTTTTTTTTTTTTTTTGTGTCCCCGCGGCCCGGTCCTCGACCAGGCCTCCACCCCCAGGAAGCAGCCGTGACAGCTGACTAACACCCAGGTACCTATTTTACTGCTAGGTAACAGGGGCATCAGGGTGAAAGAAACTCTGCCCATTGTTTCTCGCCGGCGCCTGGGATCGAACCCGGGACCACAGGATCACAAGTGCAGCGTGCTGTCCGCTTGGCCGACCGGCTCCTTTGTGTAACAAAGTAGCACCTTTTGAGCTGGAGATTGTTCTGGAACAATGTATACTGGTGTAGTAAAGCATTGTGAAGAAAAATTAGACACAAAAAACCTGCATGGGGAATATGGTAAGTGGAGTCAGTAAAGGGTTTGATGGTAATGTTGAAGAATAGTGTGTTAAGTGAATAGTGTTAAGTGTTAAGTGAGTGAATAGAGTGTAACAGAGCCAAGAGGGGGGACGGGCGCCATCTTGACCTTCAAATTCAAAATTCAAATGTTTATTTAGGTAAAGTACATACATACAAGGGGTGATACAGATATTAATGAATATATAGATAGAGCTAGTACATACAATGCCTAAAGCCACTATTACGCAAAGCGTTTCAGACAGTACGTTACGGGACGAGGAAGAGTGACGTGCGGCCCTTGCTTTCCTGAGGGACTCCTCCTGCCATACCTTAAGATAAGTCACTGGAGTGTATTAACAGTGTTGTAAGAAAGGGTACAGTACACTGACAGTCTACTGAGTAGTTTCTGAGAGTGTCCAGGTGGTTGTTGTTGTTATAGATTCAGCTATTCAGAACAAGTTCCAAGTAGCACGGGCTATGGTGAGCCCGTAGTGGACTTACCTGGCACAGGAGCGGGGCAAGTAGCACGGGCTATGGTGAGCCCGTAGTGGACTTACCTGGCACAGGAGCGGGGCAAGTAGCAGGGGCCATGGTGAGCCCGTAGTGGACTTACCTGACACAGGAGCGGGGCAAGTAGCAGGGGCCATGGTGAGCCCGTAGTGGACTTACCTGGCACAGGAGCGGGGCAAGTAGCACGGGCTATGGTGAGCCCGTAGTGGACTTACCTGGCACAGGAGCGGGGCAAGTAGCACGGGCTATGGTGAGCCCGTAGTGGACTTACCTGGCACAGGAGCGGGGCAAGTAGCACGGGCTATGGTGAGCCCGTAGTGGATTTACCTGGCACAGGAGCGGGGCAAGTAGCAGGGGCCATGGGCCATGGTGAGCCCGTAGTGGACTTACCTGGCACAGGAGCGGGGCAAGTAGCAGGGGCCATGGTGAGCCCGTAGTGGACTTACCTGGCACAGGAGCGGGGCAAGTAGCAGGGGCCATGGTGAGCCCGTAGTGGACTTACCTGACACAGGAGCGGTGCTGTGGAGAGTGTCCAGGTTTCCGAAGGATTTATATATGTGTAACACCGGCTGACAGGTGTGGTGGCTGTGTGCACCGTTCCAGTTTTGGACTAAGAGACATAGGGAGACCAGATATAAGATACCAGATATAAGTTTGGGTGATAAGGTACCAAGTTTTTCTTCAGAATAACCTGGAGTTGTAAGGAGTGAATTCCATGTAATATTTCGTGTGTTTGTTTATAAATATAACTTTGTCATCTTACTTAACTTTTTCCCCAAGTCCTTCAACTCCAATTGGCTCAAGAAAAAGCCTTATTCTCCCCTAGACATTAAAGTACATGACGATGACTTGACACGCACGTCGATGCGTCTGCAGCTCCAGCGCACGCGAGTGGCAGGGCGTGCACAGCGTAATGCGTTCGTGCAGTACGCGTGTGCACGAATCACCATGATGTATCATCAAGCCTGGGAGTGGGAGAACTGCAGTGCAAGGCAGCGCCAACTGGAGTGCAAGGCAGCGCCAACTGGAGTGCAAGGCAGCGCCAACTGGAGTGCAAGGCAGCGCCAACTGGAGTGCAAGGCAGCACCAACTGGAGTGCAAGGCAGTGCCAACTGGAGTGCAAGGCAGCGCCAACTGGAGTGCAAGGCAGCACCAACTGGAGTGCAAGGCAGCGCCAACTGGAGTGCAAGGCAGCGCCAACTGGAGTGCAAGGCAGCGCCAACTGGAGTGCAAGGCAGCGCCAACTGGAGTGCAAGGCAGCGCCAACTGGAGTGCAAGGCAGCACCAACTGGAGTGCAAGGCAGTGCCAACTGGAGTGCAAGGCAGCGCCAACTGGAGTGCAAGGCAGCACCAACTGGAGTGCAAGGCAGCGCCAACTGGAGTGCAAGGCAGCGCCAACTGGAGTGCAAGGCAGCGCCAACTGGAGTGCAAGGCAGCGCCAACTGGAGTGCAAGGCAGCGCCAACTGGAGTGCAAGGCAGCGCCAACTGGAGTGCAAGGCAGCGCCAACTGGAGTGCAAGGCAGCGCCAACTGGAGTGCAAGGCAGCGCCAACTGGAGTGCAAGGCAGCGCCAACTGGAGTGCAAGGCAGCGCCAACTGGAGTGCAAGGCAGCACCAACTGGAGTGCAAGGCAGCGCCAACTGGAGAGCAAGGCAGCGCCAACTGGAGTGCAAGGCAGCGCCAACTGGAGTGCAAGGCAGCGCCAACTGGAGTGCAAGGCAGCGCCAACTGGAGTGCAAGGCAGCGCCAACTGGAGTGCAAGGCAGCACCAACTGGAGTGCAAGGCAGCGCCAACTGGAGAGCAAGGCAGCGCCAACTGGAGTGCACTTGAGGATACGAGAATCAATGTGTGCCCGGGTTAAGCCGTAGAGTTATAGGTAATATACTGTAACTGCATAATATTAAACTAAATCCTTTACTCATCCGTGGCCAATACAGGACCTCCTCTCCGAGGGCCCCTAAGTTGCCAGCGATGAGTTCCACGAGTGAAGACACAACAATACTCGAGTGTTTTCACTAACGAATGAATCGGAAGCCGACACTGAGGCCATCAACTAATGTCAACAAAATGAAGAGGGTTTAGCACCCGGCTCCTCCACACATCTTTTGCACCTACGAATTTCCATGAAATTGGCTTGGTGGGGCCCCACGCCTCCGCTCCGGCCGGGGACGGGGGCGCTGTGTACAAGAATCACCAAGAAACTGTTATTACGGGCTATTCATGCCCGTGCCACCTCCTGGGTGGCTTAATCTTCATCAATCAAACTGTTATTTTGCTCCTGTTATACCCCGCTCCTGTGCCAGGTAAGTTACGGGCTCACCATAGCCCGTGCTACTTGGAACTTGTTCAGAGTAGCTGAATCTATAACAACAACAACAATGTTATTTTGCCTCGCAACTAGTTACGTAATCTTTACATCTTTCGTTGATCATGGTGGCTTTATTTATATAGGTAAGTTAAAGAAATTACGAGCTTGGAAACGTCACAACGCGAGGTTGTTATTGTTATAGATAGCCTGGTGGGGCCTCGGGGTTGGTAAAGTGTTGAATATGTCATAACAGAGTCAACATGATTGAGGAAAGATGAAAAGGTTTCGTAAGTGGTTGTATAGATGCTTGATGAGTCCGGGTTCCTATTGGTGTCAGTGGCGGCTAGTTCATTGTTCAGCCAGTATTCATCGTGTGGGCGGTAGTTCATTGTTCACCACTACAGCTGCCACAATCACCACTACTAATGCTGCCATCACCACTACCACCACTACTGCCACCACCACTACTGCCACCAGTGTCACCACCACCACCACCACCACTACCATCACCACAGCTGCCACCAACAGTGTCACCATCATCACCACCACCACCACCACCACCACTACCTCCACAACAGCTGCCACCATCATCACCACCACTATCACCGCCACCACCACCACCACCACCATAATCCCCACCTCACCGACACAATCACACGACAATTAATGACCATAAACGAGTCTTTGTACCAAGGCGAGCCCCCACCACCACCACCACCACCCCCAACACACACTTTTGTCCCACCACTGTTCACATTCCAATCAGGTGCCACCGCCGCCTGGCGTGGTGGTGTGTGGGCAGCTCTGTGTCTCACCCTACCCACCCACTATTCTTCACTGCATCTAATTCCCTCACATTCCCTCTACATCACTTGCCTTCGTCTTGCCTGAGATATGGTCCATGAGAAGCAGGTCCCTTGCAACACCGTCCCAGACTTGCTGCAAGCACGAGGCAGCTTGCAACACCTGAAGGTGAATACCTTGTGCCTGAAAATGATTAACTACTTGCCAGTAAATGCTGCAATAGACCATTCCAAGCTTCCGTCATCTTCCTGTCTTGTGCACATGCATACCACCCCCACCATCACCACCCTCACTATCATCACCATCACCACCCTCACTATCACCACCATCACCATCACCACCCTCACTATCACCACCATCACCACCATCCCCACCAGTTCCATTGCCAGAATCACCATAAGCAATCCTCTCCCCCGCTTCTTCTACTGCTCAGACTACCCCCTCCCCCCCCCCCCCTCCCCCAGGAGACCCCGTCAAGGAGAGAGAGAGAGATCAGGAGCAGCATCCGAGGACCCGCTGGGCCCTGATAACCACTTTATGGACGAAAACCTTCAAGAATGGCAGGAAGATGGCGCCTTAATTGGTACTTGCTGGGATCGGCGGTCATTCCTACCTCCCCCCCCCCCCTGGGGACACCCAGCCCGTCCCCGTCGCCAGAAATTACACCCAACTGCTCTCCTGAGTGTATATGTATCGCAGCCCAATCGCTTCCGCACCAGCCAGTCTTCAGGATTTGACAACCGTCATATTTAATAGTGATTTTACACTCCCGACCCGAGGCCAGGGCGGCACAACCAGGTCAGTACACACACACTAACCATTACATCACCATTATGTGAAATAGAAAGTAATTGTTCCATTATAAGTAATTTGAGCATTTAACGTGACGGGCGGTAGAACAGTTACTGCCCTGAACAACCGTTGAAACAGAATAGTTAATTAAGTAATGAAACAATTAACAGTCATAATTTCTTTAATAACTTTAATAACGATGATTTTACTTGTTGATTCTATTTTCAAGGGCGTAGTTAAACCCTTAGAGCAGGGAAGGCACGGACACGTACGGGGCGTGTGTGTTAGTGTATAATGTACGTATGAGCCTAGCTCTCGTTACTGGTAATGGCTTAAAAGGGCCACCACTTACGGGCTATTCATGCCCGTGCCACCTTTTGGGTGGCTTAATCCTCATCAATCAATCAATCTGTATAAGCCTGGTTGTGCTTGCAGGGTCGGGCGTCTGCTCTTGGGCTCCGCCTCTCGCCCATCATTAGTTCAATTCAGCGACTATTTCACTCGTTTTTCTTATATTTACATTTAAAAATGTGCATCGAATTGCCTTCGACAACTTCGCCATCTAATCCGTTCCACCTGTTCAGTCTTAGACTGAACACAGCTCTTTCTGACATTCTTGTGACTCATCTATTAGGGTATTAAAAGGGTATTAAAAGTATCAACACAAGACAGAACACGAAACAATGGGTATAAATTGGATAAGTTTAGATTTAGGAAAGACTTGGGTAAATACTGGTTCGGTAACAGGGTTGTTGATTTGTGGAACCAATTACCGCTTAACGTGGTGGAGGTGGGGTCCCTCGATTGTTTCAAGCGCGGGTTGGACATGTATATGAGTGGGATTGGGTGGTTATAGATAGGAGCTGCCTCCTATGGGCCAATAGGCCTTTTGCAGTTGCCTTTGTTCTTATGTTCTTATCTCTGATTCCTGTTATGTTCTCTCGCACTCTTTGTGAATTTGAACATTGCTTCTATATCTACTTTGTCAATCTGCCTTAGTATCTTGCACGTCGTTATCATGTCTGCCTTATTACTTCTTTCTCCAAGTGCAGTGAGGTCCAGTTCCCTCAGTTTTTCTTCATAGCTCAGTCCCCTTAGCTCAGGCACGCGCGTGTACACACGCACACGAACACATATATACAGGCTTGCTGGTGGGTGTTGAAGAGTAGACCCACACCTGCTGGCGGCTGTTGAAGAGTAGGCCTACACCTGCTGGCGGCTGCTGAAGAGTAGGCCTACACCTGCTGGCGGCTGCTGAAGAGTGGGCCTACACCTGCTGGCGGCTGTTGAAGAGAGATCTTGCATAAACTTCCGCAGTATACTCGGTCATTTGGAGGAGAGTAGTTTCCGAAGTTAAGCTGTAAAGTTTTGGTTTAGTATTTTACGGCGGGCACTGGAGAGGTCGTTTGGCTCCCGGCGAGCAGGTCGTGTTTAAGCTTTGGCCGTTTGCTTAAAGAAAACGGGTTTGATATATCGAGCGTAAACTTGGCCTCGTGTTACTCCGGCGGAAGTTGTGCAGTCAAAACTCGATGAATTAGGAAGCCACTGGGGAGAAGAAGGCAAAATGGAGTGGGATTTTGAGTGGGATTGGGTGCTTATAAGTAGGAACTGCCTCGTATGGGTCAATAGGCCTTCTGCAGTTACCTTTGTTCTTATGTTCTGCTGTTCTAAATGTTCACTATTCATGCTTAAATACAATAGTATTTAACTGAGCAATCTGTCTCTCTGCTAGATTACATTCCTTCAATGGTTGTGATGTTACTACTATTATTACCCATGGGTAAGGCAGGGTTCTGCAGGGTATATGATGTGGCAATCGACCTCTTACCCATGGGTAAGGAACTTTATGTAGGTATATTGTGGCATTTACATATAACAATCCAAGGGCAGCAGTGGGTATATGTAAGAATAATGTGACCGTTTGTAGAAACATGTACTTGTAGGTGCCTTAGCGATGTCTTATGTTACCCCATGGGTAGGAAGGGAAGGGAAGTATCAGGGAAGGAAAGTGTCAAGCCATTACGACTATATAGCACTTGGAATGGGGGGTCAGGATAAGGATTTGGGATTGGACGGGGGGCAGGAATGGTATCCAACCACTTGGACGGTCGGGAATTGAATGCCGACCTGCATGAAGCGAGGTACCCATGGGGGCGGAATGGGTTCCGGTGATGTCACATCCCATGGGCCATGTTTCTCACTAATAGGAGCGAGAACGTCTGGGAAAGTGATATTACCCATTGTCCAAAGGTAAGGCGGGTTGTTTTAGGGAGTGTACTGTGGCCCTGGTGCTGTTACCCATAGGAAGGGGTAAGTACTTGTATCCATGGGTAGGTGTGGCTTCCCTGGAGAGTGTAATGTTAACCTAACCCAATGGTACCTTCTGGGTAACTGGGTAATTCTTTGGGTGTAATATTGGGTTAAATCTGGGGTTACCGATGTTAACAAATTAGCTACTTCTGGATTAGTGACGTGAACCTTACTCTGTAGTAACCATGGGCTGGATAGGATTATTTTGAGTATGTGATTATCCTTGTTCGGAGTTGCCTAGGAGTAGCAGGAGAAGTTTAAGAGTACTTCATGACCTGTTTCCTTAAAGGTGTGTTTACTTCTAGGTGTAACAGTAGAACTGTAATACTGAAAGACCATAGATTTAACACTGAAAGTTGGTAGTGACATGATTGGCAGCCTAGGCTAATCCCTTCCCCAAGGGATTAGCCTCATGTGTAGAAAACGGTAGCGCCTCTGATTTTTTTTTTTGAGATATATACAAGAGTTGTTACATTCTTGTACAGCCACTAGTACGCGTAGCGTTTCGGGCAGGTCCCTGGAACACGATCCCCGCCGCGAAGAATCGTTGTTACAACCAAGTACACATTTTACTGTTGAGTTAAACAGAGGCTACAGTTAAGGATTTGCGCCCAGTAAATCCTCCCCGGCCAGGATACGAACCCATGATGATGATCCTGTGTCGAGCCATCAAACTAGTTGAATAATTTAAGGTATTACAGAATTAGTAGGAATTATCAATCGTGGTTAAGTACTTATCTTAAAATTAACATCATTTGAGAATAATGAATAAGTCTTGTATGTTATCAAAGAAACATTTGACTTCAGTGAGATTTGAATATGTCAGAAATATTTCGTCACCGGAAAATAAGTACCTTCCCAACTCGTTTGTTAATTTATGTAAATTAGTGAAATACAAGTGCTACTGAATATTGTAATTAGCCTGGCTCGAGTATCAAGGTAATTCCCAATTGTTTTGGAATAATAAGTTACCTTTAGTGAAGCATATAGGATTTTTAGTTAGTAATCTTCTTCAAACATTAATTTGGCAACTGAGGTAGGGTCAGTCTCATTGATTGATTGATGAAGATTAAGCCACCCAAGAGGTGGCACGGGCATGAATAGCCCGTAAGTGGTGGCCCTTTTGAGCCATCACCAGTATCAAGAGCTGATACTGGAGATCTGTGGAGGTGCGACTGCACCCTGCGTGACGGGAGATGTCTCCCGTGGTCAGTCTCAGACAGGTCAGTGTGGTTTGAGACATCCAGGAAGGTCAACACACTCCACACCTCCTTTCAGAGGACAAGGCTGAACAACTGGTCTATCTGTGGTATTTAAGGTAAATGTTCTGTGTTCTGGTTAAATTACAGTGTAGAATCCACATTATTTGTTGTAGTTAATTACCAATTGCCTCAGTTAGGAAAATATTCAGTTAGGAAAGTGTTCAGCTTAGGTAGTGTTACTTTTTTTATTTTTATGTATAACCTTTGATTTAATAAACTTTGGTTAGAATATTATGGTGTTTAGTGAAATTTCCCCAACATTTACATGGCTGCTAGTCCACTACGGGCTCAACATACCCGTGCTACTTGGAACATTTTGTTCCAGGTAGCGAATCTTAAACAACAACATGTTGGGCTCAAGCCTCATGTTTGGGACTACCACCTCTGCAAGCCTGCAAGCAGTTATTTAATACCTCAGATAATCCCTTTGTCCTTTGATTTAATTTCCACACTTAACGTAAATCTTATCCCTCCTTTCCTGATAACTGGGGATCCATTTTCGGGGTTTATGCCTAATTGGCGGTATCCTGCTTCACCGTCAATTGGGGGAATTACCTGGTGGGTAGAAGATAGCAGGTGGTGGCGGCGTAAGTCAGAGCTGACAGTGTAGCATTGAAAGGTACAGCATCCTTGAGCAGTGATATCTAAATGATCAAACGTTTAGATCTTGAGTTACGGGCTGTTCATGCCCGTGCCACCTCTTGGGTGGCTTAATCTTTATCAATCTAGATCTTGAGGAGCTGAACTGAAGGGTACGCAGTAGAACTCTGGTTTCTGTATATTTACTTAATAACGACCAGGATTTAACAAGAAGTGAGGTTAAAGGCTGGGTACGTGTGGGTACTTGGGTACGAGTGGGTACTTCTAGGAGTATGACGTGATCCTGATGCTATGTTATCCATAGGTGAGTACTCTTGGGAATGTGAATATGTTTAATTTTGAATGGTATCTGTGTCTCTGTGAATATGAGAGACATGGTAGAGTTGAATCACGGTATGACACACATGGTGGAGATGAATCACGGTGAGTATGACACACATGGTAGAGATGAATCACGGTGAGTATGACACACATGGTAGAGTTGAATCACGGTGAGTATGACACACATGGTAGAGATGAATCACGGTGAGTATGACACACATGGTAGAGATGAATCACGGTGAGTATGACACACATAGTAGAGTTGAATCACGGTGAGTATGACACACATGGTAGAGATGAATCACGGTGAGTATGACACACATGGTAGAGATGAATCACGGTGAGTATGACACACATGGTAGAGTTGAATCACGGTGAGTATGAGACATGGTAGAGTTGAATCACGGTGAGTATGAGAGACATGGTGAGGATGGTGACAATATCATGGTGTGAGAGTTGCATGGTGAGTGAGAGTTCGACGCGATCAAGAGTGCCAAAGTGAACACAAGAGGGCTATGGTAAGTGCCAGTTCAATTGTCTTTTAAGTGCAGGCAGTTAGTAAGAAGAGAGGGGGAGAGTCAGACATCAGTTGTCAGGTAATGGCACGGTGCCACCACCAACCTTGCCGCTATTTGACCTGACGGGAGGGGGGGGTAGGGGGTAGGTGAGTAAGAACAGGGAAGGTGAATAGATTCATGATTCAATAGTCCAGCGTAATATTACTCATCCTGCTTTGATTCATACTCACCCACAACTAACATGAAGAACTATTAAGTAGCATTTTACTCATATTTCTGAATTTTTGTAACTAGGTTGTTGGTAGAATTTATTTGTATTTCAGAGCATATTTCTCAGGTTATAAGATGGCCGGTCGGCCGGTCGGGACAGCGGACAGCACGCGGGACTTGTGATCCTGTGGTCCTGGGTTCGATCCCAGGCGCCGGCGAGAAACAATGGGCAGAGTTTCTTTCACCCTTTGCCCCTGTTACCTAGCAGTAAATAGGTACCTGGGTGTTAGTCAGCTGTCACGGGCTGCTTCCTGGGGGTGGAGGCCTGGTCGAGGACCGGGCCGCGGGGACACTAAAGCCCCGAAATCATCTCAAGATAACCTCAAGATGGCGCTTGTTAAGAGTTCTGAAGGACCTTGTGTCGTGACCCATCCACCTTGTTGTTGTTTAAGATTTGGCTACTCAGAACAAAAAGTCCATGTAGCACGGGCTATGGTGAGCCCGTAATCCCATCCACCTGTCACATGACCTCTTATACCCAATGAGTGGTGACCTGGGATGTTGAACGACAGCAACATCACTCATTTGCATTAGCTGCATGCAAATGAGTCCGGGGAATAGTTACTTCGCACGGGAGACATCTCCCGTCACGCAGGGTGCAGTCGCACCTCCACAGATCTCCAGTATCAGCTCTTGATACTGGTAATGGCTCAAAAGGGCCACCACTTACGGGCTATTCATGCCCGTGCCACCTTTTGGGTGGCTTAATCTTCATCAATCGATCTTGAGGTTATCTTGAGATGATTTCGGGGCTTTTTTTAGTGTCCCCGCGGCCCGGGCCTCCACCCCCAGGAAGCAGCCCGTGACAGCTGACTAACACCCAGGTACCTATTTTACTGCTAGGTAACAGGGGCATAGGGTGAAAAGAAACTCTGCCCATTGTTTCTCGCCGGCGCCCGGGATCGAACCCGGGACTACAGGATCACAAGTCCAGCGTGCTGTCCGCTCGGCCGACCGGCTCCCGTCATGGTTTGGCTAACAGGAAGATTGACTTGTGATGGATGATAAAAACATGATTGACGGATGAAGCAGAGCGGGTCGTGTGATCCGGCGGGTGACAAAAAGTCGAGGTTGTTTGGCAGTGATTGATGTTAAGGACGGTCGAAGACCCGGTTCCAGCGGTCCTTGACTCATCAATGAGTCTTAATGCAGACGATGAGTCACAATAACGCGGCCCAAGAGAGGAAGACCAAATCACACATCAGAAGAACGAAGAACGGACGACGTTTCGGTCCGTCTTGGACCATTATCAGGTCATTACCCGACTTGATAACGGTCCATGACTGACCGAAACGTATTCTTCATTTTCTGATGTGTGTTTTGGTCATCAATGAGTCCATGTGCTCTCCAGACACCAGTAATATGTGACCCAAGGTCAGTCAATCCTTGTGACAATCCTTGTGACAATCCTTGTGACAATCCTTGTGACAATCCCTGTGACAATCCTTGTGACAATCCTTGTGACAATCCTTGTGGCAATCCTTGTGGCAATCCTTGTGACAATCCTTGTGACAATCCTTGTGACAATCCTTGTGACAATCCTTGTGGCAATCCTTGTGGCAATCCTTGTGACAATCCTTGTAACACTCCTTGTGGCAATCCTTGTGACAATCCTTGTAACACTCCTTGTGGCAATCCTTGTGACAATCCCTGTGACAATCCCTGTGACAATCCTATTATTTACGCCAAACAGATGCACCAACTTACACCAACTTTATTTACGCCAAACAGGCTTTGATACACGCAATCGTTAACACATGGAAACACAATGTATATCAACAATTACACCGAAATACTTTTCTAAGTAACACATAGCGAGGTTTCTATAAGGCCCAGACAACACACTTAGCTCTGACGGGCTCTGAAGGGCTCTGACGGGCTTTGAAGGACTCTGGCGGGCTCTGACGGCTCTGACGGGCTCTGACGGGCTCTGATGGGCTCTGACGGGCCCTGATGGGCTCTGACGGGTTTTGAAGGGCTCTGACAGGCTTTGAAGGACTCTGACAGGCTCTGAAGGGCTCTGACGGGCTCTGAAGGGCTCTGAAGGGTTCTGACGGGCTCTGACGGGTTTTGAAGGGCTCTGACGGGCTCTGACGGGCTCTGAAGGGCTCTGACGGGCTCTGAAGGGCTCTGACGGGCTTTGAAGGACTCTGACGGGCTCTGACGGGCTCTGACGGGCTCTGAAGGGCTCTGATGGGCTCTGACGGGCTCTGACGGGCTCTGAAGAGCTCTGACGGGCTCTGAAGAGCTCTGACGGGCTCTGATGTGCTCTGACGGGCTCTCTCGTGCACTCCACACCTGATCATCAATGTTTTCCAACACTTCGAAATGTGTCAGTACACCCCCACGCGTTAACTGTTGGCCGATGAACTCATCTGTGGAGCGTCGGGGGAGGAAAGTCAGGGGAGAAGTCAGGAAGGAGAGTCAGGAAGGAGAATCAGGGAGGGAGAGTCAGGAAGGAGAGTCACGGAGAGAAGCATCAGGAGAGGAGAGAGAGAGAGTACCCGTGCTGCACGTGGCTCCAAACCTCAGCACTACTGACAACGACGCGGCCGTCAGGTTCCAAGGTAGTTAGCTCCTCAGACTGCTGTTCAATTGTTAACCCGAGGCGATTTCACCTCTGCACGCAGCACTCGGTGTGAGAGTGCTGCTTCTCCGTGACGCCGCTCTATGGGGCGTCACCGAACTCTATAACACATTAGGAACCCACAAAGCACCTTAGGAACCCCCCAATTATACCCACAGAGGACCTTAGGAACCCCCCAATTATACCCACAGAGGACCTTAGGAACCCCCCAATTATACCCACAGAGGACCTTAGGAACCCCCCAATTAT
>NC_091155.1:28115317-28410317 GCF_040958095.1 Procambarus clarkii
GATGGGTGGGTGTAGGTGTAGGTAGGGTGGGTGTAGGTGTAGGAAGGGTGGGTGTACGTGAAAGATGGGTGGGTGTAGGTGAAGGAAGGGTGGGTGTAGGTGAAGGGAAGGTGAAGACAACAGCCCCTGCTGTTGGTACTGCCGAGGTGTGGCGAGAGCTGTGTGCGGGCGTCTCAAGATAGGGTGGTTGAGCTGTTGGCTTTGTCTTGAGTGGCTTGAGTTACCTCAGTGTAGCCGGTGTGGTCACATTCCTTGACCAGAGTTGGGACAGTGTGACCTGTTACTCTGGTCACACCCTCACGGACCATGTCACACCCTCACGGACCATGTCACACCCTCACGGACCATGTCACACCCTCACGGACCATGTCACACCCTCACGGACCATGTCATACTGAAGCACTTAACACCATCGCTTTACCTTGCTCTGCTGTTTTATAATGGAGTCTTTGTTCTAGGCGTTGATTCTATAGTGTTTCTGTTTTATACGCATAAATTTATCACATTCCTGGTTTAGCTTTATTTTTCTAAATGATATTTCCATACATATTTCCTGCAGTGATGGGCAGAGTCGTCCATCAAATATAAATACTCTTTTGTTCCAGAGGAATAGAATGAGATTTTTTTATTATGCAATCGTAAAATTCTTCTGTTTTGGTTTGAAAAGATCATGGTGGTTGATTACTATTATGGAGGCTCGGCACTCAGCTCTTGGGTTCCCTGCTCTACTGGCACCGGAAGCTGCGTAGGCTCCGAGGGGACCAACCTCTAGAAGTTGGCACGCACTTCCTCACAAATGTCCTTTATGAGTTTTGTTCATGGTCTCCCTCTCTCGCTTTTCTTGGTCAAGTTGCTGTAATTTTCCAATTAATATGGCTATGTGGCAACTCCAGTAGTCTTGTGTGTGTGTGTGTGTGTGTGTGTGTGTGTGTGTGTGTGTGTGTGTGTGTGTGTGTGTGTGTGTGTGTGTGTGTGTGTGTGTGTGTGTGTGTAAGTGTGTGTGTGGTGCTAAGAGTTGATAATTAGTTGTCCATCACCAGTCTCAAGTTTCGTCATTAGTGGATCGACGTCTTGGCTTTAATTAATAGTAGAGCCAAAGGAAACCTGTCCACCATAGAGGACGCCCTCAGAGGTGCTCCTCTGGCGGGGAGGTGCTCCTCTAACCCCTCCCCAGTCTCCTCCTCGCTCAAGGTGCACCTCCACCCCTAGACACACAATTTAAACGTACTATTCAAAATTAATATTTGTAAAATAAAAGGTATTATCGTTATATATTATAATTTGGTGTATAGTTGTGCCGAGGTTAGGTTAGGTGTTTAGGTTCAGTTGACAATTATTTGTATCTGTAGTACGTAGGGAAAGCACTTTTCAGAGTTGCGGTTCGAACAGCGGTCGTCAGTGACGCATGTTCGAGCGACATCATTTGTGGGTCGTGTGTAAAGTGTCTTTCATTCGTAAACAAGGGGTTTGGAAGGAATAAACATTTGGACCGTCTTGACGAGGACGGGCTTCGGTTTATGGAGTGCAATTCGAGCACAGGATGAGTGCTTATTAATGACTGAGAAACGTTCGAGTGTCCTATGTTGTGACTCGTATGTGAAGCATTGGAAACGCAAACCGAAGCTGTCTCTATTTTCCGCTTGTTACAACTTGTAATAAAGTTGTTACATCTTGGCTTAATGCGTTTATGACGTATTAGAACGTTGTTACAACTTGCTATATAGGTTGTTAGAAGTGGTTAGGTGTTAAAACTTGTTCGAACGTTGTAGCAACGTCGTAGTTTCGGTGTCTGTTTGGCGGGGCAGACCGACATCACCAACAATGGTCAAATGCTCGTTAGTCCAGCCGCCAAAGTCACAAAGTTTACGAACGACCTTACATACGACTCACAGTTGATGATGTTTTGAACTTCACAGTCTCGTTCTCATCCCATGTTGGAACCTTGACTCTAAATGCTTCACCCACCTACAACAAATATAAATAATTAGCAACAGAACCTGAACAACTAACTTAACCTATCCTCGGCCTAACTATACAAGAAATTACAATATATAATACAAGCATAACATTTACCCGAATTAACACGAGAGGCACAATGTATCTAGTGACCTTGACGGGGACAGGATGCTGGCGGCTCTCAATAATTCCCACATTTTTCCTGAGGATCTGTTTCCAGCTGGATTCTGAAGTGCAATAATATCTTATCATTTACATCTTCGGCAGGTAGGCGGTTCCATGGGTCAATGTTTATGAGGTTGGCTGAGGTTTGGACCGACCTGTGCCCGGACCTCTTGCATGGTCCCGTGTTTCACAACCGCGCAGGGCGAGACGTTCGGCAGTGTTTCTCTACACCTGATGCCTCTAGTCACCCAGCAGTAAATAGGTACCTGAGAGTTTGGCAGTTGCTGTGGGTTACACATTGGGAAAGGTCAGTCATCGGCCTACCGGGACCTACACAGTGCTCTCGTCCCACACTCAGCCTACTGCTTCATTTCTGACAAAATTAGGTTTGATGCGGCTGACTGGTTGTGTGGTGAGGATGGTGGCCATCACCGACAACCAGTTCCCCACAAATTCACAGAGTACAGCCCCCTCTCGTGGACTAGTATCCCCCAATCATTATCACACTAACAACAAGAACCTTCTCCAGACATCAAATAGCCTCCTCCTGTCTCCCCACACCCGCACACCCCGTCCCCCCTCTACTCTCCCCTCTGGACCTCAGCTCGGGGGTGGTGCATCCCGTGCTGGGGTCAGTAATCTGAGGGGACAGTTTAATGTAACGAGGGAATGGGTTTTATGTCGGGTGATGTCTGCCATAAGGGGTGAGGGCTAGTTACACCAGGCTCCAGTTGCCTCGCGGCCCGCTGGGCTAGTGTCCCAGCAGTCTAAGCCTTGTCGAGGGGTGCAGGAGGGAGGGGAGTGGCGTGGAGTGTAGTGTTGGTGGGGGGGGAGTGGCCATGGGTGCCCAGCGTGACGGCTGTAATAGTCTTATCTCATGACTGGAGTTTTGCCGCCGTGCTTGGACCATGTTTAGAGCGGAGTCGACCCCATGTTGTCATGTGAAGCTCCTCCAGTCCGGAGGCTGTGATGGGGTCCTGGCCAGGCGGCCACTACCACAACACACCAGCCACATCGCCCTCCATAACAACATTAACAATTCAATAACATATCATCTATGTTCAAGAAAACATTTAAATTAACCAGCATTTTAGAACGCAGTGAACATACATGATGGTGATACAGTCTCCTCACTCACTCAAGACTGGTTGAGTAGTGTAACAGTACTCACCACAGGTAAACACACTGCCCCATCCCCCCATCCACCCCCCACTGCAACATCCGGTCTAGCTGCCTCCCTTGCACACCATTTCATGATATATGCAAATGACTTAAAGGAGGAAGCGGAATCCTACAAGTCGATGTTCACAGGAGATGCAGAGTTGACGGAGAGAATGGGAAGTATTATATATATTATATATATATAATACTTAACTAATATTATATATATGTGTCCCTGAGACTAAACCACTGTGTGGTGATGAACCCTAATGGTGAAGGAGAACCCAAGTACCGTACACAGTAAACCAGAAATCCTGACCAAGATCGGAGAAGGAACAAGCTCTACGAGTCAAAACAGGCGACGATACACATTATCAAAATAACATCAGCAGCATATGCGTGAGGCCGGCAAACATCCTCCTATCATTCAGGAACCGAGACCAGAGAGCTGTAAAATAACTATTTAAGCGTGGACAACACTGGAGTACGCAGCCCCCGTTCTGTAGCTTCCGTTTAAAGACAAACAAATCAGAGTTTATAAAAAGCTGAGAAGTTTGCCACCCAAAACAGAGGTGTTTGTGAATGGTGGAACAACTGAAGGAACTTTACTTCACAATGCTGATGGTGACATGTAAGGCTGATAAAGACTCCGGCGGGTTATAAAGGATAATATATCTAGAAACTGTAGCAAGACTCGAGTGTGAGAATAGTGGAGAGGCGTAATGTGTGCAGAGGCAAGAAAACGGCACTGAAACTGTTCCGAGTTATGATACACGGCAAGAGGGTCGGGCGCCATTGCATTAGGTGACAGACAATAGAGAAAGGCGGGGTCAAAGAGCTTATTCGGGACGGTGGAGGCACAGCTAAGAGAGTACACAGAGGATTTGCTGGCGTGTTCACCCCTAGAGCACCGGACCTACCCCCCGGGGACACATATATATATATAGAGCCTGGCTGGGGCTTTACGCTAGTTCCTCTCCACTCATTTAATTAAGAATATGAAATTTGAGAGGCTTCTGGTGTCCATTTAATATATCGTGTTGAAATGTTGCAGTGCAATTTGCCGCAAAAGACCATAATACTGGCACTGTTGGCTACTGTCACTGAACCCAAGACCAACGTGTATAATTTTCATTCATAACTCGTCAGCTCCTCTCGGATTTTCACTAATGTGTTTATACATTATCTAAATTATTCACTTTTTTTGTATTACATAATTATGATATTTTACGGTAATGTGACCAGCATTTAGGAGCTGCTGAAATGAATTTAATTTGAATAATCTGAAACATTGCCGTGTTCTGTAGCTTGAATTACCAGGGATTGTGAGAGCGTGCCTAAGTGTATATTAACTATTTGTGATTACAGGATCCAGCTGTCAGCTCTTGGACCCCGCCTTTCTAGCCATCAGCTGTCTAATGTACTGATTCACGACTTATATTTGTTTTCTATCTTATCTATTGTATATTTACTTGTCATATGTGTTCTTATGTAATATCTCAATATCAGTAATGATAATGTCTCATTATCTTCGTATATTTTGTTAAAGTCTTCTAGTATCTCATCGGGTTGCTAGTTGCCTTTCATTCAATATTTAGACCTTTTCCTTGTTGCCAATTCTCATTATTCCAATTATTGAAGCTAATCTCCTAGACCATTGTTATGATGACTGAAGCTTCTCAACTCTCAGTATCAACCCTCCACGACCCTCAACCTTCAACAATCGCTGATCCATAATTGCCTGTCCTAAATTTTTGCACCGTTTTACTATCGACAAAATATGAGACTCACAGTTCATTTTTTTTAAAGGGAAATGAAGTGATATGAGAAACAAGAAACTATGCCATCATTCGTAAATTACTGTATACTAGCGGACACTTGACTGGCACTTGACTGGCACTTGACTGGCACCGCACAAGGCAGGCTATAACCAGCCAAAGCTCCCGGCACCGTGGCTCATGAACCTGCTCAATAAAATAGAATTATCTGTGGATTCTCTGACGCGTCCATCCGCCTCAAGCAACTGTGGCTTCCCGCTGGAGGTTGTGTATAGATGAACCCTGGACCCTGGCATACATATATTATATATATGTGTGTGTGTATGTGCGAGTGCGTGCGTGTGCGCGTGTGGCTGGAGGAGCGCTCAACTGCCCCAACACACACACGGACGCCCATAATTACAGCTACACAGGACGTCCCATCCGGCACTGTTTGAAAATTCGACATAATGTTTTGACATTTCATGTATGCCTGTCACAAGTTATTGTGAAACAACAACATTATGGCAACACGCCATTGTGTGGAGACGTCACGCGACAGCTCCAGCGGCACGCCATTGTCCGCTGACGTCACGCCATAACCATGATTTTTCCCCCCAAATCTGTACACCGAGTCATTATTTCTACACAACAGTGTAGGCATGATGTGTTAGTACACATCTGGGGACCAGGATGCTGGAGGGAGGGAGGGAGTGTTCAGGAGAAAGCACCAAGCCACTACGACTATATAGCACTTGGATAGGGTCAGGATAAGGATTTGGGACGGGACTGGGGGAAAGGAATGATGGAGGGGTTGGTTATACACCCGCGAGTCCTCACAAACTTAACAAACCCAACCTCCAGAGGTCTCTGGGGGTTACTGTAATGTTATGAGAAGATATTTCAATCTTCAGTGCCGCACATGGCTTGTGTGGGGTGACGTACGTGATGGCTGCACCTCTCCCGGGTTGGGGTAGAGGCGCCGTGTCCACACACACATTATGTAAATATGAAGACTGGAGTCGTGCCCGTGGGCCCCAGGCGCCGGTGATGCCCTCATTAGGGCGTCCAGCCTGCAGGGTCCCTCCGGCCGGTGTCTCTCTCTCTCTCTCTCTCTCCGGCTGTCATCAGCCTACGGAGCCCCACCTCACAGCCGCCCCGCAGGCCGTCAACCCCGTCACAGCCGCCCCGCAGGCCGTCAACCCCCCGTCACAGCCGCCCCGCAGGCCGTCAACCCCGTCACAGCCGCCCCGCAGGCCGTCAACTCCCCGTCACAGCCGCCCCGCAGGCCGTCAACCCCGTCACAGCCGCCCCTCAGGCCGTCAACCCCCCGTCACAGCCGCCCCGCAGGCCGTCAACCCCGTCACAGCCGCCCCGCAGGTCGTCAACCCCGTCACAGCCGCCCCGCAGCCCATTAACCCCATTGTTATAACAATTATTTTAAATTTCGAATAAAGTCAGAGTACTATGTTTACCCTCATTATCAATAGCATATATAGTCTGTTTTTATTGCCAGAATGACTTGCTTACATTATGACCCCGTCGTTAACGCTGATATTTATTATGATGTAATTTGAGGCACTGCTATAAACTACCATGCAAGTACCTACAGCCCTACACACTCAAGTTATGTACTCTACACACACATTATAATATATATATATATATATATATATATATATATATATATATATATATATATATATTGTTATGATCTCAGCCTGCAGGAGAAACGAGTCTCCCTTCTTGAGAGTTATTCGTCAAGCCTGACCTGATTAGAAGGTCTAGCAAGTATTGAGGTGATAACACATATGTAAAATAGTTGGTTGGATATGTGTAACAGTTTAAGATTATGGGCAGTAAGTAAGGAAATAGATAAATGACTGGCTAGGAGATGTGGACATTTTGCTGGAGGCGTGAGGCTCGCTTCCGGAGGACCTTGACATCACTTGAGTGCCAGACATCGCAGGGGGAAGCCGCGCTCCGTTGAGCTCCCGTCAGAAGGGAACCCCTAGTGATATATCTCTAAGAGAAGAGAAGTGTGCAGACGTGCCAGCTGTGGAATCGAGCTGGGGACGTGTGGTCTCAAGTCGTGGACGATAATTAGTGAATATCAAATCGCCCAGAAGCATTATTGTGGGCTGTGTGGAGCGCCCTGACCAGACGCCGTCAGAGGAAAAGCGCCCTCGACCAGTTAATCTGTGGTTTGTCTTTTGGGGAAGAAGTTGCTGAGAACTTCGAAGCCAGCAGATGAAGTAGCTGATGAGACTCCAAGGTAGTGGAGCAGAGGACCTCGAGCTGTGAGGAGAAGCAGCAGTGAAGAGGAGTGTCACGTGCTTCTGTAGAGGTGGTGAAGCACCATAGTTACTCGAGGAAACTTCATGGTGTAGCAGCCAAGAGAGCTGTGGAGGAGCCTAGCAGAAGGGTGAAGCACCGTAGTTGCTCAAGGAAACTTCATGATAGCAGCCTGGAGGAGCTGCAGAGGATCCTGGTAGTGAAGCCCGGAAGAACCTAAAGAAATAGGGTAGTGAACTTCCAGAGGTGGAAGGGGAAGTTCTGGTGGATTACTAGTAGGGAGTTGATAGTGTTTGGTTGTCATTAGCGTGCAAGACGCAGTGAGAGGTGAGTGACTGTTGGCATTCTTATGTCAAGGAATTTTTTATACTGAAGTATCAATGAACATTTATACTGGTATATGTTATTGCATTCAAATGCTGATTTTCTATATATATATGTTATCTTGCTGATGGTGCAACAGTGTGTAGGTTTGACCAACTTGAGGAAGTTAATAGTATCAGGTGGTGAACCAGGAGGTAGGATACCACTTGATAAGCTGATAATAGAGTTCTGATGGTATTGGAGTGCAACCTGATTGTGATATTATAGAGTATAGGATTCATTATTATTATAGGTGTGTATGTATCGTGTATGTGCTTTGTTCAGTAAATGTGTCACAATTTGCTGGTGTTTGCCCTTGTCCTAGTGAGGCTTCCCAGGAGGTAGTAAAGAAGGAGAGAGAGAGAGAGAAAGAACCATGAACCACTGCTGTGGACAGGGTAGGAGGTAATACTAGTAAGTCATAGGGGGATTGAGGAGATCATATCTCATAAGGAGAGAGTGGGGAGTCACAGCGGCTCGAGTGGGTGTGTGCACGTGACGACGAGGCTAAGTGTTGGAGCCGCATCCCCTGAACGTGTGACGTTGAGCCCCTCTCCAAGAGCCAGAAGCGCCAAGGGTGATCTCCTAGTATAAGCACTCTACCGAGTTGTGGGTTGGGTTGTCCGTAGAGGAGGATCAACGACGACTACACCAACCAACCCACAGTATATAATAAATTGGGGGCCTGTCCGGGAGAGTGAACTGACACACCCACACCCTGTCCAAGAGTGGATTTGTACACCCTTGCTGAAATAGATAAACTGTGTGAACGCAGGTGTATATTCTCTCTCTTGGGAAGACTCACAGGACAAAGATGGATAAGGTGCAAACGTTTGTGGAGTCAGGCAAGCCCGAGGACTTGGAAGGTTGCACGAGGGATCAATTGAAACAAATAGCAGAAAAATGTGGCATTAGGTTGAAAGCATCTAAAGTAGCTGGGATGAAGGATGAGATCCTGAGGCAGTTGAGAGCCAGAAGTGAAGCAGCAGAACAAGGAGCCCAGGAAGGAGCTGAAAGTAGAAAGGAGGATGATGGGCAGGATGAAGTGAGATCCCAGGGATCGAGTAGGAGCAGCAAGAGTAGCCGCAGTAGTAGGAGTAGCCGGAATAGGAGCTTGGAGAGATTCCAGTTAGAGCTCCAGATGCAGCGTGAGGACAAGGAGAGACAGTTCCAGCTGGAAAAGATGAAATTAGAACTGCAGATGAAAAATGAAGCCGAGAAGGAAAAAGAGAAAACCAGACTGGAAGTAGAAAAAGAGAAAACCAAACTGGAAGTAGAAAAAGAGAAAACCAGAGTAAGGGAACTGGAGTTGGAACAAGAGAAAGAAAAAGAGAAAGCAAGACTAGAGGTCGAAAAAGAAAAAGAGAGAACAAAACAAATGCAGATAGAAGCGAACAGAACCTTGGCTGAGCAAAGGATTGAACATGGGTTGCCAGAGAGCACCACCCAGGTATCACACCCACCAGATGTTAGGGTTAGGGAGAAGGACATTCCCTTGTTTGTTCCCGAAGAGGCAGAGAGCTTTTTCGAGCACTTTGAAAAAGTAGCCAGCATCAAGGAGTGGCCACAGGAGGAATGGGCCCAGCTGGTCCAGTTAAGATTGACCGGTGCAGCCAGGGAGGCATACACCCAATTGTCACTGGAAGAGTGCCAGGATTATGCCACAGTAAAGAGCAGCATATTGCGCTCGTTTCAGTTAACCCCAGAAGCTTATAGGAAGCGCTTCAGAGAAATGATCAAAGTTGGAGCATGTACGTTTGCTGAGACAGCAAGGGATCTGGAAAGACGATTCCAGAAGTGGATTGAGGCTGCTGGAGTTGGATCTTATGCTGACCTGAAGCAACTGATGGTCATGGAGAAGTTCTTGGAGATGATGCATCCCGAAACAAAGTTCAAGATCCAAGAAGCAGGGATATTGGAGGTGAAAGATGCCGCAGATAGGGCGGATATGATTACTGAAGCATATAAGAGCTTAAGGGAGAACAGAGTGAGAAGCGAGGCGAGACGCAGCAATGGCAGATCCAATGGAGTCTGGGGAGGAAGAAATTATGAGAAACCCAGAAGAGTCTGGGGTGAGAAAAATTTTGATAAATGGGCAGATAAAAGTAAGTACCCTAAAGCTCAGAAGAGTAGGTCGCGCACTTCATCTGAAAGTGAAGATGGAGGAGCTAAACGAGAAACTGATCGGTATCCGGGAAATCAAGAGTCCAGTAGAACCCCACAGAGTGCAAGTAGTGTACCTGGCCCGAGGAATTCTCATGTGAGTGGGCAGAGTCAGAGCTACTCTGGTACATATAGAAGAGACTTTACCCAGATGAGATGTTACAATTGTAACGGATTGGGTCACGTGATGCGAGATTGTCGGCAGGGCAAGAGAGTTGTGACCCTGGCCATGTGTGACCCCCGAGGTAAATATACTAATGTGTTCCAAGACAAACCACAGAGAGCGAACTTAGTGAACGAGAGGTATAGGCCGTTCATGAGCAAAGGTTGGATCAGAATAGGAGGCCAACCTGAGGTAGAAGTTGGTATCTTAAGAGATACCGGAGCTAATCAGAGCTTGATTACGAGAAGCCTGATTGGGAATGGTCGACGGTTAGCTGGCAGTGGGAAGATGAAAGTATATGGGTTATTGTCTGAGAGTGACATGCCCGTTTGTACTGTCCAGCTAAGGTCGGAATATGTGTCGGCAGAGGTGATGTTGGGAGTGTGCCCCGACATACCTGTTCCAGGAGTCCAAGTGATCCTGGGGAATGACTTGTGCGGGACAAAGGTGTTACCAAGAGTCATAGCGGAGACTGTGCCAGAGGAGAGCCCAGAAGGCCACTGCACGGGTGGGACACCTGAGAGTGTGAACCTGACTGACATCCGAGGAGATGCGTCAGGAGACCGCCAAGCCATTGAGTACCCTGTCTCGGTAGTGATGAAGACAGAGGTGGCCGACGAGGAAGACACTGGAGAAGGTGAGACAGTGTCGATTAAACCGGTGGAAGATATCGATGTAGATATATCATGGCTGTTTGATGAAGGTCCAGCCCAGGAAAATGAAGTCTCGGTGAGGTCAAAAGTGAAGATGGCCCAGCCGAAGAAGAATCAGGTGAAGAGAGCGGACCTGAGTAGAGCCCGGACTGCTGAAATTAAGAGTCGGAAGGCGAATGCAACTGTGCTGAGTGGGAATGAGGAAAGATGTGGACAGACTGAGGACGGAAGTAGAACGTCAAGTTGTCCACGAGCACAGAGGCATCTGGATAGTAGAGTTAAGTTGTTTGAGGTGTCAGGAGTTGACGTGTTTCACAGAAAACCTGAAGAAAAGATAGTGAAGAAGAGTAGTAACCGAGAAGGTGAAATGAGAAGAGACAGTATGTGTGGAGAGATGCTTACGAGCACACAAGGAGAGGTAAAGCGACATGTACGGTCGAGTGCTGTTGGATGTAGCACAGCGCTCGGAGAAACTTTTAGGGAAAGAAGAAGAGTTGAAGGAGAAGAAATGGAGTTGTATAGAGGTGAGAAGTGTGGGAAGAGGATGATGATGCAAGCATGGAGGAATAGAAGAAAGCCGAGGACTCGATGGAGGTCAAACAGGATGAGGTCTCGGATATATGAGGAGACGAAAGGGAGGAGCGTCGGTGAAGACGATGGAGTGAAGTATGATGACAGGAGACGAAAGTATAATGGCAGTAGATGGAAGAGTGAAGACGACAGAGGAGGTACAGACAGTAGATGTCTGACTCTGGACGTGAAGAGAAGACGAGGAAACGGAGGGTGGAGACAATAAGTAGAGTGGAACGATGGAGTGCAGGCGTCCAAGGAGGACAGCCTAGCCAACAGGTGCCAGAGGTCAAATCGTTTATGAGAAGATCATGTTTCTGGAGAGAGGTGAGCCAGATGTTGCAAGGAGCAACGAATTATTTGTAGACTCCTAAGAGAGTATATGGGGTGAAGAACGAGACAGCGTGGTGGCGGATGTATTATCCCGAGCCTAGCCACTAGAATAACTCTCAAAAATAAGGGGAGGGGAGTGTTATGATCTCAGCCTGCAGGAGAAACGAGTCTCCCTTCTTGAGAGTTATTCGTCAAGCCTGACCTGATTAGAAGGTCTAGCAAGTATTGAGGTGATAACACATATGTAAAATAGTTGGTTGGATATGTGTAACAGTTTAAGATTATGGGCAGTAAGTAAGGAAATAGATAAATGACTGGCTAGGAGATGTGGACATTTTGCTGGAGGCGTGAGGCTCGCTTCCGGAGGACCTTGACATCACTTGAGTGCCAGACATCGCAGGGGGAAGCCGCGCTCCGTTGAGCTCCCGTCAGAAGGGAACCCCTAGTGATATATCTCTAAGAGAAGAGAAGTGTGCAGACGTGCCAGCTGTGGAATCGAGCTGGGGACGTGTGGTCTCAAGTCGTGGACGATAATTAGTGAATATCAAATCGCCCAGAAGCATTATTGTGGGCTGTGTGGAGCGCCCTGACCAGACGCCGTCAGAGGAAAAGCGCCCTCGACCAGTTAATCTGTGGTTTGTCTTTTGGGGAAGAAGTTGCTGAGAACTTCGAAGCCAGCAGATGAAGTAGCTGATGAGACTCCAAGGTAGTGGAGCAGAGGACCTCGAGCTGTGAGGAGAAGCAGCAGTGAAGAGGAGTGTCACGTGCTTCTGTAGAGGTGGTGAAGCACCATAGTTACTCGAGGAAACTTCATGGTGTAGCAGCCAAGAGAGCTGTGGAGGAGCCTAGCAGAAGGGTGAAGCACCGTAGTTGCTCAAGGAAACTTCATGATAGCAGCCTGGAGGAGCTGCAGAGGATCCTGGTAGTGAAGCCCGGAAGAACCTAAAGAAATAGGGTAGTGAACTTCCAGAGGTGGAAGGGGAAGTTCTGGTGGATTACTAGTAGGGAGTTGATAGTGTTTGGTTGTCATTAGCGTGCAAGACGCAGTGAGAGGTGAGTGACTGTTGGCATTCTTATGTCAAGGAATTTTTTATACTGAAGTATCAATGAACATTTATACTGGTATATGTTATTGCATTCAAATGCTGATTTTCTATATATATATGTTATCTTGCTGATGGTGCAACAGTGTGTAGGTTTGACCAACTTGAGGAAGTTAATAGTATCAGGTGGTGAACCAGGAGGTAGGATACCACTTGATAAGCTGATAATAGAGTTCTGATGGTATTGGAGTGCAACCTGATTGTGATATTATAGAGTATAGGATTCATTATTATTATAGGTGTGTATGTATCGTGTATGTGCTTTGTTCAGTAAATGTGTCACAATTTGCTGGTGTTTGCCCTTGTCCTAGTGAGGCTTCCCAGGAGGTAGTAAAGAAGGAGAGAGAGAGAGAGAAAGAACCATGAACCACTGCTGTGGACAGGGTAGGAGGTAATACTAGTAAGTCATAGGGGGATTGAGGAGATCATATCTCATAAGGAGAGAGTGGGGAGTCACAGCGGCTCGAGTGGGTGTGTGCACGTGACGACGAGGCTAAGTGTTGGAGCCGCATCCCCTGAACGTGTGACGTTGAGCCCCTCTCCAAGAGCCAGAAGCGCCAAGGGTGATCTCCTAGTATAAGCACTCTACCGAGTTGTGGGTTGGGTTGTCCGTAGAGGAGGATCAACGACGACTACACCAACCAACCCACAGTATATAATAATATATATATATATAATATATATGCAGAATAACCACATGTGAAAAATAGAAAATGCTTAACGCGTTTTCGGCTAATTCGCCTTCATCAGAGCAAAGTAGAATCAAAGTTCATTCTACTTTGCTCTGATGAAGGCGAATTAGCCGAAAATGCGTTAAGCATTTTCTATTTTTCACATGTGGTTATTCTGTATATATATATATATATATATATATATATATATATATATATATATATATATATATATATATATATATATAAAATGCCCACTTGGGCTTGGGGACTGTCAGCCCCAAAGATCTCAGTATATAGGCAAGACAACAACGGCTCTTTCTAAGAGATTAACAATGCACAAACAACAGGGCTCCATCAAGCAGCATATAATCTCCTCACACAACCAGACCATCACCAGAGAAATCTTAACAAGCAACACAGAAATTATCGACAGATACAACGATAACAGGAGACTCGACATCAGCGAGGCCCTACACATCAAAAAGTCAACACCAGCAATCAACAGCCAATTATCACATAATTACATCCTACCCACTTCAAGACCCTGAACTAGTACAGAAGCAAGAAGATAAAACACGCAATGTACCATTGTTTCGTGTTCTGTCTTTTACCATTGATTTGTGTCATGTCACCTTACTCAAAAAAATTGTATCTAGCACCTCACCCAAAAACGAATATAAGCACGATCTGAGTATGTAAAACTGTCTAGTATATGTATATGTGTGTATATATATATATATATATATATATATATATATATATATATATATATATATATATATATATATATATAAAGAAGAAAGAATAATGAAAATAATAATCCGTAAAGGAGTAAAAAGCATTACTCCTAACCAAAACATAGACCTGATCATATTCTACAAAACTTTAAGGAATAATGCTTTTTACTCCTTTATGGATTATTATTTTCATTATTCTTTCTTCTTTATATATATAGGTTGTGAGGGTACCACCTCTGGTGCCAATGTGGGGACCCATAGCCTCGGAGAAGAAAATAAAAAGTATTCAGAGGAGACCTTGTGGTTTCTCACTGAACACTAATATTATCTTCTCCTACCACCCCCATTCTTTTGTATGTACACATATATATTTACTTTATTTGAACTTTGTTACAAAAAAGGAGTTACATATGGGTTACAAAGATGGTTATCATAGGTTGTCGAGTTCCTCCAGCTGTATACTGTATATACTGTATACTATATACTGTATATATATATATATATATACTACCGACCTCCTTATTAAAACAGCCTGAAGCTGACGGAGAACATAAGAACATAAGAACAAAGGTAACTGCAGAAGGCCTATTGGCCCATACGAGGCAGCTCCTATTCTATAACCACCCAATCCCACTCATATACTTGTCCAACCCGCGCTTGAAACAATCGAGGGACCCCACCTCCCTCGATTGTTTTAGAACCCTTTACAGCAGTCAAGCGTTGTATACATGTACACTTGCCCCCATGAAGGATGTAACCTTTAATTTAAGTACATAGGTATGACGTCGACCAAGCTGACGAGGCGTTTGACCTGTCATCTTCAATCCGGTGCCCCCAGGAATCATATGAGACAAGCCCATGACATCACCCTAACAAGAAAAATGTTGAACAAAAATACCTGTATAATACACACACACACACACACACACACACAGGGGCCTCGTAGCCTGGTGGATAGCGCGCAGGATTCGTAATTCTGTGGCGCGGGTTCGATTCCCGCACGAGGCAGAAACAAATGGGCAAAGTTTCTTTCACCCTGAATGCCCCTGTTACCTAGCAGTAAATAGGTACCTGGGAGTTAGTCAGCTGTCACGGGCTGCTTCCTGGGGTGTGTGTGTGTGTGTGGTGTGGGGAAAAAAAAAAAAAAGTAGTTAGTAAACAGTTGATAGGCGGGCCGAAAGAGCAAAGCTCAACCCCTGTAAAAACACAACTAGTAAACACACACACACACACACACATATATATATATATATATATATATATATATATATATATATATATATATGTCGTACCTAATAGCCAGAACGCACTTCTCAGCCTACTATTCAAGGCCCGATTTGCCTAATAAGCCAAGTTTTCATGAATTAATGTTTTTTCGTCTACCTAACCTACCTAACCTAACCTAACCTAGCTTTTTTTGGCTACCTAACCTAACCTTACCTATAAATATAGGTTAGGTTAGGTTAGGTAGGGTTGGTTAGGTTCGGTCATATATCTACGTTAATTTTAACTCCAATAAAAAAAATTGACCTCATACATAGAGAAAAGGGTTGCTTTATCATTTCATAAGAAAAAAATTATAGTAAATATATTAATTCAGGAAAACTTGGCTTATTAGGCAAATCGGGCCTTGAATAGTAGGCTGAGAAGTGAGTTCTGGCTACTAGGTACGACATATATATATATATATATATATATATATATATATATATATATATATATATAAAATTGCAAATGTTCGTTTGTTAAAAATCGCTAATCTCCGAAAGTTATTCACTGATTTCTTGGAAATTTTGACACAACGTTTCATTTAAATACGTGCATGTTTTTTATATACCTACTATATATGCTATACATATACTATATATATGCCACACCTGTGACAGGAAAAACATGTTTTTTTTTTATAAACAGCGCCATCTGTTGCACGTAATAGCAACACACGCTATACTAAATATGTTACGATTCCATTTCAATGTTTCCGATCACATTGACAAATTTAATTTTCATAGATTTCGATTTATTTTAATTTTGATTTAATTATTTTGTGTGACATTGCATTGGAATTGAGTTGTGTTGTTTACCATTCCGTTCATTTTGTGAGTATAGTTTATTTTTTTATTTTTTTATTTTTTCATAGTTTTTTAACTGTTTTTCTTATATTTCAGTGATGGGAACATCAGATCATTTGATGTTCCCAATTTTCTGATGGGAACATCAGATCATTTGGGAATGCATTGGACGAGGGAGTGGGGAATAGTTGGGAGGACGAGGGGACGAGGGAGTGGGGAATGGTGGGGAGGACGAGGGGACGAGGGAGTGAGGAATAGTTGGGAGGACTAGGAGACGGGGGAAGGTTGCTGTGACCGGGTACAGCCAGTATATAATAATTATAATAATAATTGTTGTAGCCCAGTTGCAGCCCCGCTCCTGTGCCAGGTAAGTCCACAACGGGCTCGCCATAGCCTGTGCTACTTGGAACTTTTCGTTCCCAGTAGCTGAATCTTAAACAACAAACAACAATTGTTGTAATTAATAATTATTACTCCTCTCTTCATCAAATAACAAACTACATATGACCAATAACAATTAATCATATTCTTAATGAGTCTTTGTAAGGATGGCCGGCTTCATTAAGGAAGCCGGCCTTTAGGTGAAAGATGGCTGTGACGATCTCTGTCAGGAACCCGAAGGTGCAGGACCGGGACGTCCACCTCCTGGGGCTCGTGCGGCCCCCCAGGCTCTGCTTCAGGAGGCTGGGGTCGTTCTTGGCGTTGCTGGGGTGGTTCTTCTCCGGCCCCGACCACGGCGGTCTCCGGGGTTGGAGTCCCTGTGCCTTCTTTTACCAACTTCGAGGTAAACGCTGGAGCTGGAGCCCCTGGGGGCAGTTGGTTGTTGCCTTCAAACTCGTTCTGACAGTTCCCGCGACGGCGCTCGAACCAATCGTATTGGCGTTTGCCTTTCCAGTGGAGACTTTCGTCGCCGTGGAGAGAGGGAACCTGCTGCATGGGTGACAGCTTCTCCCCTGTATGAACCTACCCTGGCTTTGCGCCCCGGAGAGGCCACTCCAGACCGACAACTAGAGCGCAACACCAGTCTCCTGAGACTGATAACTGCATACTACTGCTCTATTACCAATGTATCCATCTTCACTATACACATCCACGAGTCGGGTGTTGGATATTCAATTTCTTGTCAAACAGAATGCAAAGAGTAATAGACAATCCAACAAAGTCGAGTCCAAGCACGGTGAAAAGCTCAGCCTCTCAGGTCACAGTCCTGGCACCACTGAATTTTCTCATTCTTATATCAGATATAGACAAAAATACAAGTCTCAGTTCATGTCATCATTTGCAGACGACACAAAATCAATATGAATATTATTTCTGTCAAAGACATTGATGAACTACAAGCTGACATTAATAGTTTCCCATTGGGGCAGCGGAAAATAACATTAAGTGTAGAGTAATCAGTTTCCTGTACTTAGGTATGGTAAAAATTCAAACCTTGAAGAGAAATACTGGATAGAAAACACAATCAAATCTACCCATAGTAGAAATACAACATGTAAAGGATCTGGGAATAATGATATCTGACGACCTAACGTTTAGCGAGCATAAACAAGCAAACGTCAGCTAGGAAAATTAGAGGATGGATTATGAGAACCTACAAATCCAAGGATCCATCCACGATGGTCATACTATTCAAATCACTTGTGCTATTCCGCCATGAGTATTGCTCGATACTCACTTCGTCCTTCAGAGCAGGAGAGACTGCTGAAATAGAGGGAATACAGAGAACATATACGGCATGCATAGACACGATAAAGCACTTAAACTATTAGGAGCTGGTCGGCAGAGCGGACAGCACGCTGGACTCGTGATCCTGTGGTCCCGGGTTCGATCCCGGGCGCTGGCGAGACACAATGGGCAGAGTTTCTTTTATCCTATAACCCTGTTACCTAGCAGTAAAATAGGTACCTAGAAGTTAGTCAGCTGTCACGGGCTGCTTCCTGGGGGTGGAGGCCTGGTCGGGGACCGGGCCGCGGGGACACTAAAACCCCCGAAATCATCTCAAGATAAGATAACCATCTCGGTGCCCTTAAAATGCACTCTGTGGAAAGGAGACGAGAGAAGTATCAAATAATATATACATGGAAAACACTGGTTACAAAATGTTATTTTACTGTGCACATTTGTAACCTGTACCACGCAATGAGCAAAGTTTAATGCAGAATAGAGCCAGTGAAGAGTAGAGGTGCCACAGGTACAATGAGAAAACACTGTATGAACATCAGATGTCCACAGTTGTTCAATAGCCTTCCAGCAGGCACACAAAATAGTGCCGGAACAAAAGTGGGCTTCAAGGCAAAACTAGAGTGTTTCCTGCAAGAAGTGCCGGACCAACCGGGCTGTAGTGGATAAGGGGGCCTGCGGGCCGCTCTAAGCAACAGTCTGTTGGACCAAAGCCCTCACAAGTCAAGCCTGGCCCAGGGCCGGGCTTGGGGAGTACAACTCTAAGAACCCTCTCCAGACACAATCCAGAGACAATATACACACTCTCTTCATCAAATTACAAACTACATATGACCAATAACAAATAATCATATTCTCATTGAATCTTTGTAAGGATGAAGTCTGGTACTTAACGAAATAGGAAAATAATAGTTCCCATTTCATGCAAAAGGAGGACCCGTAGCGCCTATGATCATCCCCCCCTCAAAAAAAAGACCAATCACCCTGCAAAATTTGGCGAGGTTAGCCCCAAGCCTCTGACCTCCTACTGTGTACAAACTTTCTCTTTTATAGATATCAGGTGGTTGGCATCCTGCAGTCTTGAGAGACTATGGAGCTGCGTTCTGGTTGCCTAGGCTGGAGTGTCCTCTCCTGTTAACAGATAGATATAAACTCATTAAGGTTGCCTTAATAACCATCCGGTGGGTGATAGGCCTTAAGCCCGCCACCGAACCAAATCGTCATGACGGAAGAGCAGTGAACCGTCTTCCAATCGCCAGCACTCGAGGGGTAAACTTTGCGATCAAGAACTGGGTCAAACACACACTCTAGCATCACATTATTGACGACGAGGAGTCACAATAACGTGGCTGAAGTATGTTGACCAGACCACACACTTAGTACCCAGATGAGCCACAGAGACGTTAGAAAGAATTTTTTCAGTGTCAGAGTAGTTAATAAATGGAATGTACTAGGAAATGATGTGGTGGAGGCTGACTCCATACACAGTTTCAAATGTAGATATGATAGAGCCCAGTAGGCTCAGGAATCTGTACACCAGTTGATTGACAGTTGAGAGGCGGGACCAAAGAGCCAAAGCTCAAGCCCCGCAAGCACAATTAGGTGAGTACACACTAGAAGGTGAAGAAACGACGACGTTTCGGTCCGTCCTGGACCATTCTCAAGTCGATTCTCACAATCGATTTGAGAATGGTCCAGGACGGACCGAAACGTCGTCGTCCCTTCACCTTCTAGTGTGTGGTCTGGGCAACATCACATTACTGAATGTTCACTTACAGACCCTTCAGACCTGCCGCCGTGAGGTGCCTATAGACCTTGGCAATTACTTATCCATTCTGTGTTTTTTTTTAGGATATCCGCATAATGCCTCCAGAGAGTTTTCTGGCGCTGGTGAACTGATAACGGAGGGAAGTAGCCACTGGGAAAGTGCCACGTACAATCACTACAATCGTTGCCTTCTTCTGGGACTTTTGTCGTCGCGGTATTGTGAAGCCGCGGTTTTGGATTACGTCGAACAGGGGGGCAAGTTTGGTAAGTTAGAGCGGAAAGCTTCTAAGATAGTGTTGTTGTGGCGAGGTAGCTGGGGACTGGCAGTACGCTGCCCCTGCTGCCCGTGCCCACACTCCCAGCACTAACGACCTCATTCCTACGGCACCCAGCCAGTTTTATCGAACTGTTGCAATAAAAGGAGCCATTGAAGCCTCTTAAAATTCCAGGCTGGTTCAGCTTATATGATACCTGGGAGAGTGGGACAGGCAGAGCCGCAGTCTGACTCAGCTTAAGTTTAGTGGCTATGGTGCAATGGGAGGCATGGTGTGACGGCTGAGGGAGAGGAGCATGGTGTGACGGCTGAGAGAGGGAGAGAAGCATGGTGTGACGGCTGAGGGAGAGAAGCATGGTGTGACGGCTGAGAGAGGGAGAGAAGCATGGTGTGACGGCTGAGGGAGAGAAGCATGGTGTGACGGCTGAGAGAGGGAGAGAAGCATGGTGTGACGGCTGAGGGAGAGAAGCATGGTGTGACGGCTGAGAGAGGGAGAGAAGCATGGTGTGACGGCTGAGGGAGAGAAGTATGGTGTGACGGCTGAGAGAGAGAAGCATGGTGTGACGGCTGAGAGAGGGAGAGAAGCATGATGTGAAGGCTGAGAGAGGGAGGGAGGCATGTTTTGAAGAAAAATCTTTCTCAGATTTAGCAGTGAACGTGATCTGACTGGAGTTTCCGTGGCTGCTTGCAACCCAAGAGTAGGAAAGGCGCACACAGAGCACAGGAAGATGTGGTAGATAGCAAGGAGCGACGACGGCACCAGTCACGAGATGCAGCGGTGTGACTGGACATGGTAAATGATGACGAGGCCAGCTGTAAACCACGTGGCCACTGAGGTCGAGCTGAAGGCATAACTATTATCAGTCCATATCCCACCGCTGCCACCAATGTAAGATTTTGTAGTTTGTTATAAAATAAACACTCTGGTTGATCCAATATACTTAGCAAGGTGCAAGGGACGTCTGTCTGGCAAGTAGCACCCTGAGGTATCTAGGAACTATGAACTGAGATAACCAAGATGAAGTAAATGATTGTGTGCATACTTGACCAGCTGAAAAGCATCACCGCATGAATGTGTGTATATAATCGACACCTGACACCGCTCGACAACCCACAATTAGTGTCGTTAAATATCTTTTCTGGGCTGCTTTAATGGTCTTATAATAATTAGGACAATAACACCTGTGTGTGTGTGTGCATATAGAGTAGCTTCTGATATTAAATGTAAGACAACTGAATGACCCATCAGGAACATATTGTCTATAATATAATCTGTGAATATAATTATCCAATCACAGTATATTGCAAAATTGATAACACACTCCCCCTCTAAATTAATATACTTACAACAACATATTTATAAATTCACAACATACTCCTTCACCTCACATCACACTGCTTCACCCATAACATGCTCTTCCACCCAGAATATGTTCCACCACTCTCACAACATGGTCCTCCACTCTCACAACATGCTCCTCCTCTCACAACATGCTCCTCCTCTCACAACATGCTCCTCCTCTCACAACATGCTCCTCCTCTCACAACATGGTCCTCCACTCTCACAACATGGTCCTCCACCCTCACAACATGCTCCACCACTCTCACAACATGGTCCTCCACTCTCACAACATGGTCCTCCACCCTCACAACATGGTCCTCCACTCTCACAACATGGTCCTCCACTCTCACAACATGGACCTCCACTCTCACAACATGGTCCTCCACTCTCACAACATGGTCCTCCACTCTCACAACATGGTCCTCCACTCTCACAACATGGTCCTCCACTCTCACAACATGGTCCTCCACTCTCACAACATGGTCCTCCACCCTCACAACATGCTCCACCACTCTCACAACATGGTCCTCCACTCTCACAACATGGTCCACCACTCTCACAACATGGTCCTCCACTCTCACAACATGCTCCACCACTCTCACAACATGGTCCACCACTCTCACAACATGGTCCTCCACCCTCACAACATGGTCCTCCACTCTCACAACATGGTCCTCCACTCTCACAACATGGTCCTCCACCCTCACAACATGCTCCACCACTCTCACAACATGGTCCTCCACCCTCACAACATGGTCCTCCACTCTCACAACATGGTCCTCCACCCTCACAACATGGTCCTCCACTCTCACAACATGGTCCTCCACTCTCACAACATGGTCCTCCACTCTCACAACATGGTCCTCCACCTTCACAACATGGTCCTCCTCTCACAACATGGTCCTGCAGCCATAACTATCAGTGACCCGAAGACCGCGTGCCCAGATAGTGTCTGGTGTAATCATGTTCTGAGTGATTTTCCCGCACAAAAAAAAAGTGAGGGTGAGGGCGAGGCGAGCAGCTGACGTGCTTGGGAACTTATGCTAATTAAAGCCAAAGTTTTGATTAGATTGAAAAAAAAATAATATTTTTCAGCCTTTTTTTTTTGGGTGGGTGGAACCCCGAGGGTGGGATCTTCTGAGTGGTAGAACTCGTCAACAACAAAAAAAAGCATCGACTTTTGTATGTCTAATGTTTGTTTTCTATGACACGAGTTATTGATTTTTGTAGGCAAGGGGACGAGTCTCCCAGAACGTAGGCAAGGGGACGAGTCTCCCAGAACGTAGGCAAGGGGACGAGTCTCCCAGAATGTAGGCAGGGGGACGAGTCTCCCAGAATGTAGGCAAGGGGACGAGTCTTACCCTTGTAGGCAAGGGGACGAGTCTAGTCCTTGTAGGCAAGGGGACGAGTCTTACCCTTGTAGGCAAGGGGACAAGTCTTACCCTTGTAAGGGAAGGATGAAGGGAAGGGTTTGTAGTTGAAGAATATTGGGTTCCGACTTGGAAGATCAGGATTGGTGAACATGGGATTGGTGGCTAAATTTACGAGAGCATTGCATCAGTGAGTGTGGAAATCATGGCACTAAGATGTGGAGATCAGGGCATTAGAGTGTGGAGATCAGGGCACACTACGATGTGCAGGTCCGGGCAAGGGTTTCCAGGCTTCTAGAATCGGATAAATAGATTTGAGATTTGGTGGGATAAAGGAGCAAGATCAGGGTTTCGGGTATAAATGCAGGAGGATCGAGACAGTACCATCGTACTAAGGGAATTAGGGATCACGGCTGAAGCGTTGAATGCAGGCTACAGGAGTCACACACCAGACTCATGGAAGCTGCAGAGGATGTGACGACGGCATATCATGACTTCTCTACTACCATACAACCATGAACATCTCTCACATCATTTCCTTTGTACAATGTGCGATATATAAAGTCAGAACTGTTTATATCTGAATTTTCCCTTAAAGCTTCTTTCTTTTCTCTTTTGCCTGATCCTTTTCTTAAAATGTCACCATATTCATCTTCTACAGAAACTCCCAGTCAGGAGCACCGACAGGGGAAGCCATGTATGTTATCCAAGTCAGCAACACCCACAGAAGAGGCCATGTTATCCAAGTCAGCAACACCCACAGAAGAGGCCATGTTATCCAAGTCAGCAACACACACAGAAGAGGCCATGTTATCCAAGTCAGCAACACACACAGAAGAGGCCATGTTATCCAAGTCAGCAACACCCACAGAAGAGGCCATTGTATGTTATCCAAATCATGACAACTCGGTAATCAATCTCCAGGTGTCACGTGTGCTGCACGAGGCTGAACAACACCTCCCACAAACACTCCACAGCGGCTCCAAATTTCTCCATCAGTTACTCTCTCTCTCTGCCATCCATCAGCCTGTCAATAATGCATCCTCTTTCTTCGTGATTAATGCAACACGTGCACCTCCGCCCCATCGTCGCTCACAACCATCCCTTTACATATGTTGCCAGTCGGCACCCAACACCAGCCACTGACTGCTCCAGGCCAGTGTTCCTGAACTAGGCTGTGCCTCACTATTCCCGCGGGTGGGATCTACAACAAAGTCCAATTACCACACGCAGCGTAAACACCCGAGGTATTCTTCATCTCACGCACTCTCACAATGTATAACTCACACTCGTAGCATAATTTACTCGTTTACGCACTCCAATTCCCTCCCCCTGACACCCACACACACATACACGTACACACACCCACGCAACACACCCACACACACATACACCTACATACACCCACACAACACACCCCTACACCGCTCTGGCAACGAGTTGCCAGCCTGGGGGGGGGGAAGACACTCTGCTATCCTATCGTTGTTGGGCATAATTCCGTTTGCTAGCAGTGTTTGCCTTCAGTGTTTGCCGCCACAGTTTATTTAAACAGCTCGTTGTTGGTTACTGTGGGTGGAGATAAGACCCGTCAAAACGGGCGGTGGTGGGAATCGAGTGTGTGTGGGTGGAGAGTGTGTGTGTGGGGGGGGGGGGGGAGTGCTGGCAGGGTTGTAGGCAAGTAGGGTGTGAGGGTGGTGGGTGTGTGTCGTACCAGGTGTGAGTTGCGCCAGGTATGGTTACTGGGGGTATAAGTGGTGCCAGGTGTGGATGATGGTGGGCCTGAATAGTTCCAGGTGTGGACGGCGTCAGGTGTGTGGTGGCGGGGGTGTAGGTGGCCCCCAGGCCCGGGGCTGTGTAACACTATACACCTGTATATCACTAGAGCCAAAATGTGTTATGCTTAAAAGCGTAAAATTCTAACTTTATTGTGCATGATGATTTGCTTCTGTGGCGCCAAAGGCAGCAGCAAAGAACCATATTTACCAGGAGTGTTCTCAAGGTCCAGTAACATGAACACCGTTAACACTATGAGCTCTCCGGCCGCATGAGAGCCCTCGCTTAAGGATTAAACCCCGAGTGATGAGAGCACATTAAGGCGCGATAGTGCTGGCACTGATTACTCCGGCATGCTGCCCACAACCTTCAAGCCTTCACTGCAACTTGCCTTCAAGTTGAGCATTCGCTTAGGGAGCCGGTCGGCCGAGCGGACAGCACGCTGGACTTGTGATCCTGTGGTCCCGGGTTCGATCCCGGGCGCCGGCGAGAAACAATGGGCAGAGTTTCTTTCACTCTATGCCCCTGTTACCTAGCAGTAAAATAGGTACCTGGGTGTTAGTCAGCTGTCACGGGCTGCTTCCTGGGGGTGGAGGCCTGGTCGAGGACCGGGCCACGGGGACACTAAAGCCCCGAAATCATCTCAAGATAACCTCAAGAAGATGGTTACTTGTTGTCTGGGGAAACTGCTTCCTTGTCACTACAGGAGCTCTTGTGGTCATTATTAGTTCACACACACACACATACAACTGGCATGGACCAGCTGTATAAGTTCTTGTTAAGCTTGCGGGTCAGCGTTCGATCCTCAATGGTTCGTCCGATTTAAATTCCTTGTCCTCTTATCTCTTCACCGTGCTATTTAGCTATGCTGCCTCTCCAAGTCACAGTGATTACTCAAAACTCCTAACACTCAAGATTGAAAGCTAGAATGAAGCTTCATGGCCATGTGAGTCAATGCTCACTCACCTGTGAGAAGAGCCCACTCTCCTCTGGTTGAATCTGCATAGTGTCTCTGAATTCAAAGCCAATCATATTGGTTCAAGTGACTGCACTTTCCCCCGAGTGGATTAAATAGCCACACGACTCCACAATCAAGGCTTTTCAAAGGCTTCAGGAGCCACAAGCAACAACAGCTTCATAAAACGTGACCTTTAACCCTCCAAACAATATCATAAAGTAATACTTGTGTTGTAAAGTAATACTTGTGTTGTAAAAGACTTGGGAGGAACTGGCTGAGTGTCTCGGGGACGCTAAGACCATCATCCGACGCTGTCAACACAACATCCATCACCGCCAGCTGCTTATACATCAAGTCTAACGCCAAGGTTGTCTTGCCTCGCCGTCAACACACACACACACACACACACACACACACACACACACACACACACACACACACACACACACACACACACACACACACACACACACACGTCTCGCCGTCAACACACGACGACCTGGACAAACTGGTGGAATAGTCTAGAAAATGGCTACTAAAGTTCAACTCAGGAAATTGTAAAGTAATGAAATTAGGCGAAGGGAACAGAAGGCTGAACACAAAGTACCATCTGGGAGGTGATATCCTGCAAGAGTCAAGTAAGGAGAAAGATCTGAGGATTGATATCATACCGAACCTGTCCCAAGAGGCCAACATCAAAAGGATATAATCATCGGCATATGTTAGACCGGCCAATATACGAACTGCCTTTAGAAACTTGTGTATGGAATCGTTCAGAACCTTGTATACCACTTACGTAAGACCAATCGTGGAATATGCAGCTCCAGCCTGGAGTCTATACCTAGTTAAACACAGGACAAAGTTAGAAAAGATTCAGAGGTATGCCACCAGGCTCGTCCCGGAACTGAGAGGTATGAGCTACGAGAAAAGGCTAAGGGAGCTGAACCTCACGTCCCTGGAAAACAGAAGAGTAAGGGGAGAGACATAATAACCACCTACAAAATTCTCAGGTGAATTGACAGGGTGGACAAAGACAAAGTCTTCAGCACGGGTGGGACACGAACAAGAGGACACAGGTGGAAACCCACAATAAGATAGTATCCCCTTAATAGCGGAGTGTCAATTACCAGTTATCAACGTACCGCAAATATGAGGCCAGGACGGGCAGGACCCGGCCGTCTCTGACACAAAAGGTTACCCCGAGTTAATTTCATTTATTATGCACCCCGTACTCATCCCGCGAGTAGCAGCGGATAAATGCTACATACACACGTAATGGGTTCAGATACCTCCCAAAAGTTCATTTACCTAATCAAGTTACGGCCTTGATGAGCTGGTTATAGAGTTTGTTACCATTTATATCAATAGTATATGTACAGTTTATCAAACTAACATCACTGTGGAAATCCCCCCCCCCAAGAGGTTACCTTGAGGTGCTTCCGGGTCTTAGCGTCCCCGCGGCCCGGTCGTCGACCAGGCCTCCTGGCTGCTAGACTGATCAACCAGGTCCTTACACAACGAGTAGGCAATTTTAGTGCAGTTTATGTTATCGTGGGGACTGTCAGCTTTGTGCAGCCCGTCCTCCGAATATGGGGAGGTAAATGTAACGGCACAAGTGTAATTATGCACTATTCCCAACAGTCAGGAATTGTACTTATTACACTTAGTATTAAAGGATGGATTGTCTTGTGTGTTGCTTTTTGAAACACAATAGTGAGTAGCATGTTGTGGAGGGTCTGGCTGTCTTACAGCATGTTGTGGAGGGTCTGGTTGTCTTACAGCATGTTGTGGAGGGTCTGGCTGTCTTACAGCATGTTGTGGAGGGTCTGGCTGTCTTACAGCATGTTGTGGAGGGTCTGGCTGTCTTACAGCATGTTGTGGATGGTCTGGCTGTCTTACAGCATGTTGTGGAGGGTCTGGCTGTCTTACAGCATGTTGTGGAGGGTCTGGCTGTCTTACAGCATGTTGTGGACGGTCTGGCTGTCTTACAGCATGTTGTGGATGGTCTGGCTGTCTTACAGCATGTTGTGGACGGTCTGGCTGTCTTACAGCATGTTGTGGAGGGTCTGGCTGCCTTACAGCATGTTGTGGACGGTCTGGCTGTCTTACAGCATGTTGTGGAGGGTCTGGCTGTCTTACAGCATGTTGTGGAGGGTCTGGCTGCCTTACAGCATGTTGTGGATGGTCTGGCTGTCTTACAGCATGTTGTGGATGGTCTGGCTGTCTTATAGCATGTTGTGGAGGGTCTGGCTGCCTTACAGCATGTTGTGGATGGTCTGGCTGTCTTACAGCATGTTGTGGAGGGTCTGGCTGTCTTACAGCATGTTGTGGATGGTCTGGCTGTCTTACAGCATGTTGTGGACGGTCTGGCTGTCTTACAGCATGTTGTGGATGGTCTGGCTGTCTTACAGCATGTTGTGGAGGGTCTGGCTGTCTTACAGCATGTTGTGGATGGTCTGGCTGTCTTACAGCATGTTGTGGATGGTCTGGCTGTCTTACAGCATGTTGTGGAGGGTCTGGCTGCCTTACAGCATGTTGTGGATGGTCTGGCTGTCTTACAGCATGTTGTGGATGGTCTGGCTGCCTTACAGCATGTTGTGGATGGTCTGGCTGTCTTACAGCATGTTGTGGACGGTCTGGCTGTCTTACAGCATGTTGTGGATGGTCTGACTGTCTTACAGCATGTTGTGGATGGTCTGGCTGTCTTACAGCATGTGGTGGATGGTCTGGCTGTCTTACAGCATGTTGTGGATGGTCTGGCTGTCTTACAGCATGTTGTGGATGGTCTGGCTGTCTTACAGCATGTTGTGGAGGGTCTGGCTGTCTTACAGCATGTTGTAGATGGTCTGGCTGTCTTACAGCATGTCATGGATGGTCTGGCTGTCTTACAGCATGTTGTGGATGGTCTGGCTGTCTTACAGCATGTTGTGGAGGGTCTGGCTGTCTTACAGCATGTTGTGGAGGGTCTGGCTGTCTTACAGCATGTTGTGGAGGGTCTGGCTGTCTTACAGCATGTTGTGGATGGTCTGGCTGTCTTACAGCATGTTGTGGAGGGTCTGGCTGTCTTACAGCATGTTGTGGACGGTCTGGCTGTCTTACAGCATGTTGTGGAGGGTCTGGCTGTCTTACAGCATGTGGTGGATGGTCTGGCTGTCTTACAGCATGTTGTGGATGGTCTGGCTGTCTTACAGCATGTTGTGGAGGGTCTGGCTGTCTTACAGCATGTTGTGGAGGGTCTGGCTGTCTTACAGCATGTTGTGGATGGTCTGGCTGTCTTACAGCATGTGGTGGAGGGTCTGGCTGTCTTACAGCATGTGGTGGAGGGTCTGGCTGTCTTACAGCATGTTGTGGAGGGTCTGGCTGTCTTACAGCATGTGGTGGAGGGTCTGGCTGTCTTACAGCATGTGGTGGACGGTCTGGCTGTCTTACAGCATGTGGTGGACGGTCTGGCTGTCTTACAGCATGTGGTGGAGGGTCTGGCTGTCTTACAGCATGTTGTGGACGGTCTGGCTGTCTTACAGCATGTGGTGGACGGTCTGGCTGTCTTACAGCATGTGGTGGAGGGTCTGGTTGCCTTACAGCATGTTGTGGAGGGTCTGGTTGCCTTACAGCATGTTGTGGAGGGTCTGGTTGCCTTACAGCATGTTGTGGAGGGTCTGGTTGCCTTACAGCATGTTGTGGAGGGTCTGGCTGTCTTACAGCATGTTGTGGAGGGTCTGGCTGTCTTACAGCATGTTGTGGAGGGTCTGGTTGCCTTACAGCATGTTGTGGAGGGTCTGGTTGCCTTACAGCATGTTGTGGAGGGTCTGGTTGCCTTACAGCATGTTGTGGAGGGTCTGGCTGCCTTACAGCATGTTGTGGAGGGTCTGGTTGCCTTACAGCATGTTGTGGAGGGTCTGGTTGCCTTACAGCATGTTGTGGAGGGTCTGGTTGCCTTACAGCATGTTGTGGAGGGTCTGGTTGCCTTACAGCATGTTGTGGAGGGTCTGGTTGCCTTACAGCATGTTGTGGAGGGTCTGGCTGTCTTACAGCATGTTGTGGAGGGTCTGGCTGTCTTACAGCATGTTGTGGAGGGTCTGGTTGCCTTACAGCATGTTGTGGAGGGTCTGGTTGCCTTACAGCATGTTGTGGAGGGTCTGGTTGCCTTACAGCATGTTGTGGAGGGTCTGGCTGCCTTACAGCATGTTGTGGAGGGTCTGGCTGCCTTACAGCATGTTGTGGAGGGTCTGGTTGCCTTACAGCATGTTGTGGAGGGTCTGGTTGCCTTACAGCATGTTGTGGAGGGTCTGGCTGCCTTACAGCATGTTGTGGAGGGTCTGGTTGCCTTACAGCATGTTGTGGAGGGTCTGGTTGCCTTACAGCATGTTGTGGAGGGTCTGGCTGCCTTACAGCATGTTGTGGAGGGTCTGGCTGCCTTACAGCATGTTGTGGAGGGTCTGGTTGCCTTACAGCATGTTGTGGAGGGTCTGGCTGCCTTACAGCATGTTGTGGAGGGTCTGGCTGCCTTACAGCATGTTGTGGAGGGTCTGGCTGCTTCCGTTTTGTATATCCTCACGTTTATTCAATCTCTCTCTCTCTCTCTCACTCTCTCTCTCTCACTCTCTCTCACTCACTCACTCACTCTCTCTCTCTCTCTCTCTCTCTCTCTCTCTCTCTCTCTCTCTCTCTCTCTCTCTCTCTCTCTCTCTCTCTCTCTCTCTCTCTCTCTCTCTCTCCTCTCTCTCTCTCTCTCTCTCTCTCTCTCTCCCTCCCTCTCTCTCTCTCTCTCTCTCTCTCTCTCTCTCTCTCTCTCTCTCTCTCTCTCTCTCTCTCTCTCTCTCTCTCTCTCTCCAGTTCTTGCATATGGTTGACTAGAATATACTCATCCCATTTTCCGTTTTGATATCGTGATTTTGCACATTGTTTACATTGGTGCCACCTCACGGCGCCATCTTCCTCGTGCAGCGTTGGCACGCATAAGCCCGTTGAGGTCGAGAGGATGGAGGTGTCTGGCACTACTGCCCGCTGTTGTCATTGTCGCCCTCGCTCAGGTGACAAGTTATGAGCCGCGCGATCAGCAAAATGCATTTATGTAAACAAAAAAAGATTCAAAAGATTATTCTTTCTTGATTTCTGAAAAAGTGGGGAAGTTGATTTTTTTTTGACTGGGGATACATTCTCTCTTTTTTTTTGTTGTATCTTGTATTTGTAAACATTGATAAGAGATTGGTTGTATACAGTTGTTGAAGGGAACAGGGCCTCTCTCCGTGGGCCAGAGAAGGACCTCTCTGTGGACCACAGAAGGACCTCTCCGTGGACCACAGAAGGACCTCTTCGTGGGCCACAGAAGGACCTCTCCGTGCACCACAGAAGGACCTCTCCGTGGGCCAGAGAAGGACCTCTCCGTGGACCACACAAGGACCTCTCCGTGGACCACAGAAGGACCTCTCCGTGGACCACAGGACCTCTCCGTGGACCACAGAAGGACCTCTCCGTGGACCACAGAAGGACCTTTCCGTGGGCCACACAAGGACCTCTCCGTGGACCACAGAAGGACCTCTCCGTGGACCACAGAAGGACCTCTCCGTGGACCACAGGACCTCTCCGTGGACCACACAAGGACCTCTCCGTGGACCACACAAGGACCTCTCCGTGGACCACACAAGGACCTCTCCGTGAACCTCAGAAGGACCTCTCCGTGGACCACACAAGGACCTCTTCGTGGACCACACAAGGACCTCTACGTGGACCACACAAGGACCTCTCCGTGGACCACACAAGGACCTCTCCGTGGACCACACAAGTACCTCTCCGTGGACCACACAAGGACCTCTCCGTGGACCACACAAGGACCTCTCCGTGGACCACACAAGGACCTCTCCGTGGACCACACAAGGACCTCTCCGTGGACCACACAAGGACCTCTCCGTGGACCACACAAGGACCTCTCCGTGGACCACACAAGGACCTCTCCGTGGACCACACAAGGACCTCTCCGTGGGCCACACAAGGACCTCTCCGTGGACCACACAAGGACCTCTCCGTGGACCACACAAGGACCTCTCCGTGGACCACACAAGGACCTCTCCGTGGACCACACAAGGACCTCTCCGTGGACCACACAAGGACCTCTCCGTGGACCACACAAGGACCTCTCCGTGGACCACACAAGGACCTCTCCGTGGACCACACAAGGACCTCTCCGTGGCCAAATTAATACCGTTTTCCTCCTGGAACAAAGTAACAATCTTCCATGAAGTTTTCATCCCCCACTCCATACATGGAACAAAGTAGCACCCCCCTTTCCACGGAGCCATGTACCCCCCCCCCCTTCCCCCTCAACCAACGAAACAAAGCAACACGCCACTTCATGGAACAACGTAGCACCCCCCCCCCCCCACAGACCAAGGCACATGCTCACCAGGGAGCAGAACACACACACACACGACCTCACTCAATTTAGTGCTCGGTGCTATGACCGGAGTGGGGCTGGGTCCCGGCCGGATGGAGCTGGGGCCGGGGGTGGGTGATGGTGCTGGGGGTGAGGCCTGGCACGGGCTGGGAACCAGAGTGCTGCGGCCAGTCATCAGCGGTAGCCTGAGCGGCCACACGGCCACTCAGGGAACACGCCAATTTCGCGCGCACACACTCACACCATCACACACCTCCTGAAATTACTTCACTCTGATTTTTTTTCTTTTGAAGTGTTTGCGTGTGTTTGTGTGTGTTTGTGTGTGTGTGTGTGTGTGTGTGTGTGTGTACTCACCTGATTGTGCTTGCGGGGGTTGAGCTCTGGCTCTTTAGTCCCGCCTCTCAACTGTCAATCAACTGATGAACAGATTCCTGAGCCTACTGGGCTCTATCATATCTACATTTGAAATTGTGTATGGAGTCAGCCTCCACCACATCACTGCCTAATGCATTCCACCTGTTAACTACTCTGACACTAAACAAGTCCCTTCTAACGTCCCTGTGGCTCATTTGGGTACTCAGTTTCCACCTGTGTCCCCTTCGCGTACTACCCGTGTTAAATAGTTTATCTTTATCTACCCTGTCAATTCCTCTGAGAATTTTGTAGGTAGTGATCATGTCTCCCCTTACTCCTCTGTCTTCTAGTGTCGTGAGGTGCATTTCCCGCAGCCTTTCCTCGTAACTCATGCCTCTTAGTTCTGGGACTAGTCTAGTGGCATATCTCTGAACTTTATCAGGCTTCGTCTTGTGCTTGACAAGGTACGGGCTCCATGCTGGGGCCGCATACTCCAGGATTGGTCTTACATATGTGGTGTACAAGGTTCTGAATGATTCCTTACACAGGTTCCTGAATGCTGTTCTGATGTTAGCCAGCCTCGCATATGCCGCAGACGTTATTCTTTTTATGTGGGCTTCAGGAGACAGGTTTGGTGTGATATCAACTCCCAGATCTTTCTCTCTGTCTGTTTCATAAAGGACTTCATTTCCCATTCGATATCCTGTGTCTGGCCTCCTTTTTCCGCTGCTTAGTTTCATTGCCTTACATTTACTCGGGTTGAATCTTAATAGCCATTTGTTGGACCATTCATTCAGTCTGTCTAGGTCATCTTGTAGCCTCATACTATCTTCCTCCGTCTTAATTCCCCCCTCATAATTTTTGCATCATCAGCAAACAATGAGAGGAATGATTCTATACCATCTGGAAGACCATTTACATATATTAGAAACAGTATAGGTCCAAGGACTGAACCTTGCGGGAATCCACTTGTGACGTCTCGCCAATCTGAGACCTCACCCCTCACAGTGACTCGCTGTCTTCTGTTACTTAGGTACTCCCTTATTCAATGAAGTACCTTCCCTTTCACTCCTGCCTGCATCTCTAGCTTTCGCACTAGTCTCTGGTGTGGAACTATGTCAAAAGCTTTCTGGCAATCCAAAAATATGCAATCTGCCCACCCCTCTTTTTCTTGTCTGATGCTTGTTGCCTGATCGTAGAATTCAATTAATCCTGTGATGCATGACTTGCCATCTCTGAAACCATATTGGTGTTGTGTCACAAAATTCTTTCGCTCCAGATGTTCCACAAGCTTTTTTCGCACAATTTTCTCCAATAACTTGCATGGTATGCAAGTTAGGGACACTGGCCTGTAGTTCAGTGCCTCCTGTCTATCCCCCTCTTGTATATTAGGATGTTTGCTGTCTTCCAAATCTTTGGCAGTTCACCTGTTACCAGTGATTTGTTATACACCATGAAGAGTGGCAGGCACAGTGCTTCTGCTCCTTCCTTTAATATCCATGGCGATACTCCATCCGGGCCTATAGCCTTTGTCACATCCAACTCTAGCAAAAGCTTCCTTACATCCCCACTGGTAATCTCAAACTCTTCTAGTGGTGCCTGGTTAACTATTCCTTCTCTTATATCTGGAACTTCTCCTTGCTCTAATGTGAAGACTTCCTGGAATTTCCTATTGAGTTCCTCGCACACTTCTTTGTCGTGTGTAGTGAATCTGTTTGCCCCTATCCTCAGTTTCATTACCTGTTTCTTCACTGTTGTCTTTCTCCTGATGGTGGGTTAAGTCTTAGCCTTGCTTGCTATGTCGTTTTCATATTGCCCTTCTGCCTCTCTTCTCACCCTGACGTATTCATTCCTGGCTCTCTGGTAACTTCTCTGCTCTCAAGTGTCCTGTTATTCCTATAGTTTCTCCATGCTCTTTTACTGACTTGCTTAGCTAGCTTACATCTCTGATTAAACCATGGGTTTCTCATTTCGCATTTAATTTTTTACCTTTTGGGCCGGGATAAACTTTTCTGCTGCCTCCTTACATTTCTGTGTGATGTATTCCATCATGTCTTGGGCCCTCTTTCCCCTTAGCTCTGTTTCCCATGTTATATCAGTTAGGAATTTTCTCATCTCCTCATAGTTTCCCTTACGGAATGCTAACCTTTTGCTTTCAGTTCCCTTTCTCGAGTACTTTAACCCTTCTTCGACCAGATACTCAAATGTCAGTACACTGTGATCGCTCATTCCTACTGGGGTCTCGAAGTCAATTTCCCATATGTCGGAGTCAGAGTGAATACTAGGTCGAGTCTCGCTGGTTCGTTTCTCCTCATTCTTGTGGGTTCCTTGACATGCTGGCTTAAAAAGTTTCTTGTTGCCACCTCCAGTTGTTTGGCTCTCCACGTATCCTCTCCTCCATGCGGTTTGGCTCTCCATGTATCCTCTCCCAGTCTATCCTTCCGTGATTGAAGTCCCCCATGACGAGCAGATGGGATCAAATTCTACAGGCAGCAGAGGCTGCCCTCTCAAGTATATTGTTAACTGCCATGTTGTTGTTGTCATACTCTTGACTGGGTCTTCTGTCGTTTGGTGGAGGGTTATATATCACTGCTACTACTACTCTTGGTCCTCCCATTGTCATGGTGAATGTTATGTAGTCTCTAAACCCTTCACAGTGTGGGATAACCATCTCCTTGAAACTCCATTCCTTGTGTGTGTGTGTGTGTGTGTGTGTGTGTGTGTGTGTGTGTGTGTGTGTGTATGTGTGTGTGTGTGTGCGTGTGTGTGTGTGTGTGTGTGTGTGTGTGTGTGTGTGTGTGTGTGTGTGTGTGTGTGTGTGTGTGCGTGCGTGCGTGCGTGCGTGCGTGCGTGCGTGCGTGCGTGCGTGCGTGCAGGGGGGACGGTAGAGAGATGTATTTTAATAAAAAAATATTAGCAATAAAATTCGCAACACTGTGGCGTTGCAATTCCATAACAGAAAGTTGCAACAGTCAAACTACCTCGTTACACAGTAAACAGCAGACCAAGTCAGTGGTCAAAGCACCGCCAACGCAGCAGGAGCGCCAAGTAACGCGCTCCTCTGGGAAGCAGCTCCGTAAAAGTTACGCAGGTAACATTGCCAGCAATATCAGCTGTTGTGTAGAAAGGGGCCAATTAGACAGGCAGGAGATGTAATTATCAAAAAGCTATTGGAAGCGATCGTTAGGCCGCAGGGAAGCGCCAATTACCACCCCGAGTATGTCAAAGTTGAACTCTAGCTGACTCCTTGAAGCATTATCTCTCCCTAGGGTCCCCTAGCAAGAACAGGCAGGGGCTCCTAGGTCCTAGCAAGAACAGGCAGGTGTCCCCAGGTCCTAGCAAGAACAGGCAGGTGTCCCCAGGTCCTAGCAAGAACAGGCTGGTGCCCCTAGGTCCTAGCAAGAACAGGCGGGTGGTCCCAGGTCCCAGCAAGAACAAGCAGGTGGCTCCTAGGTCCTAGCAAGAACAGGCAAGGGCCCCTAGGTCCTAGCAAGAACAGGCAAGGGCCCCTAGGTCCTAGCAAGAACAGACAAGGGCCCCTAGGTTCTAGCAAGAACAGGCAAGGGCCCCTAGGTCCTAGCAAGAACAGGCAAGGGCCCCTAGGTCCTAGCAAGAACAGGCAGGTGCCCCCAGGTCCTAGCAAGAACAGGCAGGTGCCCCCAGGCCCTAGCAAGAACAGGCGGATGCCCCCAAGTCCTAGCAAGAACAGGCAAGAACAGGGAGATGGCCTAGCCAGGCTCGCCAGTGAGACACACACTCATAAAGAAAACGGGACGTACAAGATGGATGACGATCGCTCCTAGAAGCTGGAATCACAGGGACAAGAGACGCACACAGGCCGCATGTGGAGACATGTCACAGGAGACCGTGACACCAGAGACAAGACGGTGACAACCACCCACAGACCGAGGGAGGCGGGGCGGGGGGGACTCGCTGGGGAACTAGCGGGCACTTCAAAATAGAAAATTCCGAAGAAAAAACTAAATTCCTATATTCGTCACAGTGGCGTTGGTCAGCAAGAGGTGGAGCTATAGTGGGTAAAGCTGTGAGGCGTCCAGGCCGCTGCTGGAGTCTGCCTGTTGAGACGTTGCAGTCCAGGAGACTGGAAACTGGAGTTTCTTAATCATAATATTGTTATAACAAGACTCGATAAATGTATTAGTGAATGCATTCGACTGTGTGTATTACTGGGGGTTGGTTATGATATTAAACACCTTAATTAATAAGAGGGGCTGTGTGTGTGTGTGTAATTACCTAAGTGTAATTACCTAAGTGTAGTTACAGGATGAGAGCTACGCTCGTTGTGTCCCGTCTTCCCAGCACTCTTTGTCATATAACGCTTTGAAACTACTGACGGTCTTGGCCTCCACCACCTTCTCACTTAACTTGTTCCAACCGTCTACCACTCTATTTGCGAAGGTGAATTTTCTTATATTTCTTCGGCATCTGTGTTTAGCTAGTTTAAATCTATGACCTCTTGTTCTTGAAGTGCCAGGTCTCAGGAAATCTTCCCTGTCGATTTTATCAATTCCTGTTACTATTTTGTATGTAGTGATCATATCGTGTGTGTGTGTGTGTGTGTGTGTGTGTGTGTGTGTGTGTGTGTGTGTGTGTGTGTGTGTGTGTGTGTGTGTGTGTGTGTGTGTGTGTACTCACCTAATTGTACTCACCTAATTGTGCTTGCGGGGGTTGAGCTCTGGCTCTTTGGTCCCGCCTCTCAACCGTCAATCAACTGGTGTACAGATTCCTGAGCCTATTGGGCTCTATCATATCTACATTTGAAACTGTGTATGGAGTCAGCCTCCACCACATCACTTCCTAATGCATTCCATTTACTAACTACTCTGACACTGAAAAAGTTCTTTCTAACGTCTCTGTGGCTCATTTGGGTACTCAGCTTCCACCTGTGTCCCCTTGTTCGCGTCCCACCAGTGTTGAATAGTTCATCCTTGTTTACCCGGTCGATTCCCCTGAGGATTTTGTAGGTTGTGATCATGTCCCCCCTTACTCTTCTGTCTTCCAGTGTCGTGAGGTGCATTTCCCGCAGCCTTTCCTCATAACTCATGCCTCTTAGTTCTGGGACTAGTCTAGTAGCATACCTTTGGACTTTTTCCAGCTTCGTCTTGTGCTTGACAAGGTACGGGCTCCATGCTGGGGCCGCATACTCCAGGATTGGTCTTACATATGTGGTGTACAAGATTCTGAATGATTCCTTACACAGGTTCCTGAACGCCGTTCTGATGTTAGCCAGCCTCGCATATGCCGCAGACGTTATTCTCTTTATGTGGGCTTCAGGAGACAGGTTTGGTGTGATATCAACTCCTAGATCTTTCTCTCTGTCTGTTTGTGTGTGTGTGTGTGTGTGTGTGTGTGTGTGTGTGTGTGTGTGTGTGTGTGTGTGTGTGTGTGTGTGTACTCACCTAGTTGTGCTTGCGGGGGTTGAGCTCTGGCTCTTTGGTCCCGCCTCTCAACTGTCAATCAACTGTTACTAATTTTTTTGTTTACTTATTTATTTTTTTCTCACGCGGCATACTCTAAGACTGGCCTCACGTAGGCAGTGTAAAGCGCCCTAAATGCCTCCTTACTTAGGTTTCTGAATTATGTTCAAACTTTTGCCAGTGTAGAGTACGCTGCTGTCGTTATCCTATTTATATGTGCCATTAATAGGATAAATATCCTATTCATTTATATATGTGTGTGTGTGTGTGTGTGTGTATTCACCTAGTTGTATTCACCTAGTTGTGCTTGCGGGGGTTGAGCTCTGCTCTTTAGACCCGCCTCTCAACTGTCAATCAATTGTTTACTAACTACTCCCCCCCCCACACACACAGGAAGCAGCCCGTGACAGCTGACTAACTTCCAGGTACCTATTTACTGCTAGGTAAAACAGGCACATCAAGGTGAAAGAAACTCTACCCATTGTTTCTCGCCGGCGCCGGGAATCGAAACCGGGACCACAGGATCACGCGTCCAGCGTGCTGTCCAGTCAGCCACCGGTCCCTGTGTGTGTGTGTGTGTGTGTGTGTGTGTGTGTGTGTGTGTGCGTGCGTGCGTGCGTGCGTGCGTGCGTGTGTGTGTGTGTGTGTGTGTGTGTGTGTGTGTGTGTGTGTGCGTGCGTGTGTAACCTCCCCGTCAACACAACAAAACCTGCCAGAGATAAGAACCAGAGGAGAGAGTTTCATGACAATAACATGTAAGGAGCAGCAGGCAAGAGACTGGGAAACACCGGCCCTCCTGCAAGATATGAAAGACCCAACAACCTGGAAGAGGTAAACAGATAAGGAAAATAAAAACAAGATAGAGTGGGACTGAGGGAACGTCTCGAGATATAAACAGCTGTGAGAGAGATGAAGGAAAACGACCACCAGGTGAGTTTAGGTGAAATGTGGAGCAGATATCTCTGAGGATAAGGCGTGTGTTGAGAGGGAGGCTGGAGAGGGGAGGAGCCAGGCCTTGAGAAGGGAGGAGGAGCCAGGCCTTGAGAGGGGAGGAGGAGCCAGGCCTTGAGAGGGAAGGAGCCAGGCCTCGAGAGGGAAGGAGCCAGGCGTTGAGAGGGAAGGAGCCAGGCCTTGACAGGGGAGGAGGAGCCAGGCCTTGAGAGGGAAGGAGCCAGGCCTCGAGAGGGAAGGAGCCAGGCGTTGAGAGGGAAGGAGCCAGGCCTTGACAGGGGAGGAGGAGCCAGGCCTTGAGAGGGAAGGAGCCAGGCCTTGACAGGGGAGGAGGAGCCAGGCCTTGAGAGGGGAGGAGCCAGGCCTTGAGAGGGAAGGAGGAGCCAGGCCTTGAGAGGGGAGGAGCCAGGCCTTGAGAGGGGAGGAGGAGCCAGGCCTTGAGAGGAGAGGAGGAGCCAGGCCTTGAGAGGAGAGGAGCCAGGCCTTGAGAGGAGAGGAGGAGCCAGGCCTTGAGAGGAGAGGAGGAGCCAGGCCTTGAGAGGGGGGGAGGAGGAGCCAGGCCTTGAGAGGAGAGGAGGAGCCAGGCCTTGAGAGGGGGGGAGGAGGAGCCAGGCCTTGAGAGGGGGGAGGAGGAGCCAGGCCTTGAGAGGGGGGGAGGAGGAGCCAGGCCTTGAGAGGGGGGGAGGAGGAGCCAGGCCTTGAGAGGGGGGAGGAGGAGCCAGGCCTTGAGAGGAGATGAGCCAGGCCTTGAGAGGAGAGGAGCCAGGCCTTGAGAGGAGAGGAGCCAGGCCTTGAGAGGAGGGGAGGAGGAGCCAGGCCTTGAGAGGGGAGGAGGAGCCAGGCCTTGAGAGGAGAGGAGAGGAGCCAGGCCTTGAGAGGAGAGGAGGAGCCAGGCCTTGAGAGGGGAGGAGCCAGGCCTTGAGAGGGAAGGAGCCAGGCCTTGACAGGGAAGGAGGAGCCAGGCCTTGAGAGGGGAGGAGGACCCAGGCCTTGAGAGGGGAGGAGGAGCCAGGCCTTGAGAGAGGAGAGGAGCCAGGCCTTGAGAGGAGAGGAGGAGCCAGGCCTTGAGAGGAGAGGAGAATATATAAGAAGATAAGAATGTGTTATAACATAAAATAAGAGCCATTAACAACATGAAGGACGCAAACAGGGAAACAATTAAACTAATTAGTTAAAAACAAGGGTTATATAATAGAGAGGACTCAAGGAAGAGAGAGAGAGATGCTGACGATTGGGAATAGGCCTAACACTATCAAGAACAAGAGAATAAAGAAACAAAGGGTAAGAGCGCGGGGGATATACGCGTTCATGAGAAAATAAAAGCCAACGGTACACAAGAAAATGCTAAGAAACAAACTCATAAATGTAAGTAATGTGTGTACACATGTATGTTGGATGGAGTGGTGGTGTGTGTGTTGACACCCTGAGTGTGTGTGTGTGTGTGTGCGTGTGTGTGTTGGTTGACACCCTGAGTGTGTGTGTGTGTGTGTGTGTGTGTGTGTGTGTGTGTGTGTGTGTGTGTGTGTGTGTGTGTGTGTGTGTGTGTGTGTGTGTGTGTGTGTGTGTGTGTTGGTTGACACCCTGAGTGTGTGTGTGTGTGTGTGTGTGTGTGTGTGTGTGTGTGTGTGTGTGTGTGTGTGTGTGTGTGTGTGTGTGTGTGTGTGTGTGTGTGTGTACTCACCTATTTGTGCTTGCGGGGGTTGAGCTTTGGCTCTTTGGTCCCGCCTCTCAACTGTCAATCAACTGGTGTAATGTGTGTGTAATCAACTGTGTGTTTACTAGTTGTGTTTTTGCGGGGGTTGAGCTTTGCTCTTTCGGCCCGCCTCTCAACTGTCAATCAACTGCTTACTAACTACTTTTTTTTTTCCCACACCACACACACACACACACACACACCAGGAAGCAGCCCGTGACAGCTGACTAACTCCCAGGTACCTATTTACTGCTAGGTAACAGGGGCACTTAGGGTGAAAGAAACTTTGCCCATTTGTTTCTGCCTCATGCGGGAATCGAACCCGCGCCACAGAATTACGAGTCCTGCGCGCAATCCACCAGGCTACCAGGCCCCATAGGAGTGTGTGTGTGTGTGTGTGTGTGTGTGTGTGTGTGTGTGTGTGTGTGTGTGTGTGTGTGTGTGTGTGTGTGTGTGTGTGTGTGTGTGGCATTAGTCATACCTTACCAAACCCACAAATTCCTCGTTAAATCAGGAACACAAAAACACCCCCTCCCCCCCCCCCCCCACACACACACAACATTTTGTAGCCAACGTTTTGCCAGAATAATTACAGAATTGAAAGGCAAATATGAGCGTATACCAGAGTAGGCGCTCACAATCACCAGCCATTTTCACCGATTGTAATATTTGAATGAATAAACCGATTTGTTTTTTTGGGGGGGAGGGGCTGTGAACTGTGGGGCTGAGCAGGCTGTTGGTGTTGGTGATGCAGACTCCGGCTGCAGCGGCCTCCAACAATTTAGGGAATGGACCCTCTCGCTTCCTTAATATAAGCAAGGCAGTTTTAACTACGGTCTAATTGCATTCACATGGTGATAATCTCACTATCCCAGCCGGCCCCAGTCTCGCCCTGCAGTCCCCTGTCCCAGGTCTCGTGGGAGGGGTCACGTGGGAGGGGGTCACGTGGGAGGGGGTCACGTGGGAGGGGGTCACGTGGGAGGGGGTCACGTGGGAGGGGTCACCTGGAAGGGGTCAAGTGACGTGGGAGGGTAAAAATTGAGTGGGAGAACAGCTGCTGCTGTAGCCACTCTTACCATTCACTAACAACGGGACCCTGGAGGTGGTTCCCATCAGCAGCTAATTGGACAACGAGGCAGTTAATCCCCGTCACAAATTACTCGTTTCAAAATCTAGTGGGCAAATGGCTATATTACGTCCCAAACACGTTCTGTGCTTGGTGAAAACGATGCAATTAGCGGAGACGGCCATGAGCGTGTGGGGTCTTTAGCTGCCGCAGGTGGACGCCTCCACAGTGTCACGTTATTAGTGAACTACCAGGCGTAGGCTGGTTACGGGGTGGGGGGGGAGGGTGAGAGGGGGAGGGTAAGAGGGGAGGGTGAGGGGGGAGGGTGAGAGAGGAGGGTGAGAGAGGAGGGTGAGAGAGGAGGGTGAGGGGGGAGGGTGAGAGGGGAGGGTGAGGGGGGAGGGTGAGAGAGGGAGGGGGAGTAATAACAGGCGTGTGACATTTGCATTGTGAATGTTACGTCAAATGTCAATGGTCAAAACAGCGACTGCAAAATTAACATGGGCAACAGGAGCATGATGGAGGGGACGATATTGTGATGACTGGCCAGGCTGATGAGCGGGACACACACACACACACACACACACACACACACACACACACACACACACACACACACACACACATGCCTACATGTGTATGGTCACAAACAGGTGTACACACCTGTGGGAATAGGTGTATATAAAGGTGTAAAATAGGTGTACACCTATTTGTGTACACCTATTTTACAATTTCTTATCGAGTTCCTCACCTATTACAAGCAAGTGGTGAGGAACTCGATAAGAAATTCCAGGATGTCTTCATCTCTTCATAAGGAGAAGTTTGCGAGTTAAGAGTGGGAATATCCAACCACTGAGTAATATTGAACCACTACGTTCGAGATTATGAGTGTGGAGGTAAGGAAGCACTTGCTGGAGTTGGGTATAGCAAAGGCTACTGGCCCTGACGGAATCTCACCATGGATACTAAAAGAAGGAGCAGAAGCACTGTGTCTGCCACTCTCTAATGACTTGTTATTCATCATTGAAACAGGAGAACTGCCAAGCATTTGGAAGACGGCTCATGTAGTCCCGATATACAAGAAAGGAGACAGAGAGGAGGGTCCATCAAGTGGCTACTAGACAATCAATTACCAAAGCGAATACAATGACGGTCAGATATCCACAGACGTGAATGAATGCAGCGCTTCGGATTCGTGGTCCTGAGGTTCTGGGTTCGATCCCTGGTGGAGGCGGTGACAAATGGGCAAAATGTGTCTTTCACCCTGATGCACCTGTAACCTAGTAGTAAATAAGTACCTGGGAGTTAGACAGCTGCTACGGGCTGCTTCCCGGCGATGTGTAACAAAAAAGGAGGCCTGGTCGAGGACCGGGCCGCGGGGACGCTAAGCCCCGAAATGATCTCACGATAACCTCCACCACAGACTTATACTCGTTCACAGCAATATATTCTCCTCTACAGACAAGCGCTGCCCTTCTACACACTTTGAAAAGAATCATTAGTGAACTTTCCAACTGTTCTCACTTCTCTCTTTCTCTTCATATCATTTTTTTCTTGACTTGTTCTCTGCGGCGGTCTTCAGTGGCGGGATTATCCATGAAAATACCCGAGACTCCCCAAGTCGCCGCACAGTTCACTCCACTAACTACTGTTTCTTCTCCACCACCTTGCCGCTCTGTTGATCATGTTGGCGGCGGCCACAACACCTGGCCTCCACGACCCCCACCACTTCTGGAGGAGGTGGAAGAAGGCTCGTCCGGTCTAGGTGGGGTCGGCCGACCCACCAACTGTGGTGGTGGCCGACCCACCAACTGTGGTGGTTGCCGACCCACCAACTGTGGTGGTGGCCGACCCACCAACTGTGGTGGTGGCCGACCCACTAACTGTGGTGGTGGCCGACCCACCAACTGTGGTGGTGGCCGACCCACCAACTGTGGTGGTGGCCGACCCACCAACTGTGGTGGTGGCCGACCCACTAACTGTGGTGGTGGCCGACCCACCAACTGTGGTGGTTGCCGACCCACCAACTGTGGTGGTGGCCGACCCACCAACTGTGGTGGTGGCCGACCCACCAACTGTGGTAGTGGCCGACCCACTAACTGTGGTGGTGGCCGACCCACCAACTGTGGTGGTGGCCGACCCACCAACTGTGGTGGTGGCCGACCCACCAACTGTGGTGGTGGCCGACCCACCAACTGTGGTGGTGGCCGACCCACTAAAGCTATGCTCGCCCCAGCTACGGCCGACCTCAAAGACCCATTCAATAATTGTAATATATGTATTATCAAAAACTGTGTTTCCTTGTACATAAATACGCATTAATGTATATGATAATTTGTATAGTTAGGCGTAGAATAGGTTAGGTTCAGTGTTTACGTGGTTGATAGGCCTAGATGTTTCGTCAACTGCTACAACACGCAAGGAATGTTCTATGAGCCAACCTTCAATGGTCCCCAACCATTAGTACTAACAATTCTGAATAAAGTTTTCGAATTTGAATTTGAGAACATAGTTTTTGGTTACTAAAAACTACAATAGATGGAGTATCCAACGGCGTCCGGCTACCTTCGCCCTCCTTATCCTCTCTCCCCATCTCTCTCTCCTCTTCTCCTCTCTCCCCCCCTTCTCTATCCTCTCCCTCTCCTCCTCTCCCCCCCCCCATCCTCTCTGGCTCCCTCCCAGAACAATCAATATTTATGAACAACTTGAAAGACCCTCATCTGGAAAATAAAACCCATAGGCGTTTTCAGACTTTATAGCAGTTGCAATAGGAGCCGATCTTTCTTAAAAGGGGGTAGGAGCATTGGAGCCGACCCTAACCTACATATGACAGTCCCCTACCACCCGTGTGTCATCATGAAAAACTGAGTGAAGCTAGCCCTGGGCGTCTGGCCTACAACTTTTGACAAACAGACACTCTTTTAGAGACAGATATGTACAATGTGATTAATGAATTAATACAAATTAAATCGAAATCTGTAATATGTTGTGCAGTGAGAAAATCAATTGGAGCTCTGAGGGGGGACTCGAACCCGCGACTATGGCACTCCCAGCCGCTCACCTTACCACTGTACCACCCTGACGTTAAGTTATACAACTTGTGACTTTACTAGACCCTCGAGAAGTCTGGAGGCTTCAACTGAAACTGGTAAAGTTGTGTGATTTCGTTGTATGTTTCAAGTTGGGGCGTACAGCGAATGAACTACTTTACTGGCACCAGAGTGCCTGAAGGGTTACACGTAAAACTTGGACTGGCTGCAGCAGAAGCCTCCAGACTTCCACAGGATTCAGTGGAATCCCCATTTGTATAACTTTTAGTAAGTTAGGGTGGTACAGGGGTAAGGTGTGTGGCTGGGAGTGCCATAGTCGCGGGTTCGAGTCCCTTTAGAGCTTCAATTGATTTCCCCATTGATATATATCAAGTCAGTGTGATATCATTGTGTATAGTGTGTAGTGTACATAGTGTGAGCCCCTTGAGGAACTGGCAAAGGGTGGAAATAGCCTATCCTACTCTTATCATCTTGAGATGTATTTCATACTCAATAAACTTGAACTTTACATGAACCTGAAGCCCCAGGGACCTGACCTTACTCTCCCCCGTGGCCTCTACCCCGTGTGAAGCACCTAACTGCAGCTAATCAGCTCCTCCGCGTCGGTTAAGGAATTTTTCCCGCATTAATTTAAATCTCGATCTCATTTTTGAAGTTACGTAGATCCCCTTTTTTCTGCCAACTGTCAAATAATCGGCCAACTTCTGCGATAGCCAGATTTTTTTTTTTTTATCTTTTCCTTAATTCGTGCAGAATGTTGGCGGAGTCTGGCCGTGCTGAGCCGAGTCTCACTACCAGCACCCAACCGTCGCAGTGGCTTCTGTAAGATCAACCATTTGGGCTGGACGGTAGAGCGACGGCCTCGCTTCATACAGGTCGGTGTTCAATCCCCGACCGTCTGAGTGATTAGGCACCATTCCTTTGCCCCCGTCCCATCCCAAATCCTTATCCTGATATCTTCCAAGTGCTATATAGTCGTAATGGCTTGGCGCTTTCCTCCTGATAGTTCCCTTCCCTTGTGTAATTGTTGTTGTTATAGATTCAGCTACTCGGAACAAGTTCCAAGTAGCACGGGCTATGGTGAGCCCGTAACTTACCTGGCACAGGAGCGAGACCAGTAGCACGGGCTATGGTGAGCCCGTGGTGGACTTACCTGGCACAGGAGCGGTGCTGAACCCCCCCCCCCCCCTTGTGTAAGATCTAGTACACCTTTAGAAAATTGGTTTTATCCAATTTCATGACATTTCTTTAAAAAGAACCAAAATAAGTTTACCCGTGATCAATAAATCATTATACTGTACAAATATCCAATACGAATAAGCGCCAAATAATTTTTATGTGCCATTTAATTACATTTCTAATAAGAATAATTACTGTATGTGTTTAAATATACCACGAAAAATCATTATTATTATATTCGAAATTGTCTAAATAACTCGATGCGAGGCTGTAAGTGTTGCCATTATGTACAGATCATCACTAATACAACCAATCAACTCATGTATCAACGAACTTAATGTATTTGAGTAGCAACAACACATATGCATATTTTTTTCCCACACTGATTAGCGTTTTCAATTTTCATTTTACTAATACGAAATTTTTTTTATTTTTGCGTCAATACCATCAATTGTTATGATGAAGGTGAAGGTAGGCCTAACAGGGAGGGTTGGCGTGGGGGGTGGGGGGGGGTTGAGGGTGTTGGCGGGGTTGTTGGGTGTGGGGGTGTGAGGGTGGTGGTAGGGGTGTGAGGGTGTTGGTGGGGTTGGGGGGTGTGGTAGTGGGGGTGTGAGGGTGGTGAGGTTGGGGGGGTGTGGTAGTGGGGGTGTGAGGGTGGTGAGGTTGGGGGGTGTGGTAGTGGGGGTGTGAGGGTGGTGAGGTTGGGGGGTGTGGTAGTGGGGGTGGTGGGGTTGGGGGGTGTGAGGGTGGTGGTGGTGGGGGTGTGAGGGTGGTGGTGGTGGGGGTGTGAGGGGTGGTGTTGGGGGTAACATAGGTGAGGTGGTAGGGGTGTGAGGGTGTTGGTGGGGTTGGGGGTGTGGTGGTGGGGGTGTGAGGGAGTAACATCAACATGAATGACCACTAAACAATTCATGTCTTCACTTGCCTCTACCACTGTACACATACACGACCAAATTGACTTACACAACCAAACACCGAAAGCTCGGTATTGAAGCGGTTGCGCATGCAACGGCGCCGGCTCGGAGTGACTCGCGCTTAACACTCTACAATAATTCACCCACAATGTGTTTACCCAACAACACCTTTCACAGACACCACCTACACACACCAATGTTTTCAAATGGTTCTTGACACTTTTTTTGTGTTTTATAACAATAAATGTTTCCTTAAGACACTCTCCAGATGATTTTCTTGCGCATTCAGTTTGTCGTTGTTCTAGTAAGGTCTGTTCTTGTTTGTTGATGTCTTTATTCCCTTTGTTTTTATTGATGCCTTTATTACTCTCCTTGTCTCTGGCTTATTGGTGGCTCTCCTGGCAAGCTCCGTACTCTCCTCTCTGGCTCTTTAACAACTACTTCGATCCCCAATAAGAATTTGGTCTAACCAAAAGTGCACACAAGTCTTGCCAACTCGCCTAACCAATCAACGCCACTCTTCAACAGCCTGAAGAAGCGTTAACCTTACAATGCTTTAATTTCCACCGAGGCACCGGAATTTTTACGTTCGAGTCGATAGCATGAAAAACGTAGTGCATTAAATATACGAACCCAAGCAGCCCACTTAACCTACCGAGGCCCTAAGCATAGAAAACGGCAATGTTACTGTGCGTTAATTTGTACTAACACGCCGCATTTATGACGAATTGGTCGATTACGGCCTGAAGACGACGTGTTAGGCGATTGGGCCGGTTGTGGAGTAAGCTCTACTCTCCCTACTCTCCCCCCCCCCTGTCCTCAGTCTACTCTCCCCCCCCCTCCCCGTCCTTAGTCTACTCCCCCCCCCCCCCCCCCGTCCTTACCTCCCCCAGCAAGAGCCAAGTCAAGCCACCGTTCACAGTTCCGTCCTTGATTACCGTGATCTCATCTGGTAACCTGCTCGACCCCAGTTCACTGACCGTCCACACCAAAGGGTTTAGCCCCGTCCCCCTTCCTTCTGTGTCTCCATCCGGCCTCGTCCGACCTCATCCGGCCTCCTACCGATCTCATTTAATCTTCTCCCGGCCCTGCTTCACCTCTCTCTCCCTCTCTCTCCTCTCTCTCCCACTCTCTCTCTCCTCTCTCTCCCACTCTCTCTCTCCTCTCTCTCCCACTCTCCCACTCTCTTTCCTCTCTCTCTCTCTCTCTCTCCCCAACTCAGGCATTTGAACTGATGGAGAGGAAAGGTAGCCAACCCCTTAGACTTGTGGGCCCTTTGCTTCTCAAGTTATAGACGGTGATAAGCTCTCTCCTTTACCTGGTACCCTGGGGGACCTGGTAGCCTGAGGGACCTGGTACCCTGGGGGACCTGGTACCCTGAGGGACCTGGTACCCTGGGGACCTGGTACCCCTGGGGACCTGATACTCCTGGGGACCTGGTACCCTGGGGGACCTGGTACCCTGAGAACCTGGTACCCCTGGGGGACCTGGTACCCTGTCTTGTACCCTGTAGCTTCCCAAACTGATACATTAACATTATGGTACATTAGTACCATAATGTACCATATTAGTACATGTTAATCTGATGCCATATTACACTTCATTAATTCACGATAATGGCTTCTATGTTTAATTATATTATATACATAACCTTATGGCTATGTATACCTCTAAGACTTGACACAAACCCTTTTCCGCTGTGCATGTATTCTGGTCCTTAGTTACACCGATCAACCCTACAGCCATCTCCCTCTGCGTGATTAATTACAACCTGCAAGACCTAAATTGATCATTGTTCTGACATTTCTCTCGGTTGCAGCACAAAAAATGGGTCTTGGGGAAAAAGAAATTTGGTTCAGTGGACACGAGACGACCAGAGAGATGACAGGCGGAGTACAAGAGCTTGAGCTCAACCCTACACCCACCAAGAGGCGAGTACACCCCCACGAGGCATTAATTGCACAAATAGCTGGCATAGCTGGCATAGCTAGCTTCGTTCCTATTACACTCCATATAATTAAACGTGATTTTTAACACGAAGTTCACGGGGGGAAAGAGGCGGTTGGGCCGTGCGCGGGAGGCTATAGAGTCACTCACCAGGTCTAGACGTGCTTCAGCTCTTGGGCCCTGCCTCTGTCAACCCTTATCCCGAGGGTGTACACGGTCTCTGGGAACCTATTGGTTTCTGTCATGTGTACATTTGAAGTTGGATCAAGTCTGCATTCATCATCCTGCCACTGGAAGCAAAACTGTACAATTTATGGTTCATTTAGGTACTTGTTTTCAATCTGTGTTTCAGTGTTGCTGTATCACCCATGCTGAACAGTGTGCCCTAGTCTACCACCCATGCTAAACAGTATGCCCTAGTCTACCACCCATGCTAAACAGTGTGCCCTAGTCCACCACCCATGCTGAACAGTGTGCCCTAGTCCACCACCCATGCTAAACAGTGTGCCCTAGTCCACCACCCATGCTGAACAGTGTGCCCTAGTCCACCACCCATGCTGAACAGTGTGCCCTAGTCCACCACCCATGCTGAACAGTGTGCCCTAGTCCACCACCCATGCTGAACAGTGTGCCCTAGTCCACCACCCATGCTGATCAGTGTGCCCTAGTCCACCACCCATGCTAAACAGTGTGCCCTAGTCCACCACCCATGCTGAACAGTGTGCCCTAGTCTACCACCCATGCTAAACAGTGTGCCCTAGTCCACCACCCATGCTAAACAGTGTGCCCTAGTCTACCACCCATGCTAAACAGTGTGCCCTAGTCCACCACCCATGCTAAACAGTGTGCCCTAGTCTACCACCCATGCTAAACAACGTGTCCTAGTCTACCACCCATGCTAAACAGTGTGTCCTAGTCCACCACCCATGCTAAACAGTGTGCCCTAGTCTACCACCCATGCTAAACAACGTGTCCTAGTCTACCACCCATGCTAAACAGTGTGTCCTAGTCTACCACCCATGCTAAACAACGTGTCCTAGTCTACCACCCATGCTAAACAGTGTGCCCTAGTCCACCACCCATGCTAAACAGTGTGCCCTAGTCCACCACCCATGCTAAACAGTGTGCCCTAGTCTACCACCCATGCTAAACAGTGTGCCCTAGTCCACCACCCATGCTAAACAGTGTGCCCTAGTCTACCACCCATGCTAAACAACGTGTCCTAGTCTACCACCCATGCTAAACAGTGTGTCCTAGTCTACCACCCATGCTAAACAACGTGTCCTAGTCTACCACCCATGCTAAACAGTGTGCCCTAGTCCACCACCCATGCTGAACAGTGTGCCCTAGTCTACCACCCATGCTAAACAACGTGTCCTAGTCTACCACCCATGCTAAACAGTGTGTCCTAGTCTACCACCCATGCTAAACAACGTGTCCTAGTCTACCACCCATGCTAAACAACGTGTCATAGTCTACCACCCATGCTAAACAACGTGTCCTAGTCTACCACCCATGCTAAACAGTGTGTCCTAGTCTACCACCCATGCTAAACAACGTGCCCTAGTCTACCACCCATGCTAAACAACGTGTCCTAGTCTACCACCCATGCTAAACAGTGTGTCCTAGTCCACCACCCATGCTAAACAGTGTGCCCTAGTCCACCACCCATGCTGAACAACGTGCCCTAGTCTACCACCCATGCTAAACAACGTGTCCTAGTCTACCACCCATGCTAAACAACGTGTCCTAGTCTACCACCCATGCTAAACAGTGTGTCCTAGTCTACCACCCATGCTAAACAACGTGCCCTAGTCTACCACCCATGCTAAACAACGTGTCCTAGTCTACCACCCATGCTAAACAACGTGTCCTAGTCTACCACCCATGCTAAACAACGTGTCCTAGTCTACCACCCATGCTAAACAACGTGTCCTAGTCTACCACCCATGCTAAACAACGTGTCCTAGTCTACCACCCATGCTAAACAACGTGCCCTAGTCTACCACCCATGCTAAACAACGTGTCCTAGTCTACCACCCATGCTAAACAACGTGCCCTAGTCTACCACCCATGCTAAACAACGTGTCCTAGTCTACCACCCATGCTAAACAACGTGTCCTAGTCTACCACCCATGCTAAACAACGTGCCCTAGTCTACCACCCATGCTAAACAACGTGTCCTAGTCTACCACCCATGCTAAACAACGTGTCCTAGTCTACCACCCATGCTAAACAACGTGCCCTAGTCTACCACCCATGCTAAACAACGTGTCCTAGTCTACCACCCATGCTAAACAACGTGCCCTAGTCTACCACCCATGCTAAACAACGTGTCCTAGTCTACCACCCATGCTAAACAACGTGCCCTAGTCTACCACCCATGCTAAACAACGTGCCCTAGTCTACCACCCATGCTAAACAACGTGCCCTAGTCTACCACCCATGCTAAACAACGTGTCCTAGTCTACCACCCATGCTAAACAACGTGCCCTAGTCTACCACCCATGCTAAACAACGTGTCCTAGTCTACCACCCATGCTAAACAACGTGTCCTAGTCTACCACCCATGCTAAACAACGTGCCCTAGTCTACCACCCATGCTAAACAACGTGCCCTAGTCTACCACCCATGCTAAACAACGTGCCCTAGTCTACCACCCATGCTAAACAACGTGTCCTAGTCTACCACCCATGCTAAACAACGTGCCCTAGTCTACCACCCATGCTAAACAACGTGCCCTAGTCTACCACCCATGCTAAACAACGTGCCCTAGTCTACCACCCATGCTAAACAACGTGTCCTAGTCTACCACCCATGCTAAACAACGTGTCCTAACCTCCCTGTGAGGTTAACTCTCTTTTCCTTCCTTGTAACTCGTGCTTCTCAGCTCTGAACTATTGTCCCCAGCTTAGTTTTGCATTTAACGATTTAAGTACTCCACACTCGTGCTGCATATTTCAGAACTAGTCTGACATACGTGATATACAAGGATCTGAACACCTTTATGTTCAGATTAATAAAAGTAGTTTTGATGTTTCTAAACCTTGCATATGCAGCTGATGATATTAGTTCGATGTGAATATCTTGTGACACATTCTGTCCCACATCAGTCCTAAAATATTTATTTCTGTCCGATTTCAAGTTGGTTGCCTTCCTCACGTGATACCTTGTATCCTGTTTCCAGAGCACAGCTTCATTAACTTGCACTTGATTCTTTAAACTCTAGTAGCCACTTGCTGGATCAGTGGGTATTTTTGTCTCAGGTCATCCTGTAGCTGCTTGCCGTCTTCCGTCGCATTTAGCTCCAGAGTTTGTCGGCCGAGCGGACAGCACGCTGGACTTGTGATCCTGTGGTCCTGGGTTCGATCCTGGGCGCTGGCGAGAAATAATGGGCAGAGTTTCTTTCACCCTATGCCCCTGTTACCTAGCAGTAAAATAGGTACCTGGGTGTTAGTCAGCTGTCACGGGCTGCTTCCTGGGGGTGGAGGCCTGGTCGAGGACCGGGCCGCGGGGACACTAAAGCCCCGAAATCATCTCAAGATAACCTCAAGATATCATCAACGGATGTCGAGAGGAAGGCCCTCCCCCCCTGTGGAGCCCCCCCCCCCAGTGTTGACCCACAGAGGGGTGACCCCCGGCACCTCTAGGTCACTCGGTGTGACGGTCTTCTGTTGCAGAGGTGCTCCTTTGTCCACTGTTATCACCTTCTGTTGCAGAGGTGCTGCTCTGTCCACTGTCACCCCCTTCCCTGTCACTTCTGTCTGTTTCTCCATAGTGTGGACTAGTCCCTCGTGGGATACTGTGTCAAGACTCATAAAATATATACAATCCGCCCACCCTTACCGATCTTATCTAATCTTGGCCGCAAGATTATATATTACATGCACACTTTTGGCATGTATCGAGGTCTGCTATTATAATTTTGTATGTATCGATCATGTCCCCTTTGTCTCTTCATTCCTCCAGCGTTGTGGCCTTTAGGTCTTGTATCGTGTTCAAGTAATTATGGTACTGGCCCTTGTGGCTGATCTCTACACGCACGTTGTCATGCTTGTGTGTGTACTCACCTAATTGTACTCACCTAATTGTGCTTGCGGGGGTTGAGCTTTGGCTCTTTGGTCCCGCCTCTCAACTGTCAATCAACTGGTGTACAGATTCCTGAGCCTACTGGGCTCTATCATATGTACATTTGAAACTGTGTATGGAGTCAGCCTCCACCACATCACTTCCTAGTGCATTCCATTTATTAACTACTCTGACACTGAAAAAATTCTTTCTAACGTCTCTGTGGCTCATCTGGGTACTAAGTTTCCACCTGTGTCCCCTTGTTCGTGTCCCACCCGTGCTGAAGAGTTTGTCTTTGTCCACCCTGTCAATTCCCCTGAGAATTTTGTAGGTGGTTATCATGTCTCCCCTTACTCTTCTGTTTTCCAGGGATGTGAGGTTCAGCTCCTTTAGCCTTTCCTCGTAGCTCAATCCTCTCAGTTCCGGGACGAGCCTGGTGGCATACCGCTGAATCTTCTCTAACTTTATCTTGTGTTTAACTAGGTATGGACTCCAGGCTGGAGCTGCATACTCCAGGATTGGTCTTACATAAGTGGTATACAGGGTTCTGAAAGATTCCTTACACAAGTTTCTGAAGGTAGTTCTTATGTTGGCCAGTCTAGCATATGCCGCTGATGATATTCTTTTGATGTGGGCCTCTGGGGACAGGTTCGGTGTGATATCAACCCCCAGATCCTTCTCTCTATTTGATTCTTGCAGGATTTCCCCTCCCAGATGATACCTTGTGTTCAGTCTCCTGCTCCCTTCGCCTAATTTCATCACCTTACACTTTCCAGAGTTGAACTTCAGCAGCCATTTTCTAGACCATTCCTCCAGTTTATCCAGGTCATCCTGTAGTCTCTGTCTATCTTCATCCGTCTTGATTCTTCTCATAATTTTTGCATCATCAGCAAACATCGAGAGGAATGAGTCTATACCCTCTGGAAGATCGTTCACATATATTAGAAACAGGATGGGTCCAAGTACTGAGCCCTGTGGGACTCCGCTGGTGACATCTCGCCACTCTGATGTCTTCCCCCTCACCGTTACTCGCTGTTTCCTGTTGCTTAAGTACTCCCTTATCCACTGGAGCACCTTCCCTTTTACTCCTGCCTGTTGCTCCAACTTTTTTAACAGCCTTTTATGGGGTACTGTGTCAAAGGCTTTTTGGCAATGAGGGAAAATGCAGTCGGCCCACCCTTCTCTTTCCTGCCTAATTTTCGTTGCCTGGTCATAAAATTCTATTAAACCTGTGAGGCACGATTTACCATCTCTGAACCCATGCTGGTGGTGCGTTACAAAGTTATTTCCCTCCAGATGCTCTACGAGCCTTTTCCTCACGATGTGTGTGTGTGTGTGTGTGTGTGTGTGTGTGTGTGTGTGTGTGTGTGTGTGTGTGTGTGTGTGTGTGTGTGTGTGTGTGTGTGTGTGTGTGTGTGTGTGTGTGTGTGTGTGTGTGAGGAACACATATAACACACGGTAGAGGCCAGTAACACCACACGTCGCGAGGAATTCTGAAAGCGCACATCAAAGGGACTTAGGCGGCGAGCCAGGAACTTCCTTGACTACGCCTCAAGACAATTAAACGGGGCCCTTCGCCCCCATGTAGCCGGGGGGAAAAGTGTAGTAGGAAGTATGGAGATAAAATCGATGATAACTGTTTACATTTACGTAGGAATTCGAGTGTTCGTGAGGAGGGGCGGCCTGGGGGGGTGTAGGGAGACACTGAGGCGCTGGTTTACGGGGATGGGGAGATAGTAGTTAAACACGAATGACCTCTGGCAAGACAGTTGGGAAGATGTATATGCATGTGGAGGCAGCGAGGAGCCAGCCGCCCACAGCTGGTGGTGGTGACGAGTGGCTGTGATGGTGGTAGTGATGGTAGTGATGGTGGTAAGGGTAAGGGGCGGCAATGGTAGTTTCAGTGATGGTCTCTAGGGTGATTTCGATGGTGGTAGTGGTTGTGGTGCAGATGGTCGTGGTGGGGCTGGAGAGTTTTCTATTAACCGATCTGACGGACCGGGCAAATGGCCTTCTTCTAATGACTTTAAATTCGCTGCATGCATAAGTGGTGAGGCGTTGGTCATATGTGTGTCAGGCTCTGTACTCGCCTAGTTGGGCTTGCGGGGGTTGAGCTCTGGCTCTTTGGTCCCGCCTCTCAACTGTCAATCAACTGGTGTACAGGTTCCTGAGCCTACTGGGCTCTATCATATCTACATTTGAAACTGTGTATGGAGTCAGCCTCCACCACATCACTTCCTAATGCATTCCATTTGTTAACTACTCTGACACTGAAAAAGTTCTCTCTAATGTCCCTGTGGCTCATTTGGGTACTCAGCTTTCCCCTGTGTCCCGTTGTACGTGTACCCACCGTGTTAAATAATCCATCCTTGTCTACCCTGTCAATTCCCCTGAGAATTTTGTATGTGGTGATCGTGTCTCCCTGAGCTCTTCTGTCTTCCAGCAAGTTGAGGTGCAGTTCACGCAGCTTCCAAACACAATCACACAGCTTCCAAACACAATCACGCAGCTTCCAAACACAATCACGCAGCTGCCAAACACAATCACACAGCTTCCAAACACAGTCACACAGCTTCCAAACACAATCACGCAGCTTCCAAACACAATCACACAGCTTCCAAACACAATCACACAGCTTCCAAACACAATCACACAGCTTCCAAACACAATCACGCAGCTTCCAAACACAATCACACAGCTTCCAAACACAATCACACAGCTTCCAAACACAATCACACAGCTTCCAAACACAATCACACAGCTTCCAAACACAATCACGCAGCTTCCAAACACAATCACACAGGTTCCAAACACAATCACACAGGTTCCAAACACAATCACACAGGTTCCAAACACAATCACACAGCTTCCAAACACAATCACGCAGCTTCCAAACATAATCACACAGGTTCCAAACACAATCACACAGCTTCCAAACACAATCACACAGCTTCCAAACACAATCACGCAGCTTCCAAACACAATCACACAGCTTCCAAACACAATCACGCAGCTTCCAAACATAATCACACAGGTTCCAAACACAATCACGCAGCTTCCAAACACAATCACACAGGTTCCAAATACAATCACGCAGCTTCCAAACACAATCACGCAGCTTCCAAACACAAACACACAGCTTCCAAACACAATCACACAGCTTCCAAACACAATCACACAGTACGAGGAGAGGTTAGAGGCATTAAATATGCCAAAACTAGAAGATAGAAGAAAAAGAGGTGATATGATCACTACATACAAAATAGTAACAGGAATCGATAAAACTGACAGGGAAGAATTCCTGAGACCTGGAACTTCGAGAACAAGAGGTCATAGATTTAAACTAACTAAACAAAGATGCCGAAGAAATATAAGAAAACTTACTTTCGCAGAGTGGTAGACGGTTGGAACAAGTTAGGCGAGAAGGTGGTGGAGGCCAAACCCTTCAGTACATTCAAAGCGTTACATGACAAAAGAGTGTTGGGAAGACGGGACACCACGAGCGTAGCTCTCATCCTATAACTACACTTAGGTAATTACACACTTACAAACACACACACACACGACTTTAGAAGCTGTGACGGATAACAAAGCCGCGACCTCCAAGGCCAGACAGCCGCCCTCCAACCAGACACAGAGTCACGGAGTAGAAAAACAGAGCCGAGGAAGTTGAAGGAGACGAAGACTGAATTGGGTAAGGCATCAGACCCCCTCCCTACACCCCCTCGTGCCCTCCACCCATAACGTTCCCAGCATATTTGATGCCTCAAGCCTCCACCCGGAATATTCTATCATCCTCTCCTGAGGGGCGGGCGGCGGGGGGCGCCCTGCCCGTCGCGTGCTGCCCCCAGATATGAGAAGTTGCTCTGCAGTTCAAAAGTTGCGGGCGGGCGGGCGCGGGAGAGGAAAGTTTGAAGTGGATCCATCCACAGAGTAAATAACTCCGAATTGCAAATGCGGATTTTATCAGTATCGCTGCACGCGCGTGTACGGCTTATATGATGCCCGCTACTCTCTGGCCTCTATGGGACCCCTTACTCAGCATATATGTGACCCCCTTACTCACCATATATGTGACTCCCTTACTCAGCATATATGTGACTCCCTTACTCAGCAGCATATATATGTGATCCCCTTACTTGGCAGCATATGTGTGACCCCCTTACTTAGCAGCATATGTGTGATCCCCTCACATATATGCTGGTGAGTAAGAGGTAGTAGTGGGGGAGGGGTATTTATCTTCTCCAGCGTCAGGACAAAACGCCCATGTGGGAAGAAGTATCCTTTGATCTCGTCAGTGGTGACAGATTTGAGTAGTTGAATCTAAAACAACAACAAGCTTGAGACGGTACGGTACGTTTCTGGTTATATTAACACATTGTATTTTGCACGTTGTGGCAAATCAAGAGAACGGGCTAAATTTACAAGTCTCCGGGTAAGGTAGAAAGTGGTACCAGTGTACCCACAGGGTAGACTAGTGCATTTATGTCTCTGGATGTGACTGGTGACACGTCGCTAGCGCAAAGCAGGTTACCTTTGCTTCTACGGTATACCGGTATCCCCTTGACTAATAATTACACAAAAACACACATATACAAGATGAGAGAGCCAGCAGCAAACAACCCGTCAAGTTCATTTTCCTGGTCAGTGCCAACTCAGCCCTGGGAGCCGCTGCAGGTAATTACCCGGGGTATTAACTCTCAGGGCAGAGCTTGCCTGCCAGAGAGGTCGGGGCGGGAGCGAGGTGCAACTTGCCCAGTAACAGACAACTCTAAATGAAGTAATGAGAGAGAGAGAGGGAGAGAAAGAGAGAGAGAGAGAGAGAGAGAGAGAGAGAGAGAGAGAGAGAGAGAGAGAGAGAGAGAGAGAGAGAGAGAGAGAGAGAGAGAGAGAGAGAGAGAGAGAGAGAGAGAGAGAGAGGAGAGAGAGAGAGAGAGAGAGAGAGAGAGAGAGAGAGAGAGAGAGAGAGAGAGAGAGAGAGAGAGAGAGAGAGAGAGAGAGAGAGAGAGAGAGAGAGAGAGAGAGAGAGAGAGAGAGAGAGAGAGAGAGAGAGAGAGAGAGAGAGAGAGAGAGAGAGAGAGAGAGAGAGAGAGAGAGAGAGAGAGAGAGAGAGAGAGAATAGTGTTAAAACGACATAATGGGGGTTGTGTTTCTCTACAAGGAGGGTTATTATTGGGCCACCTCCTCCTCCTCCTAGCCAGGAGGACTACAACCGATGGCACAATAGATGGCGCCCACTGGTACAAGTTTCCTGGAAACAGTAACAAAGCAGAGAGGTCCCTCGATTCATCCTTGAGGCTGGAGACTGCTACTCTGAATGACACTCGCGCGGTTGACGGAAGATGAAGGTGTGTCTGCGGGACTGCATGATGAACTAAGCCACGGAAGCCTTTCCAGCTCGGCTCTTAAATGGCGACGGAAGTGTATGTGTGTGGGAGGGGGTGCGCGCGAGACAGAAACACTGGAGCTAATGGGAATATATGCAATGAGAGTGAAGGTGTATAGTGGTAGTATACAGCAGCGTCCACCCCACATACGACAGGATACAGCAACATCCACACCACATACGACACGATACAGCAACATCCCCAACACATACAACAGGATACAGCAACATCCACACCACATACGACACGATACAGCAACATCCCCAACACATACAACGGGATACAGCAACATCCACACCACATAAAACAGGATACAACATCCACACCACATACAATAGGATACAACATCCACCCCACATACAACAGGATACACCAACATCCACACCATATACAACAGGATACAGCAACATGCACACCACATACAACAGGATACAACATCCACACCACATACAATAGGATACAACAACATCCACACCCCATACAAGATACAACAACATCCACACCACATACGACAGGAAACAATAACATCCACACCACATACAACAGGATACACCAACATCCACACCACATACAACAGGATACAGCAACACCCACACCACATACAACAGGATACAGCAACACCCACACCACATACAACAGGATACACCAACATCCACACCACATACAACAGGATACACCAACATCCACACCACATACAACAGGATACACCAACATCCACACCACATACAACAGGATACAGCAACACCCACACCACATACAACAGGATACAACAACACCCACACCACATACAACAGGATACACCAACATCCACACCACATACAACAGGATACACCAACATCCACACCACATACAACAGGATACACCAACATCCACACCACATACAACAGGATACAACAACACCCACACCACAGACAACAGGATACACCAAAATCCACACCACATACAACAGGATACAACAACACCCACACCACATACAACAGGATACACCAACATCCACACCACATACAACAGGATACAACAACACCCACACCACATACAACAGGATACACCAACATCCACACCACATACAACAGGATACACCAAAATCCACACCACATACAACAGGATACACCAACATCCACACCACATACAACAGGATACAACAACACCCACACCACATACAACAGGATACAACAACACCCACACCACATACAACAGGATACAACAACACCCACACCACATACAACAGGATACACCAACACCCACACCACATACAACAGGATACAACAACACCCACACCACATACAACAGGATACAACAACACCCACACCACATACAACAGGATACAACAACACCCACACTAGCTCTTTTCTATATTAGAATGTCTCGCGCAGAGAGGTGTAAATTACAGGCACTGACAGCGTTTGTTTTAGCAGCCTCCATTACTGGAATTAGATTCTGTTCTTAATGATGAACTTAACTACCAGCTGTAGGAGAGGAAACTTTGTCTAAAGTTAGGTCAACTGGCGGTGAGTAGAGGCTGCTGCTCTACTCGGGTATACCTCATTAGGTATACCTTGTATACCTCTAACGAGGTATCTCTGCCAGGTACACCCACATTAGACATACCTTTTTATTATTGTCGATAATGTCTAGTATTAGATGCTCAATACCACAAGAACATGTCTGAGAACAGTACTAAAGCCATGCAATGGGATCGAACTCGCGCCAATTGTATTAGATATTCCTGACAATAATACCTTATTGTTTTGGTCCGTGTTGTTTGCCTGGTAACAGACACGGCTCTAACACTGCCTCTCTGCGATAATGTGGAACATAAAGCAATCAAGCGATTTTTAAACACTTCCTGTATATATATATATCCAGCCCATGACCTCTGCTGTACCCAAGCCCGTGACCCCGGCTTGACCTCTGCTGTACCCAAGCCCGTGACCCCGGCTTGACCTCTGCTGTACCCAAGCCCGTGACCCCGGCTTGACCTCTGCTGTACCCAAGCCCGAGATCCCGGCCTAAATCTGATTGTGAATCTGTAGTAATACTCACAGTAGGTTGAGCGTGTTGCATGGCGTCTGCCACATACCTGCAAGAATACCACCCATGTCATTAACTCAACGTTGAGCATGTATTAAGACAATAATCAAGATCACAAATACAACGTCGAAGAATTTCCTAGTGGGACATGATGCAGAAACTAGGATGTGTTGTCATAGGCTTAAGGAGCGACGTATACGCAGTAACTAGAATAAATGTTAAACTTCTAACTCTATTATTTTTAATAATTTTAGTTGATAAATACCTTGGGTGTTGTGGACGTGGGAGGCCTTCCTTCCCTCCTCGGACGTCGGGGTTGTGGTTGTGAGGGCAGGACGTTGACCTCGTTGACCTGGTCCTTGGTGACGCGGCCTTGTTCCAGTGTTATCCTGGTGGCCAGCAGTTATCCTGGTGGCCAGCAGTTATCCTGGTGGCCAGCAGTTATCCTGGTGGCCAGCAGTTATCCTGGTGGCCAGCAGTTATCCTGGTGGCCAGCAGTTACCCTGGTGGCCAGCAGTTATCCTGGTGGCCAGCAGTTACCCTGGTGGTAGTTGGTGTTTGAGTAGTGTTGGGGGAGGGCGCTGGGGCGGCCGGCCCTGCTATCAAGAGTTCCCGCCACAAGATCTTTTTGTCAGAGGTGTAACACTCATGGGAGGTCAGGCTTGTTATAGATCTTAGTGGCGGCGCACACAGGTAGAACTAACACTCCCCCTCCCCTCCACACCTGTTGAAGGAGGTGTGTACACACGGACGGAGGTACAGACCAGCAATAACTCCCTCACACACCTGCTGCAAATGGAATGGCTACTCGGCCCCCATAATGGATTGACAGGCGAAATTTATTGATTGTTTATTTCTTGTCTCACCTATGCAAAGTCCGTCTTAATATATATATATATATATATATATATATATATATATATATATATATATATATATATATATATATATATATATATATATATATATATATATATATATATATATATATATATATATATATATATATATATATATATATATATATATATATATATATATATAGAAATCATTTATAGTACGATATTAGTTTTAATAAAACCTTTTTATAATTTAAAATTCCTTGCCTAATTTGGGAGTTATTCTCATATATATTAATTTAAGGACGAGGTGCGAGCAAGACCCATGTGACCGGGCCGTCAGCCCTGCGCCAGGCTTATCAACATCATATTTCAACTTATTTGATACAATTAATTACAAACGTGGCGCGGAGCCGGTTAATTACATAGCGCCTTTTTGTCAATAAGACGAGCGGGAAGTGCCAGGTTTGGTCTACCTTATGCAAGTTGTTTGAATGTTTTAGCTGCACTGGTTACAGAGGGATGAATTAATGTTTGCATTTTTGGATCAGTTGAGTGATCGATACTTGCTGTTATTTTCGGTCACTGGGGGCGGGGTGGTAGCAGGAGGGCTCAGTAGGGGGCCGGTGCTTGCCTACTCATGCTTCCTTTTTCTACGAATTTTCGGTAATATGTTTATTGCTTGTGATGTGTGTCTATGTATGTATTAACACGATGTACTGAACGGGGTGAGAATAGCTTGAGCTACCTCATCCCTTTGTGTGTATTTTACCTCAATAAACTTATTTCAATTTCAATTTCTTCCATTTTGGGATTATATACAGGATTTAAGGATCAGGCTTAATGCAGCCCAGCCTCCTGTTTAGATAGTACTTATATCATAGTAACGATGTGGACAATTGTAAATATATTCACGCAATGGAGAATTAGAAAGTAGAATTTTGGTACTGTTGAATTTGGAGAAACTGGAAAAGGTTTTATATATATATGCTTGATAATAAAAGCCTATTCAACCCTAACCTAACCATCCTAGGCCTAGTACATGCTATCCGGGGCCTAATATGGTACATATATGTGCTGTACTAGGCCTAGGAATATTTAAATTTGATTTTAGCTATATTTTTTCCGGATTATAAAAGTGAATAGGACCAAACTCTATTAATGAAATTATCCATTACGTCAATATATGTACGATGGTGCCCACGTTACAAGAAGTGGGATCTAAACAGGAGGATGGGTTGACTTGACCTTATAGTTACTAGGAGGGGTCCCCGGCGGTGCCCAGGACAGTGTCTCTCCCAGCCAACTCCACCACTCTTTTTTCCCCCCTCGCCACACACATCTCCCCTCTTTCCTCCCTTTTCCCCTTCCCCCTCTTTAACCGTCTCTTCCCCCTCTCCCCATCTCCCATCTGTTTCTCCTCACCTCACCTTCCCTTCTTTTTCCTGTCTGGCCCCAAGCTTGAACGGGCAGACATTTTCATTTATCTGTGCATGTACCTAGCATATGACCCCTGGCTTGATGCTGTACCCAGCCTATGTTCCTACCCTTGTTCCTACGTTTGCCTATGACCCCTGGCTTGATGCTGTATCCAGCCTATGACCCCTGGCTTGATGCTGTACCCAGCCTATGACCCCTGGCTTGATGCTGTATCCAGCCTATGACCCCTGGCTTGATGCTGTACCCAGCCTATGACCCCTGGCTTGATGCTGTACCCAGCCTATGACCCCTGGCTTGATGCTGTACCCAGCCTATGTTCCTACCCTTGTTCCTACGTTTGCCTATGACCCCTGGCTTGATGCTGTATCCAGCCTATGACCCCTGGCTTGATGCTGTATCCAGCCTATGACCCCTGGCTTGATGCTGTACCCAGCCTATGACCCCTGGCTTGATGCTGTACCCAGCCTATGACCCCTGGCTTGATGCTGTATCCAGCCTATGACCCCTGGCTTGATGCTGTACCCAGCCTATGACCCCTGGCTTGATGCTGTACCCAGCCTATGACCCCTGGCTTGATGCTGTACCCAGCCCATGACCCCTGGCTTGATGCTGCATCCAGCCTATGACCCCTGGCTTGATGCTGTATCCAGCCTATGACCCCTGGCTTGATGCTGTACCCAGCCTATGACCCCTGGCTTGATGCTGTACCCAGCCTATGACCCCTGGCTTGATGCTGTATCCAGCCTATGACCCCTGGCTTGATGCTGTACCCAGCCTATGACCCCTGGCTTGATGCTGTATCCAGCCTATGACCCCTGGCTTGATGCTGTACCCAGCCTATGACCCCTGACTTGATGCTGTATCCAGCTTATGACCCCTGGCTTGATGCTGTACCCAGCCCATGACCCCTGGCTTGATCTATGTTGTACAGTAAACTACACTGGTAATTCGAGAGGAACAAAAATTATTTTAACTCGTTCTAACTAGTCACAGTAAAAATCAAATAATTATTCTGTACATAGTGGCAGTGTTAGGCTATTTATATTTATTCAGTTCTCCCTTGAATTAATGTCGTTATCTCCTTCTCCCTCAAACATCCCTCGCTCCTATGTTTACTGCTACATCTTTCGTTTTCTCTCCCAGCCCTGTATTCCCACATCTCTGGCTCCCTCGTGTAAGAACTCCTTTGATGATCAGATTTTGCTGCACCGCCAGAGTTGAGGCGGACCACACCGCCACACTGAGCCAGGACCTAACTCGCCACCACAGCCCGTCTTCCCACGGTTCCCCAACGTCAGGAAAACGGTCAGTTTAAAGTGTTCTCTGCTAACCTACCAGAGGACCCAAAACGGGACAGTACGTAGGTCACTTTCGCGAGCCGCTTCCATTTTCTAGGCCTATGTGACGCACACGAGTGTAAAGCGACGTTTTTTGTAAGAGGACAGGTTGGACCATCACAACAAGGTAAGATCTACCTCACTACCACAACAAGCTATACCAACCTCGACCAGCCCGCGTGTGTAGAGAATCAATCGCGCGAGGCGTATTGGAGTTTCCGGGCGAGAGACCAAGGTAATGACGGTGGTTGCCAAGGTTCCTCCCCGCCCTGCCCCGGTCACTGAAGACATCACTGACACGGCCCCTCCCCCGCCCTGCCCCGGTCACTGAAGACATCACTGACACGGCCTCTCCCCGCCCTGCCCCAGTCACTGAAGACATCACTGACACGGCCTCTCCCCGCCCTGCCCCGGTCACTGAAGACATCACTGACACGGCCTCTCCCCCGCCCTGCCCCGGTCATCGAAAGCATCAATGACACGGGTGACACGCACACAGAGCTACAGACAGACACGCACGCATGTAGGGAAGCCCACGATTGCACCCCCAGGATCTCTGCTCCATCAGCTAATGTACATAAGCATGTAGAAGGCGCACGGGCCATTACCGAGCCATTCTCCGTAACATTGGTGGTATTTGCCCAGGTGCGAAATACACCCAGAAGCCTCCTCCACAGTCAGAGAGCACGGGGAGCCCAGATTACAGCTAATGCATGAGCAAGATCAAACAGCATTGCAACTTGATGCAATTAAAGCCCGCTGCACCCTGGTTACCGGTAAGAACTTGGTTTTCTCCTCTTTTTCTTAATTTTTTTTATTTGTTTTGTCATTTTATCTAATGAATTTGTGTAATTATATTTTTATCTTTATTTGAGCTTTTATATCACTGCTTTTTGCGGGATTTAGTTCCATAATACCGACTTTCAGTAACGGGATAGGCGATCTATCGTATCGTTTGATACATATGTCCACTACGGGCTCACCATAGGCCGTGCTACTTGGAACTTTCCGAGTTCTAAGTAGCACGGGCTACTTGGAACCTGTTGCTCCGAGTTGCTGAATCTAAAACAACATATCGTACCTTCTCTAATATTGAAGGAGATGCCTCTCAGTGTCTCACTGCACTGTTTCGGGAGCCGGTCGGCCGAGCGGACAGCACGCTGGACTTGTGATCCTGTGGTCCTGGGTTCGATCCCAGGCGCCGGAGAGAAACAATGGGCAGAGTTTCGTTCACCCTATGCCCCTGTTACCTAGCAGTAAAATAGGTACCTGGGTGTTAGTCAGCTGTCACGGGCTGCTTCCTGGGGGTGGAGGCCTGGTCGAGGACCGGGCCGCGGGGACACTAAAGCCCCGAAATCATCTCAAGATAACCTCAAGAAGATGGTATGCTTGTTAGGGACGCTGATAGTGCCCGTCTGTTTCTTCATTTGTGTACTGATATGAACTGTACTTCTTCAAAGCTATCCTGCACCACTTATGGCATAATACATTGGTTATCAACACGAATCGTTTATGAAGACTGCTTCGTGTAGCATGCGTGAAGAAATGCTGTCTGACCCTGTGGTCTTAGTCTCTCGGAGTCTCCGGAGCGTTGCTTCTGCTGCTGTTGCTTATGTGAGTCACTCAGTGTGGTTATCCTTTCATTACAGACAGTTCTCTCGTGTCCACTTTAATGGCTTCTAGGAACTTATCGTTGATCTCTGTGCAGACTTACCTGTCCCCCAGCGCTATCCTTTCACCTGGCCGCTGTGGTAATCTGCGCAGGTGCCCTCAGGTCCTGGGACAGTCTACACAGGGTTCCTCTCATTGTTTTTCTCTTTACTAAAGTTCCTCTCGTTGTTTTTCTCTTTATTGAAGTTCCTCTCATTGTTTTTCTCTTTATTAAAGTTCCTCTCATATTACACCTTCCTTGTTTTTCTTCTCTTATCTCGATTTTCCTTCGTCTTCTATTTATATTATGTGTTTCGTGTTCTCTTGCTTATAGGTCTAGCTTATCTGCGTTGTGTCACAGTGGACTGCGTTTATTCTTGTCTGGCCACGGTGGTCAGTGTACCGTCCACGGACACTAGAGTATGGGAGACATATATATTCCATCATTTTTTGCGCTGATGTTCTCTGTTTTTTTTTTTTATTTGTGCATCTGTCTGAAATTTTGTTTACGAAAGATTACAAAGGATTGCTAAGGATTACAAGGGATTCCCAACTACAACAGACCATTAGGTCCACGCTAAACTGCTTGTTTGTGGAAAGCTTACGGCGGAACATCGTGGATTTGAAGAGTACATACTTTCCTAATCTATATAGTTTCCCACGAGTGTAAACAATTGCCTCTATGTTTAAGGCCATTATTATGTTATATACTGCGTTTTAAGCATTTTTTTTTATCAAGGTGTTCTTACCGTCTAATGATCTTGAATACTTTTATTAAATTGTCTCTCTTTTCAAGACATGATATTCAGCTCTTTAAGGAGTAGGGTCTAAGACCTGAGCAAATTTTCACCACACTGTCATCTTTATTCTTTAAATATACCAAACCCAACCTAACATAACTAAAATAAGGTAATATTTTTGTTATATATATATATATATATATATATATATATATATATATATATATATATATATATATATATATATATATATATATATATATATATATATATATATATATATATATATATATATATATATATAATAAATCATACGAAGTCCGTTTAACGCTGCAAAATCTAGCACCTGAGCGGGGCTATACACCTTGTGCATATCTTATATATATATATATATATATATATATATATATATATATATATATATATATATATATATATATATATATATATATATATATATATATATATATATATATATATATATATATATATATATATATATATATATATATATATATATATATATATATATATATATATATATATATATATATATATATATATATATATATATATATATATATATATATATATATATATATATATATATATATATATATATATATATATATATATATATATATATATATATATATATATATATATATATATATATATATATATATATATATATATATATATATATATATATATATATATATATATATATATATATATATATATATATATATATGTCGTACCTAGTAGCCAGAACTCACTTCTCAGCCTACTATTCAAGGCCCGATTTGCCTAATAAGCCAAGTTTTCCTGAATTAATATATTTACTATAATTTTTTTCTTATGAAATGATAAAGCAACCCTTTTCTCTATGTATGAGGTCAATTTTTTTTATTGGAGTTAAAATTAACGTAGATATATGACCAAACCTAACCAACCCTACCTAACCTAACCTAACCTATATTTATAGGTAAGGTTAGGTTAGGTAGCCAAAAAAAGCTAGGTTAGGTTAGGTTAGGTAGGTTAGGTAGACGAAAAAACATTAATTCATGAAAACTTGGCTTATTAGGCAAATCGGGCCTTGCACAGTAGGCCGAGAAGTGAGTTCTGGCTACTAGGTACGACATATATATATATATATATATATATATATATATATATATATATATATATATATATATATATATATATATATATATATATATATATATATATATATATATATATATATATATATATATATATATATATATATATATATATATATATATATATATATATATATATATATATATATATATATATATATATATATATATATATATATATATATATATATATATATATATATATATATATATATATATATATATATATATATATATATATATATATATATATATATATATATATATATATATATATATATATATATATATATATATATATATATATATATATATATATATATATATATATATATATATATATATATATATATATATATATATATATATATATATATATATATATATATATATATATATATATATATATATATATATATATATATATATATATATATATATATATATATATATATATATATATATATATATATATATATATATATATATATATATATATATATATATATATATAAGATATGCACAAGGTGTATAGCCCCGCTCAGGTGCTAGATTTTGCAGCGTTAAACGGACTTCGTATGATTTATTTGTAAGTTCTGGTGCCATGTTTGTTACTCTGCGCTGAACAACGTTTAATTTATTAATATTCTTTCTCAAGAACAGCGAAATACATTTTTCAGTTTTTTAGAATATAAAGTAAATTAATTCCACAGAGTAAGAAAGGCGATATATATATTTGATACTCGAAAGATCTCGCAATGAAAGCTAATATTATCTTGGTTGACGTAACAGTCTCGAATGTAATGCTTACTAGGCTTTTTTTTTTAATTTGATTCCTTCAACTCTATGTTGTTTATTCAGCAGCTTATCTTTTCATATTGGGCTTCAATATGTATTAAACTCACCACAAACCGATCACGGTTTTCGCGTCGCTTTGTTAAAGTTGACTATAGTTTAGTCAACTAAACCTTTCCTTTCCTCATCCCTATAGTTTAGTGCCGTCTACGGTTATATATATGTTGTTTTATAGTTTTATATATTGTATATTGTCATACACAAACCATTATCGATGTCATTTATACAAAACCAAGAATGAGGCTACTGACAATACATGATGACATGAGGCTACTGACAACACATGAAAACATGAGGCTACTGACAACAGATGATGACATGAGGCTACTGACAACACATGATGACATGAGGCTACTGGCAACACATGATAACATGAGGCTACTGACAACAGATGATGACATGAGGCTACTGACAACACATGATGACATGAGGCTACTGACAACACATGATAACATGAGGCTACTGACAACAGATGATGACATGAGGCTACTGACAACACATGATGACATGAGGCTACTGACAACAGATGATGACATGAGGCTACTGACAATACATGATGACATGAGGCTACTGATAACAGATGATGACATGAGGCTACTGACAACAGATGATGACATGAGGCTACTGACAACACATGATGACATGAGGCTACTGGCAACACATGATAACATGAGGCTACTGACAACAGATGATGACATGAGGCTACTGACAACACATGATGACATGAGGCTACTGACAACAGATGATGACATGAGGCTACTGACAATACATGATGACATGAGGCTACTGATAACAGATGATGACATGAGGCTACTGACAACAGATGATGACATGAGGCTACTGACAACACATGATAACATGAGGCTACTGACAACACATGATGACATGAGGCTACTGGCAACACATGATAACATGAGGCTACTGACAACAGATGATGACATGAGGCTACTGACAACACATGATGACATGAGGCTACTGACAACAGATGATGACATGAGGCTACTGACAATACATGATGACATGAGGCTACTGATAACAGATGATGACATGAGGCTACTGACAACAGATGATGACATGAGGCTACTGACAACACATGATAACATGAGGCTACTGACAACACATGATGACATGAGGCTACTGGCAGCACATGATAACATGAGGCTACTGGCAGCACATGATAACATGAGGTTACTGGCAACACATGATAACATGAGGTTACTGGCAACACATGATGACATGAGGCTACTGGCAACACATGATGACATGAGGCTACTGGCAGCACATGATAACATGAGGCTACTGGCAACACATGATAACATGAGGTTACTGGCAACACATGATAACATGAGGCTACTGGAAACACATGATAACATGAGGCTACTGGCAACACATGATGACATGAGGCTACTGGCAACACATGATAACATGAGGCTACTGGCAGCACATGATAACATGAGGCTACTGGCAACACATGATAACATGAGGCTACTGGAAACACATGATAACATGAGGCTACTGGCAACACATGATAACATGAGGCTACTGGCAACACATGATGACATGAGGCTACTGGCAGCACATGATAACATGAGGCTACTGGCAGCACATGATAACATGAGGCTACTGACAACACATGATAACATGAGGCTACTGGCAGCACATGATAACATGAGGCTACTGGCAACACATGATAACATGAGGCTACTGGCAGCACATGATAACATGAGGCTACTGGCAGCACATGATAACATGAGGCTACTGACAACACATGATAACATGAGGCTACTGGCAGCACATGATAACATGAGGCTACTGGCAACACATGATAACATGAGGCTACTGGCAACACATGATAACATGAGGCTACTGGCAGCACATGATAACATGAGGCTACTGGCAACACACCATGCCTTGCTGGCACTAATTGGGTGTAGAATACACACCATGCGTCCACTGGGGTGTAGGGTGTGTGGCGGCAACCTCTCCTCCTAATTGCACGTTGTATTTTGACATATACTTTACCAAAGGATAAAAACTATCGTACTCGAAAATGGTAGAGACTCGCGAAATTGATATACTGTCCCATTTTAGTACACAGCATGGGGCCACCAAGAGTGTAGGGTACACAGCATGGGGCCACCAAGAGTGTAGGGTATACAGCATGGGGCCACCAAGAGTGTAGGGTATACAGCATGGGGCCACCAAGAGTGTAGGGTATACAGCATGGGGCCACCAAGAGTGTAGGGTACACAGCATGGGGCCACCAAGAGTGTAGGGTACACAGCATGGGGCCACCAAGAGTGTAGGGTACACAGCATGGGGCCACCAAGAGTGTAGGGTACACAGCATGGGGCCACCAAATGTGTAGGATACACAGCATGGGGGCCACCAAGAGTGTAGGGTACACAGCATGGGGCCCACCAAGAGTGTAGGGTACACAGCATGGGACCACCAAATGTGTAGGATACACAGCATAGTTTCATCACGGGTGTGGGACCTGGAAAGGAGGCACAGGACCGTCTGGAAGCTAGTATGTTGAGCGTGTGATTGTGTATTGTGCGTTTTTCCGCCGTTGTTGAGGCAGTCCCCGCGGTCAATTTCAAGGAGGTACATTGTTTTTCACGGGCGGCGGACGTGAAAGGGCGGGCGAGGCTCCAGGGACCAGATAATGACCGCCCGCCGATGGGAAGCCTCAATGGGTCTATCTCCCGGGGATATATGTTTATGGAGCCTGGACTCGGGCCGTGCTGCAAAGGACATTAACACCTCGTACTAGTCCCTCCCCGGAGCCCTGCTCGGTGCGTCTACATATTCTTACCTATGTTTTTGCTGAAGCTGAGCTCCACCTCATGGTCCCCGCCATTTAGTTGCATGTTATCTAGTGCAATAACACCCGGCACTACTTATATTTCATATTGTTTTACCATTGTAGGGACCAGCTGAATCCTGTGCTTAGCGATGTAACCCCCCCCCCCTAGACCAGTGGTTCCGAACCGGGGGGTTCATGGAAGAATTTCAAGGGGTCCATGGGACCAATATCATGTATTATACACTAACACAATACGAACCACATAAGAGTATGTTGAGTTGAGTATTCCCTGTTATCATTTACTAGACATTTTAACTGAGAACAATAATGTAAGGCGTGTGATATATGAATGGATGTATTTCTCACATAATGTCAACCTTGCTAGCTCGAGCTATTTTCTTATAGGGGTCCACATGTGATAGCGTGGCTGAAAGATATTTATTTTATTGCTAGGTGAATAGAGGCATGAGGTGAATGGTAACGCTGCAAATTTGTTTCTCCCTCAGATCGAGATTCGAACCCGGACTTAAGGGTTTGAAATCAGGAAATAAAAAAAAAATTGTCAGATTTTATGAAATTCGCCAGGGTTTCCTATAGTAGCTGATACCTTTTTAAAAGAGGGCAATGTCACCAACCTCGACCAGCCCATGTTGAGCACCTACCCGACAACGATCACCCTGAAAATTTGGGTGAGGCTTTGCTCAAGTGTCTGACCTCCAACCTCGGACAAACAGACAATTCCATTTATAGATATGTATATAATCAGGTACTCATCACGGACGCGTTGATGAATCAGGTATTCCCAGGAACTAATAACGGAGTCCCAGTCCTTCTCGCCTCCAATAATCTGATTGTACTAATTTCCCTCAGTTTCAACTAATCAAAGGGAGTCTCATCCTGTGAGATTATCTCAAGTTGGGCTAATTAATTCAATCGAGTTTCGCCCGCGGGAAGAGGAAGTACTTTCATAATTGTAACCGCCCAGTTAATTATGACTGACGACGGTGAGAGCTATGTGCAGTGTAAGCCACTGAGGTACTAAGGACTTAAGGTGCAAAGTCTTAATATAGAGAACTCAATCCTTCCTCAAAATATTGGTCCATATATAACGTGTAAGTACAAAGTGTACACAAATCTAAACTCCAGCATACACACCCAGTGCAGTGTATAGTGGTAATGGCTTGGCGTTTTTCCCTGATAATTCCCTCTCTCTAGCATACACAAAATTTCACATTTTGTGCTATTGGTAGGAGTAACATATGTTGTACACATGTAGAAAGACAACTACCACATTGACTGTGGGGGGCTTCTGACTGTACTTATATGGGGAGTTTCTGGCTGCATCCAGTCTAGGATAGCTGCACAAATGCAAATATACCTAATATATATTAATAATAATAATAATAATAATAAACTTTCTCTCTCGTTTCCATCCCTCTCTCTTCCCCCATCTCCACTTTTCTCCCCTCCCAACTCTCTATCTCTCTTTAATACAATTTAATATTACGAAGCACTGAAAAAAATGCTAACTCTATTCCGAAGCACATTCCGGATTTCAGACGCCATGAAAAAATCACATAATAATTGAAAACTACACACACACACCAGAAAATAAGAAGACGACGACGTTTCGGTCCATCTTGGATTATTACCACAATCGATTTGATAATGGTCCAACAGGACGGACCGAAACGTGGTCGTTCTCTTATTTTCTGGTGTGTGTGTGTGGTTTAGTCTTCATATCTTAAGGCATGTTATTGTAACTCATCGTCTGCACATAGTAATTACCCAATTGTAGTTACTGAGAGCTACACTCGTAGTGTCCCGTCTTCCCAGTACACATGAAACAACTGACGGTCTTGGCCTCAGCCACATTCTCACTTGTTTCAACCCTCTACCACTCTGCGAGAGAGCGCTATCTAACGATTTTTCGGTAGCTTTGTTTCTTTAGCTTGAATCTGACCTCTTGTTCTTGAAGTTGCAGGTTTCAAGAATTCTTTGTCAATTTTGTCGAGTCCTGTTACTATTTTGTACGAAGTGATCATATCGCCTTTTTTCTATCTTCTAGCTTTGGTATATTTAATACCTCAAGCTTCTCCTCGTAGCTCGTTTTTCGGTTCCGCAAGCCATTTAATTACATGTCTTTGCACCTTTTCTAGTTTATTTATGTGCTTCTTGAGATATGGGCACCATGTAATTACTGCATATTCAAATTTTGGTCTCACAAAGGTCAACAACAATTTCTTTGATATTTTGCCATCAAGGTCAACAACAATTTCTTTGATATTTTGCCATCAATGTGTCACTATAGCTGCAATATTTTTTAAAGAAATGGCACTTGGGCCTACCCCGACTGGCCTATCACACTCACATATTCCCCCTCCCCCCCCCCCCCCCCCCCCCCACGTGTCATCTTGGTAACCAGAGGGTGAGACTAGACCCCGTGTCTATAGCCTCCTAGTGCGGACATTCTATTTATGTTTACTGTACTGTATATCGATTTGTATTGGAATTTTCTCAATATTGTACTGTTTCTTATGTTCTTCACTTGGGCAGGAACCTGTACCTGGAGAGGGAGATCAAGAATTAATTTTCAAAAGTTCATTTTGCAATTACTGTATATTGAACATGCGTGTCATTAAGGGACGCATTTCACTGAAGCTTTCCACAGCTTCTTTGGAGGCTGAGGAAAAGTGAATACAAATTAGCAAATTTGACAGTACAGTAGTCTCCGTGGTGTAGTGGTAAGACACTCGCCTAGCGTTCCGCGAGCGCTATGTCATGGGTTCGTATCCTGGCCGGGGAGGATTTACTGGGCGCAATTCCTTAACTGTAGCCTCTGTTTAACGCAACAGTAAAATGTGTACTTGGATGAAAAAACGATTCTTCGCGGCAGGGGATCGTATTCCAGGGACCTGCCCGAAACGCTACGCGTACTAGTGGCTGTACAAGAATGTAACAACTCTTGTATATATCTCAACAAAAAAAAAGTATATATACTATCTACGATAAGGTGAGGTGTTACCCAGTCGAAGGGACTAGGCAATCTTGCTCTGCTTTCTCATTAGTCAGCTGGAGCAGTAGGTGTGGTGTGTGCTGACAATTCTATCCCGATCTTGTAGATGGTAGGGCATACCTAAGTGTAAGCTAGCTGTTTGATATGCAGTACCTCGGCTGTGTTTAAATCTCCTCTTGTCTTTGTATGTCAATTATTTAATTGTTGTTGTTGTTCAGAATTTCTGGTGATAGTTTGGTTGTGTGTAGAAATGATGAAATATTTGACAGAGCCATGTTGTTTGTGTATTGTCAGGTGATTTCAAGATGTTCTTTTTCAAGATGGAAATTATGGATGAAATATAAAGAATATAAACAAAAAGAGATTAACATTTTATCCTGAATGTGAGACTCTTTGGATATGTTACAGGCATGTAGTAGTAAATTATAATAATAATAGTTTGTGATTTTACCAGTATCCCAACCACTATTCTGTGTTATAGAAATGACAGTATACTTCCAACGTATATGCTAACACTCCCTCCAGCTGAGGTGGATTAGGCCCGGCCCTCAGGAAGAGTAATCCCAAATTAACCTGTTAAGAGGTATAACAATCCACTACAGACTGGACACAGGTTATGAATAAGTAGGTTTAATTATTGGCTTCATCATCACAGAATCCACTACCCATAACACTGGCATTACCTACTGACATTTATGCTATGAACAGAATCTCCCTTAGACCAACCACTTGGGCTAGACAGTAGAGTGACGATCTCGCTTCATGCAAGTCGGCGTTCAATCCCCGACCGTCCAAGTGGTTGGGCACCATTCCTTATCCCCCGTCCCACCACAAATCCTTATCCTGATCCCTTCCCAGTACTATAGTCATAATGGCTTGTCACTTTCTCCTGATAATTCCCTCCCTCCCTCCCTTGGATAGAGGGAGGGAATCTTACTCTATCCCTTGGATAGAGTAAGATTAAGACTTACCATGAAAGCATTCTATGCAAGCCCAAAAAGTTTTTATGGAAGCACATTGTAAAAGTTCCCTGAAAACCTCATAATACATTAAATATCCTCTTTGAGCAAACTCCTAGTAAACAAAAATACTCTGGAGTCTGCTTGAAGTTATATTATTACATTTACTATACACATAGAGTGATGGCTGGTAAATAATGAAACGATGGGACTTAACTGCCATAAGAATTATAACAGTACACACAATACACCCAGCAGGTCAGCCAGCCAGTTCCCAGTTGAAAAAGTGTCTCGACAGCCGCTACCTGTCCAAATCTTATACAGTAATGAATAATTCTACAATTGTATTACCACCACCAATCTTTAACAACCATATTTTAATATACAATCTCCTGGCTGTTTAATAATTACCTATTTCACAGACTTATGTCTCTTATAACCAACCAGTAGCTTATACTATGGTATAAATTCATCATATTTTTGGTCGCTCTGTAGGCTTTAACCGTTCTCACACTCAACACATTACTGTATTTGGTTGCTCAAAATACACCTTATTTCATCACAAAGACCAACCCTGGTCATAACAGTACCATTGAGCATTGAGCAGTGGAATTCCCACATCCTGGTGCCTAAAACTAGAAATAAAAAATATAAATTTATTTATAAGAATTTATTTTTTCATCCTGGGCAAAGTATCTATACACAAAGGACTTTATACATGTATCATGCATCAAAAAGAATATAGCAATCTGATAGTAAAAGATTAGTTTCAGAGCTGGTGACTTTTTCCTCGAAGTGTTAAACCTTATTAACAGTTTTGGATGAGGATTCAAGACTGACAGGAAATTATATACTATACTGTACATCAAAATATGAAGAACATTTTTCTTTAGAGAATGGCACTCATCATCTGTAAACTATAGTAATGATTATGGTCCAAATTGGTGTCACATATTAAACAAAGACAACAACAAAATATGTAATGAAGAGTACTTAAAATTATATGTTTAGCTTACATATGAAAGTAACGTAGCTCTTGAGCCCGTTAGGAACAAATGCTCTCATGTAGGTTTTCATGTGGCTGATTTCTCATGCTTTCTAAAAAAATATGAATGTTATGACTTCCTCACATGCACCTCCCACCCCTCTCATAACTTTCATGTCTAGACAATGCTGCTCAATCACAATAATATTTATTTATACCAAACTTTTACGTTCCCAAAAATCTTTTAAATAAGTTGTGAAGGTAATCAAAATAGAAAATAAGCATATGAACATGAAACATAATTATATACAGTACAACTTAAAAAATAAATTTACAGTAATTCTTCCTTTACAAAATATCAATGGATCAACATCATCATTACATGGCTCCTATCATGAACAGCAGGTAAACAGCACGACAACGGATGATGGCAAAGTTATTTAATTGTTTTTCATCGTGTTAAATAAAATTTTAATTTTCTTATCAAAATTTGTTTTTAAAATGTAATATGTAAAGTGAAGGGATAACTTGGAATGCTTGCGTATCATAACTGAAGCCTGTTGATACAAGGTGCAGAAATAATCACCACTGCATATTTATTTTGTGTAATATGGGAAGAACTTGCACAGCAAGTAGTGTTATAAACCAAATGATGCCATGGGCTTAATGTTAAGTATTTATATAAATTACAATTTACATATTTGCACAGCCGATATCTAATCACCCAATACCCCCAGAAATCAAGGTTTAAATTGTTGCATGAAGCACATTTATATACCTTGTTAAGAGCCCTTCTCATGGAAAATTCCTAAGTACTGTACTGTATATTAACCTTTTCACTGTTTCACCGTAGTAAATTGTGATCACTGAAGGAAAAGTTAACGTTCTCAGCTATAATCGACTTCAGCCCAGATATCGAGAAAATAAAGTTTCCAAATCACGTTATGTCCAATAGATCTGTTCAGCAAGATCTGTTGGCAACAGAATCAAATGTCACCACAAACAGTAGCACCAACAACTGGCAACAGTATCTCTCAAACCTGTATTATAATGATTATGAAAAGAACATTCTTTTGCTTTTAATGAAACGGTGATGTATACTTTAGGAACACACATGGTCTGCTATTAAGTTACTTACTTGGACCATTTTTGTAATTATGTGGTAACAAAATTTCTTAAAGATTTTTATGGTATACAGAATATGGAAATAGCACTTTTTTGTCATGGGAAAAATTATACAAATAGAGAAAAATTATTTTTGTTGCAACTTGGTTTATTGGGTGTAGTGTTAATGAGAATGTATGTTTCGAGAACATTTATGACCTGGTATTAAGTGTCTAGAAACATATTTTGTTAACAAAAATGGATGGGATGTAGAAATGTTTGTAGAAATTGCAAGGAAATTTCCTTGTTTGTAGAAATTGTGTATTTTTTAATGGCAAAGCCGGAAAAAGCACCTAATTACTTGCTTGCTTGTGTAATAAAATTATGGATTTATTTTTTGCCATGTTTTGATCTAAAAAGGGAACAGGGCAAAAAGCAAGGTACTGCACTGAGAGTGCTAATTAGTGCCACATAAAAAATACAAATATATTTCTCAAAATATTAAAAACATTTAAAATATTCTATATTCTATTGTAAGTGTGCAATAATTTTATGATAGGGCTATGCATATTAATGTCTCTAAAACTATAAATATACTGTACAAACATGCATACAAGAATGTCTACTTGAATACATATGATTTGCTTCAATTTCATACACGCAACCATATTTCATACACGCTGCAACGCAACCATACAAATATAATTTATGCTATTTTTTGCATTCACAGCAAGTTTGAGTCATGCAGAATCTTGCCAAACATTCTGGTAACAAACTCCACATCTGTCTCCAAGATGGCATAACTACACTGCCAATTAGGCAAGTGCTCATAATTTAACTGCAAGTTAAATTATGTTTCTTATGTTCTGTACACTTTGTACAGACCATATCTGTACAAAATCTACAAAGTGTACAAAGATATCTGTAGTGTACAAAGGTATCTTTGTACACTACAGTCTTGTCATGTTTTCTTGTGCTTATCAGAATTTATATGTATATAAATGTTATTGTACCTGTACAGTATATATAAATCACTGGATACTACTCAGAGCACAGTCCATTGAAGACAATGAGTCACAATAACGTTGCTGAAGATATGATGCCTATACCACACACCAGAAGATGAAACGACAACGTTTTGGTCCATCCTGTTCCATTATCAAATCATGACAATCAACTTGATAATGATCCTGGATGGATCAAAACGTCGTCATCTCCTCATCTTCTGGCGTGTGGTTTAGTCATCACAATCCATTGGAATGTCCTCTTGACTGGAAGTAGTTATTAAAAGAAAACAGCCTCGATGGCTATGTAAACGAGACTGGAAGTTTTCCTTCCATTGCAAAACACAGGCAACAAAGGAATTCTAACTCAATTTTCCAACCAAACCAGCGGGTATTTTTGGAGGAACTGGAACTCAATCAGATTAGTATCTATGAAATACAGTATATCCAAAAATACTTAAAATACTCACTACAGTATATCCATTTATGGATATACAGTAGTGAGAAATCTATATCTCACTATATATCCATTACATATTAAAATGAATTAATTTAATAGTTACAATTACAGTAATGTGTGGGGTATATTTAATATCAGTAATTATCAAAAGAAGGCGCCAAGCCAGGGAGACTATGTAGCAATATTTAACGTAAAATATTTTGTTTTCAGGTGGTACAGTACGTCGTGCCTGCCTTAACTAATTTACAGTATTATTGTTAGGCAATACTGCGGACACTCCAAGGATTCCTGTTTTTTTTTTTTTACTTAATTAGCCAAACATTGTGAAGGAAAGATGTCTAGCAACACAATTAACTGAAGCAGCAAGTAAATTTATTTTATTAAAGGGAATTCGTGAAAAACTTGAGTGACCTCAATGTACCCAGCCCGATGAAGGTGCAGCCATTCGTACCAACAGTTTCTGGTGCAATCAATTATATGACTGGAAGTAAAGTATGCTACAAAGTGGAGTTTCACTTTAGAAGTAAATTTTATATTTCTGTTTATGCACATTACAACATGGTTTGGATGAGTTAAAATACATATAAATGCACTATTATTTTTGGCAACAATTTTTTTTTAGTCAAAGAAATTAGTAAATTCTGTACTATGCTGAATTCAAGTTCTAAAAAGTCTACTAGCACTTTAATACTGCATATACAGTGGTGCCTCGATTAACGAGTTTAATCCGTTCCGGCACCGAGCTCGTCATGTGGAAAAACTCATCTTGCGAAACAACAACAAAACTGTTGTCGGTGGTGTCCGAGAACCAGCAGGAACGCTTGTTAATCGAGCGAAAGCTCGTCAGTCGAGACATTTTCTGCAAGTGGCTTGCTCGTTACTCGAAATGCCTGTAACTCTAGCCACTCGTCACTCGAGGTTCCACTGTATACAGAATTTTATGTATGGCTGGATGCATGTGTTGATATTTCCTGTAATATTCCCAGTGTTCCCTACTTTCCATGGCTTTCCAGCATGTCCTCTTTAACCAGTCTTCACCATTCCTTGTCTTCCATTGCTTCAGTCCATTGTTCCAAGTGCACTTTGCACTTTCAAATATATATACAAAATTCTGAGTAAATTACATTGACAGATTCTCTGTAACTTATCATACTTTTAGTTTCATATACTTTTCCTTCTTGAACAGTTTCGCAATATTCTCTGCACCTCCCTCCACTGCAGTATCAACCTTCACACACTATTATAATCAGAATGTGGGTGCTCTTGATGATAAGTCACATACTATATCTTAAATATTTCATCTTCCTTGTTGATACAGTACTAAAACTAGTATTGAAAGGGTCATCGCCGTGTCTCACTTTCATCGTTTAACTTGCTTGCACATAAATGCTTCTGGAATTGAATTTAGTAAAAGAATGATCCAACTGTCCTCTATCCTTGTCACAAAAGTTTATAAGTTAAAATTTACACAGTTAAAATTTTCCAAGTAACTTGGTCTAGTCCCAGTTTGTGTTCGATATTGAATCTTTTAGGATGTACAGTACTGCATACAAGTCTTGCCCATGTACACGTGCTTGTCACCTTCGATGTTTAACAGGTTGCAAAGATAAAATATTAAAAATACACTGGCACAGAAAAAACAGTAATATACAACTTAAACAAAATGTACTGAGTGGAATACATTGCTCCAGGGTGATGCTGGCAGCTAGGAAGATAATTTTTCCTATCTCATACTGGATCTCCAGTACAAGTACATTCATCAAATGTAATATGTTCAAGCCTTCCAACTACCCTTGATTTTTGTTATAACAGCCACAAGGCAGTTGAGGCAAAGCACCAGGCTTAAGAGATACAAAAACATTCTTCAACACACCAGTAATTTTCACATACATATTTATTATAGTAGTGAAGTGAAATGCAGGGCCACCACTGTGAGAAATGTATAAAAAGAGTCAGATAATAGGAAAAGTGAGTTCCAAACTGGTGATCCCAAATAACACAATACTACTACTAAATTGCCAGTAAGTAATTGTTGCAAAGAGCAAATGAGAAAATGCTGACTGACTAGCAGCCCATTTTGCCACCAAGTTGAATACTTCAGATGAAGCAATGTATCTCCATACTTGTTGCAAACACTGTTAGAGATGACAGTGACATGGGCAGAAACCCTTTTTTTCCCTATCAATGAACATGGTAAATAATATAAGATCTGCACAAATAATATAAGGGCTGCACAAGATCAGTCATTGCCTGCAATATGTCGATAAATTGGTATTGCCACTCACTTCTACCCAGTTTTGTTTAGCACAGATAAAGGGACCTCAGTGGAGTAAAACAGACAATTAGGCCACAAAAAAGAACAGAGCAGTAAAAAGCAACTACAGACAAGTGTCAATGCTATCAATTACATGTACAATTATTTAGACAATAGTCAAAGAAACTTTTGTATTATTTGCTTCAAAGTAACAAAATGATTAACAAAAGATCACACTGTACCTTATCTCTTGTGAACTTGTCATTCTGTGTAAACATTCATTAGATGAACCTATTATCAATTCCATTGTTTCATCTGACATTGTTGGTTCTTTTGACCAGATGTTGCACCACAAGCTTCTGGCTAAATTACAAATACAAAGATACTGTGGTTTACACTTAACTACTGTACCTTGAAAATTAATCATGGGTAGTTTTAAATGGAGCAAAATCAAGTCCCTTAAGGGGTGCCAGTGTACCTCAAGGGTGTGTGCTAGGTCCCTTGTTATGAAAAGTCTACTTTGATAACCTATTAAACGTAATGCCTATGCAGATGACAGCACTAACTTTGTCGCTAACTTGCAGCTATATACACCTGGTGGAGGAGAGGGTAGACTACATTTATTGCTGAGAAAACAAATGATGATCCCTACAATCAACATGGTGGTGAACTGGTACGTGAATGAATGAAGAGCCTTAAGTGTTCAATGATGATGTAAATATTCTGCGTGAAACTTTACTCTTTATGATTAAAAACAAAATGCTGTATCTTATGAGCAAGGCAAGAAAGAAACGTACAGTAGTCACTACTTGAGAGTAGTAACTGTAGAAACTTTATACAAGGCACAAGTTTATTCACACCTTGAGTGCATAACTGCCTTGGACTAGAATCTATGAGAATGAGAATCTAGACCCTCATTCTATCTCTGACTTGAAGACAAGATGGAAGACCACTCAGGGTGACTCATCGCTAAGTATGACTCGTTATTCAACAACAGATCCATTAAAACTAGAGGTGTCAATGGCCTTACAATTACCAAGGGTGAACATCATGGAGAGCTGGAAAATTACTAGACAATTTCACCCTGGTTGCTGCACCTTTCTAGAGACCACAATTACAATGACATTTATTCTTTGCCACACTCATACCTGGAACATGTTCTCACAGCAGTCACAAGTTACATCAAATTAACTGAGCAAATGAGAGCTCTGGCTACAGATGTCTCTAACATCACCCAGTTCTCAATATGTCACTTAACATTCAAGATGTGTATGTTATATCTCATAACAACACCTGCAGTATATGTCATTATAATTAAAAAAAAAAAATAACGAATGCATTAATAAAGGCAAATAAATGCATAATTGATTAATACAAAGTTCCACAATTAAATCTGTAAATTTTATGAAATGGCCTGACCTTAATTTAAATAAAGATATCTTAAGTGACATGGATGCTATCGTTTGATTTTTCATGAACTAGAGCGCAAATCTGTATATAGTTTTCCATGCCACCCACTGCCAAATTACAGCCAAATATTTCCACATGTAGGGTATGTACTGAATGAACATCAAGCATCATTATTTCCATTCTCACTTTCATGGGGCTGGGAGGCATCAGCTTGGAAAAAAGGGGTAACAATATAGTACAATGCGAAGGTTATAGACTATATATATAGTGAATATATATATAGAAGGTTATAAAGAATATCACTTGTTCATCATATCATATTTCATCATATCATATCATATATATATATATATATATATATATATATATATATATATATATTATATGTGTGTGTATGTGTACTCACCTATTTGTGCCTGCGGGGGTTGAGCTTTGACTCTTTGGTCCGGCCTCTCAACTGTCAATCAACTGGTGTACAGTTGAGAGTGAGAAAGTGTGAGTGAGAGAGTGTGAGTGTGAGTGAGAGAGAGTGAGAGTGTGAGTGTGTGTGTGTGTGAGAGTGTGTGTATAATATATATATATACATATATATATATATATATAATATATACATATATACATATATATATATATATATATATATATATATATATATATATATATATATATATATATGTCGTACCTAGTAGCCAGAACTCACTTCTCAGCCTACTATTCAAGGCCCGATTTGCCTAATAAGCCAAGTTTTCCTGAATTAATATATTTACTATAATTTTTTTCTTATGAAATGATAAAGCAACCCTTTTCTCTATGTATGAGGTCATTTTTTTTTTATTGGAGTTAAAATTAACGTAGATATATGACCGAACCTAACCAACCCTACCTAACCTAACCTAACCTAAATAAATATGTAAGGTTAGGTTAGGTAGCCAAAAAAAGCTAGGTTAGGTTAGGTTAGGTAGACGAAAAAACATTAATTCATGAAAACTTGGCTTATTAGGCAAATCGGGCCTTGAATAGTAGGCTGAGAAGTGCGTTCTGGCTATTAGGTACGACATATATATATATATATATATGTCGTACCTAGTAGCCAGAACGCACTTCTCAGCCTACTATGCAAGGCCCGATTTGCCTAATAAGCCAAGTTTTCATGAATTAATGTGTTTTCGACTGCCTAACCTACCTCACCTAACCTAACCTAACTTTTTCGGCTACCTAACCTAACCTAACCTATAAAGATAGGTTAGGTTAGGTTAGGTAGGGTTGGTTAGGTTCGGTCATATATCTACGTTAATTTTAACTCCAACAAAAAAAATTTGACCGCATGCATAATGAAATGGGTAGCTTTATCATTTCATAAGAAAAAAATAAGAGAAAATATATTAATTCAGGAAAACTTGGCTTATTAGGAAAATTGGGCCTTGCATAGTAGGCTGAGAAGTGCGTTCTGGCTACTAGGTACGACATATATATATATATATATATATATATATATATATATATGCAAGGCCCGATTTGCCTAATAAGCCAAGTTTTCATGAATTAACTGTTTTTCGACTACCTAACCTACCTAACCTAACCTAACTTTTTCGGCTGCCTAACCGAACCTAACCTATGAAGATAGGTTAGGTTAGGTTAGGTAGGGTTGGTTAGGTTCGGTCATATATCTACGTTAATTTTAACTCCAATAAAAAAAAATTGACCTCATACATAATGAAATGGGTAGCTTTATCATTTCATAAGAAAAAATTGAGAAAATATATTAATTCAGGAAAACTTGGCTTATTAGGCAAATCGGGCCTTGCATAGTAGGCTGAGAAGTGCGTTCTGGCTATTAGGTACGACATACATATATATATATATATATATATATATATATATATATATATACAGTATATATATATATATATATATATATATGTCGTACCTAATAGCCAGAACGCACTTCTCAGCCTACTATTCAAGGCCCGATTTGCCTAATAAGCCAAGTTTTCATGAATTAATGTTTTTTCGTCTACCTAACCTACCTAACCTAACCTAACCTAGCTTTTTTTGGCTACCTAACCTAACCTTACCTATAAATATAAGTTAGGTTAGGTTAGGTAGGGTTGGTTAGGTTCGGTCATATATCTACGTTAATTTTAACTCCAATAACAAAAAATTGACTTCATACATAGAGAAAAGGGTTGCTTTATCATTTCATAAGAAAAAAATTATAGTAAATATATTAATTCAGGAAAACTTGGCTTATTAGGCAAATCGGGCCTTGAATAGTAGGCTGAGAAGTGAGTTCTGGCTACTAGGTACGACATATATATATATATATATATATATATATATATGTCGTACCTAGTAGCCAGAACGCACTTCTCAGCCTACTATGCAAGGCCCGATTTGCCTAATAAGCCAAGTTTTCATGAATTAATGTTTTTTCGACAACCTAACCTACCTAACCTAACCTAACCTAACTTTTTCCGCTACCTAACCTAACCTAACCTATGAAGATAGATTAGGTTAGGTTAGGTAGGATTGGTTAGGTTCGATCATATATCTACGTTAATTTTAACTCCAATAAAAAAAATTGACCTCATACATAATGAAATGGGTAGCTTTATCATTCCATAAGAAAAAAATTAGAGAAAATATATTAATTCATGAAAACTTGGCTTATTAGGCAAATCGGGTCTTGCATAGTAGGCAGAAAAGTGCGTTCTGGCTACTAGGTACGACATGTATGTATATATATATATATATATATATATATATATATATATATGTCGTACCTAGTAGCCAGAACTCACTTCTCAGCCTACTATTCAAGGCCCGATTTGCCTAATAAGCCAAGTTTTCATGAATTAATGTTTTTTCGACTACCTAACCTACCTAACCTAACCTAACCTAACTTTTTCTGCTACCTAACCTAACCTAACCTATAAATATAGGTTAGGTTAGGTTAGGTAGGGTTGGTTAGGTTCGGTCATATATCTACGTTAATTTTAACTTTAATTAAAAAAAATTGACCTCATACATGATGAAATAAGTAGCTTTATCATTTCATAAGAAAAAAATTAGTGAAAATATATTAATTCAGGAAAACTTGGCTTATTAGGCAAATTGGGCCTTGCATAGTAGGCCGAAAAGTGCGTTCTGGCTATTAGGTACGACATATATATATATATATATATATATATATATGTCGTACCTAGTAGCCAGAACTCACTTTTCAGCCTACTATGCAAGGCCCGATTTGCCTAATAAGCCTAGTTTTCATGAATTAATTGTTTTTCGACTACCTAACCTACCTAACCTAACCTAACTTTTTTGGCTACCTAACCTAACCTAACCTATAAAGATAGGTTAGGTTAGGTTAGGTAGGCTTGGTTAGGTTCCGTCATATATCTTCGTTAATTTTAACTCCAATAAAAAAAAATTGACCTCGTACATAATGAAATGGGTAGCTTTATCATTTCATAAGAAAAAAATTAGAGAAAATATATTAATTCAGGAAAACTTGGCTTATTTGGCAAATCGGGCCTTGCATAGTAGGCTGAGAAGTGCGTTCTGGCTACTAGGTACGACATATATATATATATATATATATATATATATGTCGTACCTAACAGCCAGAACGCACTTCTCAGCCTACTATTCATGGCCCGATTTGCCTAATAAGCCAAGTTTTCATGAATTAATGTTTTTTCGTCTACCTAACCTACCTAACCTAACCTGACCTAGCTTTTTTTGGCTACCTAACCTAACCTTACCTATAAATATAGGTTAGGTTAGGTTAGGTAGGGTTGGTTAGGTTCGCTCATATATCTACGTTAATTTTAACTCCAATAAAAAAAATTGACCTCATACATAGAGAAAAGGGTTGCTTTATCATTTCATAAGAAAAAAATTATAGTAAATATATTAATTCAGGAAAACTTGGCTTATTAGGCAAATCGGGCCTTGAATAGTAGGCTGAGAAGTGAGTTCTGGCTACTAGGTACGACATATATATATATATATATATATATATATATATATATATATATATATATATATATATATATATATATGTGTCGTACCTAGTAGCCAGAACGCACTTCTCAGCCTACTATGCAATGCCCGATTTGCCTAATAAGCCAAGTTTTCATGAATTATTTGTTTTTCGACTACCTAACCTACCTAACCTAACTTTTTCGGCTACCTAACCAAACCTAACCTATAAAGATAGGTTAGGTTAGGTTAGGTAGGGTTGGTTAGGTTCGGTCATATATCTACGTTAATTTTAACTCCAATAAAAAAAAATTGACCTCATACATAATGAAATGGGTAGCTTTATCATTTCATAGGAAAAAAATTAGAAAAAATATATTAATTCAGGAAAACTTGGCTTATTAGGCAAATCGGGCCTTGAATAGTAGGCCAAAAAGTGAGTTCTGGCTACTAGGTACGACATATATATATATATATATATATATATATATATATATATATATATATAATATATATATATATATATATATATATATATATATATATATATATATATATATATAATATTTATTATATATATATAATATATATTATATATATGCATGCATCTGCAATTGTCAATCACGAAACATTGATCGTTTGTATGTGGAAAATCCACAGAGAAATGGGGAGGGAGATGAATGTTTCGGCAGATCAAGGCCGTTGTCAACACCAGACTGATTTTCTGGTGTTGGTGCTGAGAGTCAGGTGTTGACAACGGTCTTGGTCGGCCGAAACGTTCATCTCCCTCCCCATTTCTCTGTGGATTTTCAGCACATACACACATACATATATAGCTAGCTTAGAGATAAAACTGCACCAGCACACTCCAGCAATTATCCACTGCTTAAAGTGTTAACGTGTAGTGCTCCTTAACACCTACATACCACAAATATGGTCACTGCTGTCCATCTTTCCGACCTTTCACTCTTCCTACTATCCCCTAATACTTTTGAATACACCCTCCACCTGTCATCATCCGCTCGTTCAACTTGGCCAAACCATTTCAACACACTCCTCAAGCTTGCATTTTATCCAATTTTTAGACACTACATACCTCCCTCACATTTTAATTTGTTAACTGTTCTAACATCACACAGGCATCTCAGACTGTTCACTTCTGTTGCTCTTTTTCTTGGTTTTCCATGTTCATACTATATTATTGTCTTACATCTACACAGAAGGGTCAGTGCTACCACTCCTCCATACAACCTTCTGGTTACAGCAATAGCCATTTTGTTTTTCTGAACCAAGGCATTCATTACTCCCACCAACTTTTCTTTTCTGGCTCATCACCTCAAATTTTATTGGACAAATTCCTTTTTAACCCACACTTCACCTTTCCCATACTGTACTGAATCTCGTCCTCTCTTCACTACCAAACTATTTTGATACACATTTACTTTCAACAGTCTTCTCTTGCATATATTAATCAAATTTCTAACCTGCACAGTCACACGTAAACAAGAAATGCAGCTTTTAGTGACAAAGATATTTTCTTTCCATTTGACTCGGCGGTCATTTTGATGAAATTCCCAAATATATCATAAATGGCATAAAATAACTTTTCCCACCACTGCCATCACACCACCCGCTGGTGACCATTTACATCCAAAGCAAGTTCCCTCATCAAACACATAATGCACATCACTGGTTACTAAAACATCATAGAAAAAATAGCTAGATATATGACCATTTGAGAACAAAAATCATACCAGAGATACAAAAAAAAAATTCCAAAAGTAAATTTTAAAATATACTGATCATTTTTGACAGTGCAAGGATTAAGACACAATCATTACAATTTCCCAGTTTAGTACAAAACATATATTTCATAATAATACAGTACTGTATATGATTGACAAACTTTCACATGCTAACTTACTATAAGAAATGTCAAAATTCTGCAGGGTCAAGAAAAAGTACTCTTAATAGAAATATTCTCCTCTCTTTGAAATATCAACCAATTTTTCATTTTTAATGATTAAATTTAAATGTTGGTATAAGGTGGGTCGTCGTTTTGGTGTTCACGTGTGTGTGAATGTGTGTTGTGTTGTTTGTAAGTGTACATCATGCACTCAGATTTTGCACATGCATGTACAGATATATGCACCTACATGAATACATGCATGCATGCATATATGCATATGTACATTCACATGTATTCAGTGAGTGGATTATAGCTCCTGGGTACATATGCACATATTATACATATGAATTTATTTGTCCTGTCAAAAATTTAAAGTCTTATCAAAATTCCACTTAACTGTCTGAGAAGGGAAGTAATTACAAGAAATAATAATGCTTTGTCTGTCTGGATCACAATGCAATTTGAAACTTATTATAAATACTGTGTTCTGCCTGAAGGTCTTCAAGGGTATTCAAAGTTTAATTTGATCAAAGAAAAACCTTATTAAATGTAATATAAATTTAAACAAAGTTTATAGTACATTTATTTAAAACAAGCTGAATGTACTATGTGATCAAAGCAATATCCTTATTCAAATATATTATACAGTATATGATCCCAATATTCTTAAAATGGCACAGATGCTTAGCTAAAATATTGTAATTCAATTGCAATTAAAGGCTTCTGGAATATATTTACAATTCCCTGTTTTAGAATGAAGGAAGCGTGATCAAATGGCAAACCATTTAAGGTGTAACACAAATATAGCATGACAGAGTCACATGGCAGGGCAGGGAGGGGGGAGTGTGGGGGGAAATGAAAGAAAGAGAGATGAGAGAGAAGATAATGAGAGAGAGAGAGAGAGAGAAGAGAAGAGAAGAGAGGGGAGAGAAAAGAGAGGAGAGAAGAGAAAAAATAGAGAGAGAGGGGTGGAGGGAGGAAGAGAAGGAGAGGGGGAAGGGAGGTTGGAACTGAAACAGGAAGAATACAAAGTCTCTTAATATCATTCTAAACTAAACAATAAATACAGTATATTAGTTTTAAGATGCACTCTTGAATAGTCAGCCACAAAATATTACTTACTGTAAATGGCAAAAACTTAAACCTGGTTCTTAATACGCAATTGTGCTATATATATTAAATATAAAAATCAATAAGACCATATAATAATGGAAAGGCCTTTTCTTTATGGTAATGATTTAGTATTTAAATGATTATACCTTATCTAACTTAATGTGCTTAGTCCAGCTCATATAAAATATTTTTAAGGAAGAAATATAAATTCTCTTAATTATTATACCCTTTAAAAGATAAGAAAAAATATAACTATTTTCAAAGCTTGTACATCAACTATACACCAATGGTAATTAATGGTAATTTTCTTTGCTTCATTCTTATTCATATAATTTTGGTACTCTCTCATTTGAATTCTGAACAGTAGCATAAGCTCTTTCACACACTTGTCATAATACACTTAAATCTTGCGTGATATCAAAATCCATTTTTTCATACAAAATTCCGTGTTGTCTTCATGATTAATTTTGTATCTAGGTGCTGCACATCTAAATATTTTGCTTAAAAAAAATCCTGAGAATGCAAAGCTACAGTATGAGCATATTAGCAGCCTTTAAAAGGGCACAAAACACCCCTTCCCCCCCAAAAAAAAAGTATTTCTCAGTTCTGTAACTATCACCACTGTTTCTGCCCTCCAGATACCAAACTGCCTTTAAAGTATAGTAAGCAAGTAATAACTGTACCACTGTTTTGTTCAAGGCATGTTTGTGTCTACCATTAACTATAAAGAGTATGTACATGTCATTCTACTGGTGATATATTACAAGACTGATAATGTCAGGCTGCTTCACTGTTAATTGGTCAACAGGCAAAAGGTCTTGCTGTACCGGGAACATTTAACAGTACAAGGTATTTGATTTCTTTTTTACTCTTCTTCAAGCTTATGTGAATGATGTACTTAATCTATACTGTGTGTCAAGAGCAATTTTGCAATTTATAGATATGTCCAGACCTTTTTTTCAAAGTTTTAAAAAGTCAGAGGATTAGAAAAATTGTATATTTGGTATATAATCATATTAAAATAGATCTTCAATAACCAAGAAACAATGCATATGTAAAAACAGATAAAGAAAGAGGGCACATTACCAATAATGCTCAGATTTAATAGTTTTTTGTAGATAACTGTTTTATCCCTTTAAAGAGAAAATGATCAGTGACATTGTAAACAATGATACACTATAATGTACAATGAAGGTCACAAACAAGTCCAACCAGAAGTTCTAATCTTGTGGAGCAAAAAGAAACTGCTTCATAAACTTACCACTGCATTTAACTTACTTTTTAATAAAATTTGTAACAAATTCAACTAAATTAAAAATGAGTAGACAAACTTAACGAAAATAACAGCAGCCAAGAGATATGGAGAAATATATATTGGAATGACTACATCAGAACATTATGTGCTCTCTATGAAAGTCGGCGAGAAACTGTAAAGAAAACCACTAATTTACGCCTGTGTCCTCATACGCTTCTGTACCAAGGAAAACCAGTTAACTCTATGCCATTAATTACAAATAAGCAGCGTAACTGGTAACCCTAAATTATGGGATGACAATATTGAAGCTCTTTAACAATTAACAGCATTCCAATTATTCTGGCAATACAAGGATCAAGAGCACCTGGCATATCTGCACACTCTTGATAAGAAATATAAATGACATTGGAAGGTAATAACAGAAATGCAACCACAAGTTCAGAAATGTAATAGTCTTAAAAAAGGAAGTTTAGTGTTTCGTAAAGTGCAACTGATGACTGATAATTTAACTTGCATCCCAAAAGGTCTCTTCTATCCACGTTCATCATTATACGAGATAATAAGAATACAGCATTGAGATGTCTAGTTATAAACTTCAAAGTATAAATTTTTATAACAATTATTAAATTTTACAAAGAAGTGACTAACAAATCCTCTGTAAAAGAAATTACCTGTCTAAATAAATTTACCAAGAAGATGATTATTATTATCAGCATAAATATAAATTGCATATTTATGGCAATTTCATTTCCTTCAAGAAATCTTTACTACTTTCACACATTAATACCACGAAGACTCAGAAACCCAAGAGTGCTGTTAGCATAGGTCTATTAGCTTGTATGTACATTATATATACTGTATATATATATATATATATATATATATATATATATATATATATATATATATATATATATATATATATATATATATATATATATATATATATATATATATATATATATATATATATATATATATATATATTATAATATACACACATATACAGAAACACACTGGGTTTTAATTACGTAGTCAGATCTTATAAAACCTTAAAATTCACTACTCGTTATTAACAGCCAAGACTAATTCACTTCTCTGGCTAAGAATAAACCCTCAATAATTAACAGCAAGCCTGGCAGTACCTGTAATGATGCTCTGGCTAAGCTCAAGCCAAGACTGAGTAGTGTCAACCTTCTACAGGTTGAGATAGTAGAAAAGCTATTCACTATGTCTTTAAAGTAGCAACACAAATTGACTTGAAGGTTATAAAACTATACACAAAATAATAAACTATAGAACTAGAAATATTAATAATACCAGATAAAAACAGCTTTTCAAAGCTTTCAGTTTTTTTCAACGTGTTAATTTTCTATTCTGGTTACATAGATTGAGAAACAGATGCTAATTACTCAAATTACATAGTTATGGAACTCAATATGGATAAATAGGAATTTGACAGATATAAATCCTTGTCAACAAACAAATTGTAGTTAAAAAATATACACATTCCTTTATCTCCATATCTGAATGTTAATTAACCTTTTAAATTGATTTATTATTCAGTTCTTCAGCTCTTCATTAAGAGTATTTTTACAAGAGTCATAATTCCAGACTGGAATATATATTACAGTATCTGAGGGTTAGAATATTTGTTTAGTCACCCAAAATCTGGTAAACACACCTGTTTTAATTATGGAAAGATTACAACAATATACTAAACAATGAAAATCAATATTCAACAGAGCATAAATAAAACAGGTATATATCAACCCTGTTACTGGATCTTAAATTACCCCATCCCCCTACCCTCAACCTGTCTCTACCTGGTAACGAGATTGTCTACTACTGAGCGACTGGAACAGGCTCTTGTGTTACTCCAGAGGAAGGTTTGACTGACTCCTGCTCTTCCACGTCCTCCTCGTCAGAAAGTGAGTCGGCATGGGCCTCCAAGAATTCATCCTCGGGAGAATCAATACTGTTTGGAGGTTCCGTGGGAGGGGAAGGCAGTTTTGGAGTACTTAAATCATCATCTGCCTGTTGGGGGAAAAACAACATATCATCACTCAACAACTGAAAAGCAAGTTGTATAAGGCAAAGTTTATGGTCATCAGCGACTTAAAGTTCTATCATTCCAGATGACACTCAAATGTATCCTTTGTACTTCGACAATAAACATTCCAATTATGTTTATTGTCACTGCATCAGCCATTTAAGAATTTCCAAAAATCTCCCCCCCTCCCCCAATTTTTTTTAACACAGATTGGGCAGAGCTTATCCGAGGACCAACCAAAGTATAAAAGGACCATCTAAAGATGATCTCAGCCAACCATCCATCACAAAGACAATAACTGCTCTGCTTCAGAGTATTTTCATAATGCTTTGCAAATTACCTGCTGGAAATTAATTTTTTTTTCTCAGTGATACAGACCTAATATGAATGGACATTTCCATAATTTTCATGAATGTTGAAAAATGAATATGGAATGTGGAGAGGTTCATAAACATTTGAACCTCTGCAGACTAATGCAGAGGTTCAATGGACTCATGGGCTCTGCAGACCCCCATTAGCAGACTCATTGCTGTCACACACAATCTATTGTCAGTACACTTTTGTTTTAATTATAATTTAGCAAATTCATTTGCTAACCTTTTGACAAAACAATTCTAGTTATAACCTTATCCATAACTGATGAAACCAAATATATATATATTTTTAGCGTTGTTGAGTGGGACCTCGAGAAGTGTGGAATGTTTATTGCATTAATTATTGAGTATTAATTTGCGGAGAACTAACATTAGAGTATAGTGTGGAGGACATCAAATGCACAAGGAACTGTGGCCTAAAGAATTATGCCGATAAGCAGTGTGCATACAGGACAGAGGGCCAAATTGGCAATTATTCCCCACATCTTGATAGAGGCTGCAGTCTATATATATATACTGAATATAGGTACAGGAGAAGCAGACATTCCACCACAGTCTAGATGAGTAGAGTTGGCACTCAAGGTGAGTACAAATTATTGTCACAGAGATGGTGCGTGCTGTGGAGAGTGTACACACCCCTAATAAACCCTAACACTATATAATGCATTACTGTAGACAATTTTAACATCTCGATCTTACCTCTTGTTCTGGCTGTGTCTGTGGGGGAGTAGCTGATGAGTGCTGTTGTCTAGCATTAGGTTGTGGAGATGAATTGGTGGGTAGTTGTTCTGGGGCCTCTTCATGCATGGGAGACTGGGACTGTTGTGGGGATGGAGGTTCACCCCCCGTAGAAGGCATTTGGGGTGCCTGGAAAATAAGTGGGACATTATATATATACAAGGAACATATTTAAAGACATCAAATGAAAAATAAGCAATACACAGAAAAAAATGCTAAACCAGAACAAAGCTTATTTCAAATTACCGGTATAAGAATACATTTACATATTTCTAAGATGTTAATACAAGAGGATGTAAGCTTAGCTATGCAGTATAAAATTAATCTGAATAACTAGGGTGGATCTACTAGCATCTGATTGAAGATGATTGACAGGAAACCAAATTTATGATCCTGGAAATCAGGGCATTCTATGAGTGGAAATTTTTGTTTTGTTACTTAGGGGTTGATTTCTTTTTTAATTCATTAGATTCATTAGCAGGCTAATTAATTTTTTCATTCTCAATTCTGATGACATGAAAACCAATAGGAAGAGAAATACTGTTTTATAGTGAAATAAAACTAATGTTGACGATCTTGTATCGCATGCTTTAGTTGGGGTAAGCCTAACACTGGCTTTAGAAGTGCTGCTTCCAGTGTTTTCAGCACACCTGTTAAAAAGGATTTTAACTGTAACAGTGCTACATTTAGTGTTACTAGAACACCTATTAAATGAGATTCCAGGTTTCACAGTGCAACTTCTAAAATTACCAGAACATCTGTTAAACACAATTCTGGCTTTAAAAGTGCTGTTTCAAGTGTTACCACAACACGTACAGCTAACCATGTAATGCGTTGAACAGTGAACACTTGTGAGTAACCTGATGGTGGCTCCAGGTGGGCTTTCAACGAACAAAACAAAACACAATGTGTGTGAGGAATAGCTCATGTTGGTTAATCCAGTTGCTATAGTGACCATATATGGAACGATGGAGGGAAGAAGGACCATGGAGGATGAGGAAGAGGACAGTGAGTGTGTGTAGATAAGAGTAGGAGGGTTGGTGCCGAGCGCTGTGTACGCGTGCGCGGAGGTGAAGAACTCAAACGACCTGATCTGATTGACCGTTTGCCACAGTCCCAAACGTAAGTGGACATGGTGGTTATTCTGTGAATCATCTTTTTATTACCTGTAGGTTTATATCTAGTTAGGATCTCAATTTAATTTATTCATTAATAAATCAGAACCAAAATCAAACATTACTCTCTACGCTTTCATTTTCTGGCGATTTCTCTATGTCTATTCATGACAAAAGTGCTGTATAGTGATAATCTCCAAGCATTGATTTACTTTAGTTAAATAAGAAAAATTATCCCCTCAATGGATTTAAGGGGACAGATGCAAACTTTCTCAACTTTCCTTAAACACACTCAAATTTTTGTGCATAATCTACATGATAAATGCTCCAACTTTTCCTAATGGATCAATATCATAACTTGAACAGAAAAAACTATTGTAAAAAATTTAAAATTTCACAATTTAAAATTAAGATAAATTTAATATTTCCCAATTTTTATTTTATTCATTATGGGCTCAGAATGGCATATAATGTTCATTTTACTCAGTATAAAATTTAGTTTGAGAGTATAGTTTACAGAAAAAAAAAAGTCAATGTGGTCTTCAAAATATGCGCAAAAATTTAGACGCAAAAATGTATAACTCCCAAAGTTATGGGTTTATGAATAAACGCTACTGTGGACATCTAAAAATTAAGAGCTTTGCACATAATATGTAAAAATGGTGAGGCTTGCTCAGAAACTGAGTTTGGTAACTTGTCTCAGTTGAAAATCCTGTTTATACAGAAAAATTAACTTTAAATTCACAACAATGAATATGGTTGTTCTGCATTATGGATTTCCTTATAAGTTTTAGTAAACATTGCTTGGCATTCATACTCAAATATTTAATAGTTGTAGGTTAATGTATGTGTTGAAATAAAGAAAAAATAACCCCCATAAAACAAAATATAGGGATAAGAATAATTGGTTAATAAGAACAATAAGTATACTTTATACAAGTGATAAGGCCCGCATCTGGTCCCCCATTCATCAATACAATCTAAAGACACAAAGAGAATAGAGTTTGAAAGCTGTACATTTATATAAAAAAATATTAAAATTGTAAAAATTTATAAAAAAAATAAACTCATTCCCAGTGCTATATAGTCGTAATGGCTTGGTGCTTTCTCTTAACAGCTCCCTTCACTTCAAATCTTCGAACAAGCAGATGCAGTTTCAAACTAAGGAAACAGAGGTGCTTAAAAAACATTAGAAAGTTCACTTTTGTAGAGTGGTAGACAGTTGGAACAAACTAAGTGAGAAGGTGGTGGAGGCCAAAGCTCTCTGTAGATTCAAAGCGTTATACGACAAAGAGTACTGGGAAGATGGCGCACCACGAGCGTAGCTCTCATCATGTAACTACTGTACACTTAGGTAATTACACATGATAATAAAACATGTATTTAATAATTAAAAATAAACACAAAAGTAATGTTCAGAGTAAGACAATGTGTGTACTCACTTATTTGTGTCTGCAGGATCGAGCATTGACTCTTGGATCCCGCCTTTCCAGCCATCGGTTGTTTACAGCAATGACTCCTGTCTCATTTCCCTATCATACCTAATTTTAAAATTATGAATAGAGTTTGCTTCCACAACCTGTTCCCCAAGTGCATTCCATTTTTCCACTGCTCTCACGCTAAAAGAAAACTTCCTAACATCTCTGTGACTCATCTGAGTTTCCAGCTTCCACCCATGTCCCCTCATTCTGTTGCTATTCAGTGTGAACATTTCATCTGTGTCCACTCCGTCAATCCCAGAGTATTTTATACGTTCCTATCATATCCCCCCTCTCTCCCTTCTTTTTTCTAGTGTCGTAAGACTCGGTTCCTTCAGGCGCTGTTCATACCCCATCCCTCGTAACGCTGGGACGAGTCTTGTTGCAAACTTCTGAACCTCCTTATGTATTTCTTCAGGTGGGGACTTCATGATGGGGCAGCATATTCTAAGACTGACCTCGCGTAGGCAGTGTAAAGCGCCCTAAATGCCTCCTTACTTAGGTTTCTGAATGATGTTCTAACTTTTGCCAGTGTAGAGTACGGAGCTGTTGATATCCTATTTATGTGTGCCTCAGGAGTTAGATTATGTGTTACGTCCACGCCTAGGTCTCTTTTTCGCGTCATCACAGGTAGGCAGTTCCCCTTCATTGTGTACTGTACCTTTGGTCTCCTATCACCTAGTCCCATTTCCATAACTTTACATTTGCTCATGTTGAATTCCAGTAGACATTTCTCTGACCATCTCTGCAACCTGTTCAACTCCTCTTGGAGGATCCTACAATCTCCATCTGTCACAACTTTTTTCATCAACTTTGCGTCATCCGCGAACATCGACATGTAGGATTCTACTCCTGTAAACATGTTGTTAACGTATATTAGAAATAGAATTTATCCCAGTACCAATCCTTGTGGTACTCCACTTGTTACTGTTCGCCAGTCCGACTTCTCACCCCTTACTGTAACTCTCTGGTTCCTTCCTGTTAGGTAGTTCCGTACCCATGCTAGGGCCTTTCCGCTCACTCCCGCCTGCCTCTCAAGTTTGAATAGCAGTCTATGTGCAGTACTGTATCAAAGGCCTTTTGGCAGTCTAGAAATATGCAGTCTGCCCAATCTTCTCTGTCCTGCCTTATCCTCGTTATTTTATCATAAAATTCCAAAAGGTTTGTTAGGCAAGATTTCCATTTCCAGAACCCATGTTGATGTTTGTTTACATACCTTATGTTCTCTAGGTGTGCAACCAGTCTTCGCCTAATTATTCTTTCACGAACTTTACAGGGGATGCTTGTCAGTGATACAGATCTATAGTTAAGTGCCTCCTCCCTATCACTTTTCTTGAAAATCGGTACAACATTTGCCCTCTTCCAACAATTGGGCAATTCTCCTGACATCAGTGATTCATTAAAGATCCTTGCCAGAGGCATGCTGAGGGCCTGCGCCACCTCTTTTAGTATCCCCGGTGATACTTTGTCTGGTCCAACCGCTTTAGTTGCATCCAGCGTTGTCAACCGTTTCATTAACTCCTCCGCTGTTACCTCTATATCTGATAGTCTTTCATCTAAGGTAATCTCTTCTAACAATGGGAGCTGCTCAGACTCGATTGTGAACACTACGGAAACTGGCATTCAGTGCCTCACAGATTTCCTTGTCACTTTCTGTATATGCCCCCTCTGTTTTCCTTAGTCTTGTCACTTGGTCGCTCACCAACATTTCTTCTTCTTATATGGCCGTGTAGTAATTTAGGTTGCTTTTTCGCTTTGATCGCAATATCGTTCTCATAATTTCTTTCCGATGCTCTTCTTATGTTAATGTAATCGTTCCTAGCTCTGTTGCATCTGATCCTGTTGTCCTCTTGTTTGTCTTCTGTACTTCCTCCACTCCCTCCTGCTTCTCATTTTTGCTTCCTGACACTGTCTGTTAAACCATGGGTTATTTTATTCCCTCTTACTTTTTTCCTTTACTGTTGGTATAAATCTCTTCGGCCTCCTAGCATTTCCGTGTGACTAGGTCCATCATATCTTGGACTGTTTTTCCTGTCATTTCTTCCTCCCATTGCACTTCTCCCAGATAGTCCCTTATCCTCCTGTAGTCCCCTTTCCTGTAGTCAACTTTCCTTTCCTAGACCTCTTGTCCCTTGGTCACAAGTTTGAGTTCCATCATGTAGTCAAAGACTAGGACACAATGGTCACTGGCCTCTAGAGGTATTTCATGTTCCAAATTCTTGATGTCTTCTACGTTCTGGGTGAAAATCAGGTCTAATAGGCTTGGTTTATCCCCTCCTCTTTCCCTTGTGTCTTCCTTCACATGTTGTGTTAGGAAATTGCTGTCTATAACATCTACTAACTTTGCTCCCCACGTTTCTTCCCCGCTCAGGGGGATTCCTTGATTCCCAATTTACCTCTCTATGATTTAGGTTCCCCATGACCAGCAGTTTTGCTCTCATTCTGTGAGCTACTATTGCTGCCTTCTGCAGTTCATTGATACATGCCTTCTTGTTGTCATCATACTCCTGCCTGGGTCTTCTACTGTTTGGTGGGGGATTGTAGATTACCAAGATCACAATCTTCCTCCCATCTACTGTCAGAGTTCCATGTATGGAGCTTGTGCTCTCATTGGTACCCCGATTTTCCAGGTCTTCAAACTTCCATTTCCACTTTATTAGGAGTGCCAATCCCCCCTCCCTGTCTCTGTGTCCTTTCTTTTCTTATCACCTGGTACCCCTCTGGAAAAGATTGCATCTGAGATCATGCCATTTATTTTAGTTTCCACTATTGCAACTATGTCAGGATCTGCCTCACTAACTCTTTCTTTTATCTCTTCTGCTTCATTAGTTACCCTATCAGTATTGGTGTACCAAACCTTGAGACTCTTCTTGGAAACTTTGGTACCAGAGTTCACCCTTTCTCTGGGGGTCTGGGGGAATCTGCTGGGGGGGTGCCTGGGGGGTCGAATGGGGTCTGAGCATCTAGGAAGGTAGGTAGGAAGGTCTGGGGTAGTAAGGTCTGTGTAGGTAGGTCTGGAGTAGGAAGGGCATACTGGGTCTGAAAATTAGGGAGGATCTGAGAGGTAGGGTGAGGCTGAGTGTCAGATTGAGGTTGAGAGATTGGGAGGGAGAAGGATAGTGGGGGGTGGGGGGAAGCAGGGAGGATGAAGCATGGATAGTGAGAGTGGGAGAGAGGTTGTATTAGTCAGGGGGAACTCAGGGGTAGGTATAGGCATTGGTACAGAGGGGAAGAGTGAAACAGAGAAAGACGTGGGGGGGGAGGTTGCAATGGGAGGGGGTGAGGGGATCCTTGGAAGGTGGGATGATAATCACAACACACAACATGTGTGTGTGTGACAAATAGTGGGGAGAGAGGAGGGTGGGGAAAAGAGGAGTGTGTGTACTGTACTTCCCTAATTGTACTTGTATTTTATTGTACTGAGCTTTGGCTCCTTTTTTTCCCCTGCCTTTCAACTATCAATCAACTGGTGTACAGGTTCCTGAGCCTATTTGATTCCATCATGGGACAAAAAAAAATCATTACAGCCTTCATAATTCACTTACAAATTCTGGTGGTTGGCCTTGGGGGTGTGACTGTGGGAACTTTCCCTGTTGATTACTTAGTGACAGTTGCTGTAGGGATTGTTGCTGTGCCATAAGTTGCTGTTGTAGAGGGCGTCGTAACCGCTCTCCCTTCCGCCATAGTGTGATTTCCTAGAACAGTGAAATCCTTACATTTATAATTACTGATTCCTTGGTAATGTCACTATATCATTGATGCTTCATAGATTTGTTTTTATTACATTTCTGAATATAAAAAAAGAATGCAGTCTTCATATTTACTATTAATCATTATAACACAGAAAAAGATGAGTGTTTTAAATTAGATGATAAACACTTACATTCAAAAGAAAGGCTATTTCCATGATTATAAATCGACTTCAATATGCGTAATAAATATAAATGAATACATATATCTATCTATACCTATAAAATGAAATGTACCGAATTACGAGTCCAAATTAGGAGGCCAGATGCCTGGGGATCTCAGATACCAGATACCTCGCTTTACTTTCACATATGATTCATAGGGGTATGGGAGTGTTATAGGCCAGTCGAGGTGGGTCCATGTGCCACTTTGACTTTGGATGACCATAGAGCTGGTAAGCAAGAGGATGGTAGAGGTAGGATAAGGATACAGGAAATCTTGAACAAGGATTGTGATGCAAGGAAGAAATGAGGAGGGGAAGTACAGGGTAGTGGCCCAACCACTTTGGCCTTGTTGGAAATTTGTTAATACTGTGATATGAGTAGATGTAAGGTATGAATTTTGGTTCATATGACAGATGGTAACATACACTGTGCTCGCATATATGATTTTTTTTTAATTTTTTTTTTTTTTTTTGCTGGCTTCCTTTGGTGGCCCACTGTTGCTACTTCACCAGAAGTTTGGTGATGTCAGTCTTGGCAAGGGTGTTGCTTGATGTTACTTGCAGCTTATTCTGGAGAGCGATGCTGTGAAAACTTGACTGCTAGTTTGATTTTATTGATTATGTTTTCTTTGTGGATTTTATTAGCATTTTGGCCTTGATTGGTTTGGTGATTTGAATGGTGGTGTTTGTATGATTCTTATCTCTGATTGTCTAATATTGTTTATTTTCCTTACTTTATTTATTATTCCGAGTATAGTCACTATAGCCTTTTCTGGAATAGTTTGTAGTCGAGTTTCTTCTTCTTAACTCGTTTCTTTTCTTCCTTCTGAGTCATCGTCTTTATAAATTCTTTCTCGTGACTTACTTCCGAGCTGACATTTTTACTGGTAGTGGGTGAAGGGTGAGGAAATGCTACCCCATTATAGAAACAAGTGCAGCTTTCTTGTTTTCAGACTTTGTTATACTCTAATGTAAGATGTTGGGGGATACTTAGTCCATAGGCAGTTTTCTCACTTCACACATGGCCCAATCTACTGGACAAAAGAATGTGTTTTTGAAGATGGTGGGCTGTGTTTTATCATTGTAGATTGTGTATTCGATGCCTTTCTCGGAGGTATACATACCCACTCTGTTTTAGATTTTTTCTTTTGCCATCATTCATCATCAGTGACCACTGAAGATCATTTGTTCTTTTAATTTGTTTAACTTTGGGTGCATTGTTGAGATACCTGGTTGATACCTAGTTGATGGGGTTCTGGGAGTTCTTCTACTCCCCAAGCCTGGCCCGAGGCCAGGCTTGACTTGTGAGAGTTTGGTCCACTAGGCTGTTGCTTGGAGCGGCCCGCAGGCCCACATGCCCACCACAGCCCAGTTGGTCCAGCACTCCTTGGAGGAATAAATCTAGTTTCCTCTTGAAGATGTCCACGGTTGTTCCAGCAATATTTCTTATGCTTGCTGGGAGGACGCTGAACAACCGCGGACCTCTGATGTTTATATAGTGTTCTCTGATTGTGCCTATGGCACCTCTGCTCTTCACTGGTTCTATTCTGCATTTTCTTCCATATCGTTCAAACAAAGGACGAGATACCTTTTTGAGTTTCTGGCTTGCACAAGCCTGGGTTGCTGCTGTTTGTGTAGTCAGTTCACAACTGTTCCCACTCAATTGATTTCTCTTTGGAGCAAGTTTCACGAGTTGTGCCAGCTTGGGTCACCTGGAGAGGGTTTGAGGTGTGCTACTCCCCGAGCCCAGCCTGAGGCCAGGCTTGATTTTGTTGGAGTCGTTTGTTTGATTTTCCTGGGCTGTATCAGCTGGGATTGGAGTTACTTGTATCTTGTTTCTTGAGTAGTGCCATTTGTTTCTTCAGATTACCAATTAGCCCGTGGCACTCACACAAGTCTGCATGACCAGTTGGTAAAAGGAACAAGAGTATGAAAAAAGTATGGAAGTTATAGTAGGTTAGTGTTAATAAATTAGTACAATAATGGGAGGTGATGTGGGTGATATGAATCACTGAAGATAATGGGTGGCAAGATGATTAATGAAAAATGAGTTAATAAAAAATGGGTTGGTCCGAGACAAATGTGTGGCAGGAGGTGGTGGTGGAAGTTGCAGGTAGCAGGCCCGGCCGTGGCACGTGGTGGTTTCCAGGGACCTCTGGACTACCATGACTGTACTTCTTTCTGATGTCTTTTTGCTTCTTCCTTTCACTTTTCTTTCCTTAGTTAAATGGCAAATGAGATCACTTGCCAATGCCCACATGAAGCTCATATTGGTGATGAGAGATCCAGTGGTGCAGTGTTGAGGGAGGAGCTCCGAGAGCCACATCCTCTCTCGCTGACAGCTGGCTCACAATTCCCACAAGCTTTGAGAAATACATGCATCTAAATTGATCCCTGTAATTTTCATGAAGTCTGAAATAAAATCTGTTATGTGTTTTTGAAACAGTTTTGATGCATACTTCCACCATCTACCTATGTACTTTCATTTTGCTGGAAAACAATGAATGTGAATTCATTTGGGTTAAAGTATTACATTTTCTGAGACAGAAAATGGGTGAGGTGGGAGAGGAATGGGGGTATTAGATAGGAAGGGGGATGTTATAGGTAGGGGTGTTAGATAGGTAGGGGGGGAGGGAGACAGGAGAGGGATTAAGATAAGGGAAGGGAGGGAGATGGGGAGGGATTGGGAGGAAGGCAGTGGAGTGAGGGGGAGAGGGGGAGTTGAAAGATGAGGTGGGAGGAGGGAAAAACCTGGGCACAACAGCTAAGTAATCCTTTTAATACATATGGAAATGTTTTTCTAGGCATGGGGAAAAGACTACAATCACTTTTCACAATCAAACGGCTAACCAATCCTTGCTTCCTAAAGTGTAACTGCCTGCTGCTCTAAACTCACACCATTAAACAAAAATTACATCAATAAAATTACATCCAAGAAAAAATTAAAACTCTCCATCTCATCAAATATTTCCAATTATTTATTTAATGACAAGTTAGAAATAAATTCTGCATTTAGAATTAAAATATACAATAATATAACTGTTTAACAATGCCACAAATGTGCACAAATCTTTTGCACATTCATGATAGAGCAGGAGATGCAAACCACATACAGTACCGTGAAATATAAACACAGTATTTAAAGTACGTGAGAACAGTACCACTTACAGTACAAGAACAGCATATACAACAGGAATAACTAACTTGCTGCTTGAAGTAGCGTCGTTCCTCCTCATCAACCAACACCAGGTTCAAGTAATATCGAACTGAGAATTTCTTGTTTATGTCTCTCATTGTTGGAGTTAAGTCATACCCAGCCAAAAACACTCTGATTGGGATGCTCTCACCGCGCACTGGAGCTCCATCCATTATCTCATATTTGGCAATAGTTTCATTCTCATTGAAAGTGTTGGGTCCTGCAAGTAAACAAAATATTTAATCATATTAGATTTAATGCACAAAAGATCTTTAGAAATTTATGAGCATAGGAAAGGAGAATGAGTAACTACTTTACCTTAGTTACAGAATGAGAGCTAAGCTCAAGTAGTATAATCTCCCCAACAGTTTTTGTAATATGATGTTTTGAAGCTTTCAATAGGTTTAGCACACACTTTTCTTTCTTTTAAATTATTCCATCAACTACCAATTTGTTTGGAAAAGATAATTTAAACACATTTTTACATCTTTACTTACTTTCTTTGAATTTATGTCCTCTTGTTCTCACTGCTACACATTTAAAAAAAATTCCTATTGAAAATTGAACAAGTTCCCATCACCAATTTCAATGAAACCAGCAACTTAAACAAGAGGACACAGATTCAAGCTAAGGAAACAAAGGTGCTGAAAAAATATTAAAAAGTTTTCTTTTGCAAACAAAGGTAGATGGTTGGAACAAGTTGAGTGAGGAGGTGGAGGCCAAAACTGTCAGTAGTTTCAAAGCATTATTTGACAAAGAGTGCTGGGAAGACGGGACACCATGAGCATAGCTATCATCCTGTAACTACACTTAGGTTTATCTCACACACACACACACACACACAACACACACACACACACACACACAGAGTACATGTATAGAGGCTGCCTCTTGGTAAAAAATAGGCCTTCTGCAGTTTATTATATTATGAGCATAAATTTAACTACAAATAAGTTACAACACTAATTTTAGGGCATTCACTAATGATACAATTCAATGCATAAATGTTACCTGAGCCTGTAGTCTCTCGCTTGATGATCGCTATCTCCATGTGCTTGATCTTAATACGTACTAACAGAAAATAGATTTTGCCAACAATGACATCTTTTAGGTGATACCTGAAAAGATAAAAGTTGAAAAAGTTTCAAGCAAGGGTGTATTTTGGGAACTGGAACATGCTAGAGGGGAGACAAAGATTTCTGACATGGATGAAAAATTAACTGACTGAAAGATGAGGGCAGTAACCAAAGACAATGTATTAGACTGGAGAAATGTTACTAGTGAAGCACCACTAATAACACCAGTATTCTAGCAGCAGTAATGTTCACTGTCTATATAAACACTATCAGATGAAATACAGATTTATAAGAACATGTTTGATGATGCTAAGCTACTAGGGACGAAAAGAATCTTCGACAATTATCTTGCCTTTCAAAATGACTTGGAGAAAATAAGTGTACTGAGCAACATGTGGCAGATGGAATTCAATGTGAACAAATGCCACACTATGAAATGTACAATATTAAATATTCCAAAGTCAGAAGGAAGAGACAATCAATACCAATAAAATAGTACAGTAACGGGAATCAACAAAATTGACAAAGGCATTCTTGAAACCTGCAACTTCAAGAACATGAGGACATAGATAACAACTATAAGGAATACAGTAAAATAAATGAAGACATAACAACGAAGGAAACAAAGGTACCAACAAAATATTAGAATGTTATTTTTAGTAAATAGAATGGCACACAGTTGGAAAAAATTAACTGAGAAGGCAGCTGATACCAAAGCTGTCAATAGTTTCAAAGCGTCATGTGACAAAGTACAGGAAAGACGAAACACCATGACCATAGCCCTTATCCTGTAACTACACTTAGGTAATTGTGTGTGAAGATTTGTAAGGAAGAGGCATTTTAATGTTTCTTAATGATAAAACTGTGAATCTCTATATTTGAAACTCCCAATAAGGCAGCAGCTAGCCTGTGCGGTAGGCATATTCACCCCGTGGGGTGAACTGTTCCTCTCTAAATAAGAACAAATACTATAAACATTAATAATATTTTTATTTTATTTTTTTATTTATATATACAAGAGTTCTTACATTCTTGTGCATTTCGGGCAAGTCCTTAATCCTATGTTCGCCGGAATACGACCCACCAAATTGTTTAACAACCAGGTACCCTTTTTACAGTTGGGTAAACAAAGGCTACAGTTTAGGACTGATGTCCAGTAAATCCTCCCTGACCAGGATACGAACCCTGGCGGACAAAGCTCTTGCGAAACGCCAGTTGAATCTTAACTACTACACCATGGGGACTACTAAATATATATGCAGTCCCATGTACATTCTGCAATTGCAAAATATTATTAAAATATAAGTGTTAAATATTGAAATACAAATCCTATGAACTTCTGTAAGGGTGTCTTGAAGAAATAATTTGAACTTTCTTAAAACATTGGAATGTTAGTGAGAACAATGAATGTAAGGTACTACTTAATGAACTTAATGAATCTGATATTAACATGCAAGGAGTATGATGTGTTTAGCATGTGTTGGTGAAATTTTCAATTAAGAGTTAATTTGGCTTTTGAGTCCAGATACAAGAATTGTGTATTTTGATGCCAGTGTTAAGACATTTATTCAGCCCATTCTCTCAAGCATTCCCAATGTCACAAAACTGTTGTACTAAATTTCCCAAACCTGACCTACTCAAGAACCCAGGAACTGAAAACGGGACTTGTCAATTTCGAGAGCTACTACAGTTTTAAGTACTTCGGTTTTTGGCCTCAAAGAAATTATATGTCAAAGTGCCATGTACTTTTTTCTGGAGAATAAGTTGGTTTATTAGCCATGATACACCTAGGTGTCTACCTCTGTCATTCTACAGTTTAAGGACTATACACCAGCCTGAAAACAAAAGAGAACAAGTTAAATAATATAATATAATACCCCCTTAAATTTGAGAATCAAACAGAAACATTTCTTTGAGTCATGGAAAAATGAATATTATAATATTTATTCTTACATGTTTATATTATAGCTTTTTCGTGTTGCAATATGTTTTCGGGGCAAATTCTACGCGTTTCTGAGTTTTGTGGCCTCATTCCATGCACTGGAGCAGTTTTTTTCAGTGCCAATGTCTGGTAACTGGCAACCATCCAAAATACAAACTAAGACTACCCATATCGAAGAGCCCCTCATCCCACAGTAATGAGCAGTGTATAGGTAATGGACATCAACAAGGATGGAATAATGAATAAGCAAGGAAACCCCAGCAAGTCTGATAAAATTATAAGTATTTAGGCCCAAGCGCAAGCACTGAGTTAGGGGGATCATTGCTCCAAATATCAGTTATGGTGGAAGGTTTACTTTTAATATTCTAGAGTTGACTTGTGTAAGGGTATCCTTCTCTAGTATTTACTTCACTACCATAACTTTGAACATGCACACTCAGGTTTGTTCATAATCTGAGTGCTGCTTACCTTCTCAACTCTCATATCTATATGTTATCTAACAAGAGATTACTATCTATAAATGAAGCCAACTTGAAGATGCATCAGTCTTTTGGATCTAGAACTTTTGCAGACTCCACTCCACGTATAGTAGTGTGCTCCCCAGATGTCTGCAAGCTTTAGGAAAACTGAGATGATACAGAAATCCTGTCATGAGTGGTCCCCAGCTACTGGATTCTTACACATTGCTTCCACTCACACGCAAGCACACTCACCATTATATTTTTTTACAGAAAAATTTAAATATTAATAGTAATCACCAATGAGTCAAAGGATACACTGTATCACAAGGTCTAGTTTTTGTGATAAAACTCAGAGAAAATATTAATATACAAAAGTATTTTAAAATACCGTATAAAGTAAAAAGTACATACAAATAATAAAACTAAATGTTCAAACTCTGTATTAGGAAATATCATGAACTGTCAGAAACCTAGCACTGCCAATAATGAAACACTCCTCAATCTTACATTCATGGTACTTATACTAAGCTAAACACCAAATCACTGAACAAAGTATACATTACTTACTTAGATTTGTTGTATTCAAATTCTATGTGTAAACAATCCTCAATACCAACTTCCATTTTTATAGAGTTGTTCATCTCCGGGTAGGATGAGAGTGTATGTACTAGTAAATCCATTTCCCGTGCAATGTCTGACAATCTTCTGACAATTGTTACTCTTAAAAAGTATCTGCAAATTAAAGAAATACAATTTAAAGAATATATTACCCAACATTTAAAATGCAGAATAAATACAATAAACATTCTGTACAGAAGGCACTTTGATATTTACTAAAGATTACTACACTGTAAGGTTCGTAAGTCTGTTGACAATCACGATAGTACAGTAATTAGCAAGTACTGTATTGTACTAATGATTATTTGAAAGAAATACCAATGAACAAAAATAATGACTTTATACCAAGTGACACTAACTTATCTCTTTTCCACATAACAAACCAAATAACATAACCAAGCAAATATTTCGTAAGCCAAAAAATGATAGGATGGATTACGAAAACTTTCAAATCCAGGGATCCCATCACAATGGTTGTACTCTTCAAGTCACTTGTGTTGTCCCATCTTGAGTACTGCTCAGTACTCACTTCCCCCTTTAGAGCAGGAGAGATTGCTGAAATAGAGGGAATACAGAGAACATATACGGCATACATAGACGCGATAAAGCACCTAAATTATTGGGATCGTCTCAAAGCTCTCCAAATGTACTCACTAGAAAGGAGATGAGATATCAAATAATATACACATGGAAAATACTGGAGGGCCAGGTCCCAAATCTACACACTAAAATAACAACGTACTGGAGTGAACGATATGGAAGAAAATGCAGAATAGATCCAGTGAAGAGCAGGGGTGTCATAGGCACAATCAGAGAACACTGTAAAAACATCAGAGATCCACAGTTGTTCAACATCCTCCCAGCGAGCATAAGAAATATTGCCGGAACAACCGTGGACATTTCAAGAGAAAACTAGATTGTTTTCTTCAAGGAGTGTCGGATCAACTGGGCTGTGGTGGATATGTAGGACTGCGAGCCGCTCAAAGCAACAGCCTGGTGGACCAAACTCCCATAAGTCAAACCTGGCCTAGGGCTGGGCTTGGGGAGTAGAACAACTCCCACAACCCCATCAAGCAGGTATCAGGCAAGCAGGTACATTAAAATTCTGGCAATGTCCTTTATCCCTCCTTATTAATTTAGTGGATACCTTTTGCATGTGAGTGTATATAACAATGTGTATGCAGGGCATGTGTACTGTATATGGAGCAAGCTACACAAATACAGAACTGATTGGGTTGTGGCTGAATTAAATCGTGTTCTGGTATAGCCCAGTAAGGGTTAATAGGTCCCCTTACATTTTGACTGCAACACTTGCATATGAATGGATCATGCCATAATCATAGTGTCTCTTAGTGTTAGCTAGTCTGTCTGATAAGGAAAAAGAAAATATTTATACCTAAAATTGAGACGGTAATTAACCAAAATATAAATTAACAGAGGTATGCTCCAAACAACTTCAAACCATGACCCATTATTGAAACTCAGATTTTAATTAGACAAATTTAGCTAGAATTTAAGCAGTAGAAATGAGCAGATTTGAAAAACTTATGTAGCGTTGTGTAGATGGGAATACATAAATAAAAGTGCATCAAAGTTATGATAAATAGTCACCAAAAGCAAAGGACACTTACTCACCTTAGTCTAACATTTGTTCCAGAATATGACTCATAGGGTTTCTCCACCTGATTAAATTCAAAGTCAAAGGAGGTATTATGTGAGAGTTCCCCAGGCCTTGCTAGCTCCTTCACCAAAGACGTGAATTCATGGTGATTTCCTCGGTCATAGTAAAGTTCAATCTGACCCACAAATTCAATTTTCACACCTTGGTGTTCCAGTCGGCCTCCAGGCCGTTTAAGAGTGACATTCACCTGCAAAACAAGATGGGAATTAAATGTATATAAAAAGTCAAGATTTTTATGAAACATGAAAAGCTGACAAACGAATTAATGTGTGTGTCAGTGTGAGAGAGAGAGAGAGAGATTGAAAATGAGTGTGTGTAATTACCTAAGTGTAGTTACAGGATGAGAGCTATGCTCGTGGTGTCCCGTCTTCCCAACACACTGTCATATAACGCTTGTCTTTTTCAGTTTTTCACCTGTGTCCCCTTGTTCTTGTCCCACCCGTGCTGAAGAGTTTGTCTTTGTCCACCCTGTCAATTCCCCTGAGAATTTTGTAGGTGGTTATCATGTCTCCCCTTACTCTTCTGTTTTCCAGGGATGTGAGGTTCAGCTTTTTTAGCCTTTCCTCGTAGCTCATTCCTCTCAGTTCCGGGATGAGGCTGGTGGCATACCACTGAATCTTCTCTAACTTTGTCTTGTGTTTAACTAGGTATGGACTCCAGGCTGGAGCTGCATACTCTAGCATTGGTCTTACATAAGTGGTATACAGGGTCCTGAACGATTCCTTACACAAGTTTCTAAAGGCAGTTCTTATGTTGGCCAGTCTAGCATATGCCGCTGATGATATTCTTTTCATGTGGGCCTCTGGGGACTGGTTCAGTGTGATATCAACCCCCCAGATCTTTCTCTCTATTTGACTCTTGCAGGATTTCACCTCCCAGATGATACCTTGTGTTCAGCTTCCTGCTCCCTTCGCCTAATTTCATTACCTTACACTTTCCTGAGTTGAACTTTAGCAGCCATTTTCTAGACCATTCCTCCAGTCTGTCCAGGTCACCCTGTAGTCTCTGTCTATCTTCATCCGTCTTGATTCTTCTCATAATGTATGTGTGTATGAGAGGCAGGGTCAGAGCATGTGTGTGAAATCACCTAATCGTGTGGCAAGTATTAACAAGGAAAACAACAAAGGAACCTGCCCACTGCTGACATGTTGCATCATGATACAATACATAGGTGAAAGTAAGTACTGTACCTATTTTAGCAGGGAAATACATAGTACTGTATAGCCTTTACATGCAATTTTTAGTAATAATTATTATTTGTTATAATACAATATTAAGTACTGTAATATAGTTATTTTACATTCATGATCATTTATTAGCCTAATCCAACACAACACTAAAATTACTGTACCTAAGCTTAGCAAGGTCAGTTATGAATGCCAGCTGCTGGGGCTTCACAGGTTGAAGGCCCTTGGCTTCCTGGTAAGCATAGGTCTCCCAGTGCTGTCCTCAGTTATCTGGCCAAAATCCTGGTTATCCAGATTTCTGTCCAGATATGGCAGAAATCCTGGTTATCCAGATTTCTGTCCAGATATGGCAAAATTTGGCAAATATCCGATCTCGATTTTGGCTGGACAACCCAAAGGTTCGGTTGAACAGGCTTTGGATAACCAAGCTCATACAATATAATATGTATGAGCTTGGTTGTCTACCAAGCTCACTACCCTTACTCATATGGGTAACTCATAATGAAACATATCCAAGCTACTAACCTTGCCAGATACACTTTCTCCATCATAATAAAGAAAATAGCGTTCCTTCTTGCCATCTTCAGTTTTCATCTCTGCCATTTTTCGGGTATCAGAGCCATCCAGCTGGATTTCAATGTCGGCACTTTGGCCGAACCCAAAAAAGCTCTGAAATTAAAATTTTGTATAAAAAATATTTTAGCAGACAATGCTTTATTGTATTCATAGAAAATAAATCATTTTTATCTCTAACAAAAACAAAAATACATTGCTATGGGGCCAATTGAAACATGCATGTAGTACTGTACTGTACAGTATTTACAGTAGGGGTAAAGTTGTTGGTGCCTGATCATTGATGGTGAAAAAACCAATAGCCCCTGCATCAGTTATGGCAAAATAAATTGAATATAAACTTGTAAGAATTGTATATATTTTTACATGAAATCAGCATGATACAATTTTTTTTTTTTTTTTTTTTACATACATATAGTCAAATCTATGGAGTTATATTTTGTTAAATTTTATGTCTAATTTTCAGATAAACTCTTAAGCAGCTCAGCTAAATGAAGGTCCTACATCAGGATGTGCATGACAATAAATAGTTCACAAATCTAAAGTAAAAAAAATCACATTTGGCATTTCAAGTACTGTTGGATGGTACTGAGGTAGATAGCTAGAAAAGTGAACTATGGATAATGAAGCATGTTCAGAGACCAACACAAGAAACAGCCCAGTTTCCAGACACTAAAAACCAAGAACAGTATCTTCAAATCAAAAGACAATGCCACCAGTGCTTGCATAATACACCATGCTACCTTGCATAATAATTGAGGTCATAATGGTCTGTGATTCCCCTCTATAGTTCCCCTTGGGCATCCAAGTGTCAGGAAACGCCATCCTTAATCAAAAACAGGTGGTCCAATACTCGATCTAACTAACTAAAGATAATTAATTTATTACAAAACAGACTATACAATAATGACAGACAAGTGTACAGGTGAATACATATACAGTACGTATATAGGATGAGTATGCAGGTGAATATGTATACATATATAGGATGAGTATGCAGGTGAATATGTATACATATATAGGATGAGTATGCAGGTGAATATGTATACATATATAGGATGAGTATGCAGGTGAATATGTATACATATATAGGATGAGTATGCAGGTGAATATGCATACATATATAGGATGAGTATGCAGGTGAATATGCATACATATATAGGATGAGTATGCAAGTGAATATGTATACATATATAGGATGAGTATGCAGGTGAATATGTATACATATATAGGATGAGTATGCAGGTGAATATGTATGTATAGGACAAGTGTGAACTGGTTAGCAGGGAGACGGGCTGTGTGAGTATGAGAGACTGTGACATGAACAAATGCAATGAATATTCAGATAAATTTCAAGCTTATTGTGTCCTAGAGGTGAAGGACCATTTTGGAAATACTGTACTGTATTAGAATACTGTACTAAAGGACAATAAACCCCTCCTGCAACAGAGCATAAAGTTCAGCAAACCTATGCCTGGAAGCCAGTGCAAGACAAAATACTAAAAATTATGTGGTTACTACTATTACTAATGATCTACCAATACAATAATGTAGACCAATAGATATTTACCTATAAATTTATACACCGGTTTCAAAAGAATCCAAACAAATAAAATCTAAACCATATATCAGAATACAGTATATATTGTAATCAATGTAGCAGATTGATAAAAGAAAAGGATGTAGAAATTATGATAAACCACTCTTTGAAAGTTGCTTAGTATGTAGGAATTGTAGTACAAAAATAATAAAAGGAGTCTGACTTCACGGAAAGAAATTGGTTATTCGGCTGTGTAACTCTGGTGCACCCCATCTGGGTTAATGTAACCCCCAAGCATGGAGACCTCACCTTTAAAAAGAAACATCTACTTTGGAAAAGTATAACACAATGGAAAAAATCCCAGAACAAAGTCAGTACCTATACTGTACCAGGAAAAGTTGTGGGGCCTCCCAAGACAAATACAGTACTACAAACCAGACATGATAGGACTGATTCCACCGAGACTTAAAATAATGAACGAATTTTATATTAATCCGGGCCACTTCTTTAAAAAGTCCAATGTAACTCAAACAAGGAGCAACAGCCTCAAGATTAACAAGCCATAATATAGGACAGAATATAGGAGTTGCATTTTCACCATATGATAATAAACCTATGGAATCACCTACCTGCCAAAGTCATAAATGCAAAAACAGCATTCCAATTTAAAATTAATCTGGAAAAACTCTTCAAGAATAATGGGGGGATCGTGACAAGAATGACAACTTCCTCTGCCTGTCGAGGCCACCACACACACTTGCCCTCTGGTAAATTCAGCCAATATAAACCCAATACCCATCGTCTGGATCATACTGAAAAGGTTATAATTAGTTAATGGGCTCAGAAATCAGTTGTTTTCATTTCCCTCATATGAGTGAACAAGTTGAAAGGGCAATGACTGAAGTACAGTACTTTATCTAATGCTATGGTACACAGTCATGTGGTAAGCAAATAAGTGACTTGCAGGTAATGCAAGCTCGTGGACAGTATACACTTATCTACGACAAGCAAACTTGGGGCACTTGGCAAGTGTTTTTGGGTTACATGTCATTCTGAATTAAATTTTTGGACATTTCAAGAGGAGTGAGAGTTGTTTCAAAATTCTTTGACTTTCCACATTCAATTACAGTGACAGGATATGTGAATCTTTTGCTGACAAAGTTAATATTAGATCAGATATATATTAGCAGGCAGTGCAAACTTCCAGGGGTTCTTATAGCCTCCCCAAATTTGTTAATGAGGAAGAAGACAGTGTACTAACCTATACATATCAAGCAGCATACACCCTATAAGCCAATCTCCTCGTCGTCGCCCCTCAATCAACAACACTACATGCCAAGTACGGAAATAATTTACCAATCAAACTCATGTTCAGTGGAATGCTGTTTGCTGAGATGTATTAATTAATACAAATTCTCCATATATATGACGTTAATAAATACTTGTACGTTAATAGTATAAGAAAAGGGGGTGGAGAAACCCGTGCCCTTAGTCGGCGACGGAAGTCCTGGCTTATACACCTCGGCAGCCACACAGCCACAGCCTCACAGCCAGAGGCATCACCTCCCGCCGCCGGACTCACAAATATCGCCTCGACAGCCAGTAAAAGAGGGAGCCCAAATAAGCCAAATCTCACCATTTCTCCAGGTATGTTTGTACCAACTGGCAGCTCCCCTCAACAATCATATGAAAGTATAGACGGAGGAACCTGTTGACGTGCGAGGCGCCTCCCCCGCGCCCTGACCCTCTACGCCGGCCTTCACCACCTTATGACCCCTTTAATCAGGCTCTTATTCTCTTAAGACGAATCTGATTCCTTATGTCGTCTACCCCGCCACAGTCGACGGCTTCTCGATATTACGCAGAAAAATAATGGTTGTGTGGGGAATATTAAAGGAGGTGTGAGGCTGAGAGAGCAGGAAAGAGGCATATATGTATGAGGTAGTAAGTGGAGTTGTTGCTCTGCTGCATAAATGGAAGATATAACAAAACTAACTGTAAACATTATCATTTCTGTTTAATGTAAAATATAATTAATCTACTAAATTTTGAATTTAAAAGTTTATTAGACAATATAGAATTAGTTGTGTAATTTTTGCGAGTCGTATTTCATATAAAAATGCGCTGATATTTGTGCTATGGATAATAATTGTTTATCATCAAACGTTGTAGAGTAAGTTGCACGCTCCTTACGAACGCGCACGACCCGGGGCTCCAGGCCGCACTTACCATACTTGGCTCCTGTCTCTCTCACACCAGCGCCACTTGCACTTGCTAAGGTTTGCTATACGCTTCATCTATAGGTGAGACTAGAAAGTGACTTGTTTCTTATATTTCGATGTTTACAGCGTCTAAAAACTGGGCGGTCCAGTTGACGCTTCCTTCGCCGCCGACTCTCAACCCCTCGCATGCTCCTTTATAATACCTCAGGTATACCAAGATTTAGCTTTGGGCGTGTATATAGCTGCGCATATATGTTCACTTAGCTGTTATTATCAACATGAGTCTGGGTTATCGGCCCTTCATAAGTTCTTCGTGTTCTCAGGTTGGGGGTGGTACCCGGGTCCACTGGAGGGCCGTAGTATATAATAATAATAATAATATTTATTCAGGTAAAAGTACACACACACATACAAAATGAGTTACAAACAGAATATTGGATTTCTTGATAGAACTGGTATATACTTTGCCTAAAGCCATTAATATGTGCAGCGTTTCGGGTAAGTATTGCGGTACGGATCCCGACCCTTATCATGGGTTTGTGTACAATTACTCTTTCATTCTCATATGAAATATATTATACACAATGGCAGCAAATATACTTTGATGCAAACACGCTAACAATACACTTTTTGGGCATTGTTCGAGACATTAATTCATTTTTGTAAAAGGGATTTTGTATGAGTCGGGGAATGTGAGTAATTGACACTTCACCTTACTTTAGGATTATGGAGATATTTGAGTCATTTCTATGTGGAACTTCATGTTTTTGTTGTAAACTAAACTAAATTATCACCAAGTTGTTTGGACACTTATTGCTATATTATTTTACTTCTAAGACGATCTCATGAGTCCTTATCCAGAAGGCATCGTCCCTCATGGGTTTTTCCTGTCCTAATCTTTAGGTAAACAATTGTTATATGGTTCTACAGTAAATACAGAACACTTTGAAGCACAATTTGCATACAGATTTTCTGACCTAACTTTACTTGTGACTTTAGGAATGTGAAGCATTCTGTCTAATGGGTGTTTGGTCAAAATAAACTAGCTTATGAGGTTATGACAAAATGACTTGCCAAACACTGACTATAACCCTTCTAAAATTTCTCAAAGTGCTACACTTTTTAAACGATTGGTAGCCACGCCACAAGCGCTCTGCACGCCACGGCACAAGCGCTCTGCACGCCACGGCACAAGCGCTCTGCACGCCTCGGCACAAGCGCTCTGCACGCCACGGCACAAGCGCTCTGCACGCCACGGCACAAGCGCTCTGCACGCCACGGCACAAGCGCTCTGCACGCCTCGGCACAAGCGCTCTGCACGCCACGGCACAAGCGCTCTGCACGCCACGGCACAAGCGCTCTGCACGCCTCGGCACAAGCGCTCTGCACGCCACGGCACAAGCGCTCTGCACGCCACGGCACAAGCGCTCTGCACGCCACGGCACAAGCGCTCTGCACGCCACGGCACAAGCGCTCTGCACGCCACGGCACAAGCGCTCTGCACGCCACGGCACAAGCGCTCTGCACGCCACGGCACAAGCGCTCTGCACGCCACGGCACAAGCGCTCTGCACGCCACGGCACAAGCGCTCTGCACGCCACGGCACAAGCGCTCTGCACGCCACGGCACAAGCGCTCTGCACGCCACGGCACAAGCGCTCTGCACGCCACGGCACAAGCGCTCTGCACGCCACGGCACAAGCGCTCTGCACGCCACGGCACAAGCGCTCTGCACGCCTCGGCACAAGCGCTCTGCACGCCTCGGCACAAGCGCTCTGCACGCCTCGGCACAAGCGCTCTGCACGCCTCGGCACAAGCGCTCTGCACGCCTCGGCACAAGGACATTGCACACTTTTTATTTATGTGCAAATTAAATAGTAATTCAAGATTTTGATATGGGTTTAAGTCAAAATTAGTAAATACTGTACTGTAATTACTGTACATGTAATTGGACTTTTAAAAAAAATTACAGGCTTGGAAAGGATACGCAAGTGGGATCAATTTCCATGACAGTTGTGCTACAGGGTCACTGTCCTGTGTATTCAACCTATCCTCTAGATTAGATAGTACCTATTGTGACGGTCGTCAATAGTCACAAATTCGTACGTACTTAGCTTTTAGATAGTACAGTAGTACTGTATACTGACTAGTAAGGAATTCTTTTAAAATAAGCTAAATAATAAACTTAAATATTCTTAGGCCTAGTATAGCACACACATGTACTATATTAGGCCTCCAATATCTTGTATTAGGCCTAGGAAGATTAGGCAAGGTTAGTTTAGTTTGTCAAAGCAACACAAGTAAAAAATAGTTTACCGGTTTGTCCAACTCAATAGTTCAGATTTCTACTTTCTAATTTCCTTGTACTTTGGTATATATACTATGGTACTAACTTACTGTCTTTAAATACTATATAATTCTTGTGTTTTTTCAGGTGACAAAAATAAAAAGCAATGTTGGACATTCGACCAAATCATACGATATATGTAAACAACCTGAATGAAAAGGTTAAAAAAGAGGGTAAGTCATCTTCGTTTCATAATTTAAAAATTTCTTATGTAGCCTAGGAAATGACATGTTGCAAGTAATAAATGAAATTTGAAGACTTTAATTTTATAACTCCAATAAAGGTACCTTGTGGATTTCACAAGATTGCTTTTCTTGGGTGTCTATAATAACCCAGAGACTGCTTTTGCACATTGCCATGAAACTTGAAACAGTGTGACGATACAGGAAAGCTCCCTATTGTCATTGCAGTTTGTACTATAATATCTTTTCAGTTTCATTTATATATTTATTGAGTTATTGCTCAAATCAAACTTTGAGTGTCTTTGATCCATACCAGAGATATAATATGCAAATGTTTGTAGTGCTAACTCTAGTAGTTTCTGCTTTATAAATTATCATAATTGCTTTATTATTTAGCTGTATTTTCTTGGTAAGTACTGTACAGTGCAACTTTGATTTGGTGACCTACACTGGACAAGACCCAATTCATTGGAGTGATAGATTCATTGTAACTGTGATGCATTTAGGAGGAAGGGATGTGATAATCTTAATTGCAATTCTTGAACCAAGATATATAAATAGCCAGGCATATAAGCAAGTTTGCAGGCAGGTTTAGTAAGAGCTTTTTGATGTGAACACCATTGACCAATTCTCTGGCCACCAATTGTCCCATTTGACCATACTCCCATTATTAAAAAAAATTGAAAAAATATATATTGGAAATGCCTTGCCTTGATGAACAAAATGGGTATTCCCAGGCATATTGGCCTTGAGATGAGAGGTTTGTTTCAAAGATTACCAACTAGGGTTGGTAATCTTTGAAATATTGTAATGTTCCCCCAGCAGGTATTTCTCCCATGGGTTTCAGTTGATAAGGGTTCCCTGATTTTTTTTTCCCCGCTGTGTAGGCCTGTTCATTTTCATTGTTCAGTGTATTTGATACCTTTCTGTTCATGCTCATATTCTACTAGGTTTTCCTTGCACTGTTTCTGCCTCTGACAGCTGAGTGGACAGAGCTCTGGATTCGTTGTCCTTAGGTTCTGGGTTCGATCCTCGGTGGAGGCGGAAACAAATGGGCAGAGTTTCCTTCACCCATAATGTTCCTGTTCACCTAGCAGTAAATAGGTACTTTACCTGGAAATTGTAGCTGTTACAGACTGCTTCCTGGGGGTTGTTTAACGAAAAGGAGGCCTGGTCGAGGACCAGGCCGCGGGGACGCTAAGCCTCGAAATCATCTCAATATAACCTCAAGATAGCCCCTGTACTTGCTTAGTTGTTACACACAGAAATCACACTAACCTGATGCATCAAATGAACAAATCCACAAAGGCCATGACGAGGATTCAAACCTGCGTCCGGGAGCATCCCAGACACTGCCTTAATCGACTTAGCTACGACAGGGTAAAAGAGTTGAAACCGAAGTTCTACTGAACTTACTGGATCCTGCAGCCTCTCCGAGGCACAAACTAGGGTTTTACACAACCCCCCCTCCCTGCACTCGACCTATGTCAATAGGCCATTCTCCCTCTTCGCCCTTACATCATTACACCTTTTACCCTGTCGTAGCTCAGTCGATTAAGGCAGCGTCTGGGATGCTCCCGGACGCAGGTTCGAATCCTCGTCACTGCCCTTGTTAATTTGTTCACTTGCTTAGTTGTGGTTGTGGGGCTTGAGCTTTGGCTTTGATCCTACCTCTCAACCATCAATCAACTGGTGTACAGATTCCTGAGCCTTTTGGGTTTGTATCATATCTACATTTGAAACTGTGTGTAGTCTGTCTCTACCACATCACTTCCTAATGCATTCCATTTGTTAACTTCTTTGACAATGAAAAACTTATTTATAATGTGTTGGTGGCTAGTGACTCATTTGAGTGCAGTACTAAGTTTCCACCCATGTCCCCCATACCTGTGGGGCTTTGCAAGTTGGGGTGGCTGGTGCCAAGCTCTTTGTTGGAAACAACTGTGGCCAGTTTGGTTCTGGGCTTTTCTGTGCTGTGCCCCTTGAGTTTTTCTTCATTTTCCAAATTTTCAGAGGCAGGATATATGTGGGGGGGTTTCTTGCCCTTTTCTCACTCTTGAGTTTTTTCCTGTCCTCTGTTGTGATGTGAAGCTTTCTGGCTCTTCTCTCATCAAAGCCTAGAGGTGTGGTAGTTCTCATCTTCCTTGTTGGCAGCATGGTTTATCTTGGTCCTGTTGTTGCATGTGCTTTGGCTTGTCATCTTGCTGTTTCTTCAATTTGGAGTACAGTATTGCCTTCTTGATTTTTTTTTTTTTTTTTTTTTTTTTTTTTTTTTTTTTTTTTTTTTTTTTTTTTTTTTTTTTTTTTGAGGAAATATCTACTCTGCGATGGTCTCATTTTGGTGTTGAATGATGCCCCCCCTGCCATTCTCTAAGGGCTACTCTGGAGTTCATCACATCAGCTCACTACATGTTGTGTTCCCTTTGTACTTTCCTTCCATGTTGGAGGAAAGTACAGTACAAGTGATTTGAAGAGTACGTCCAATGTGATGGGATCCCTGGATTTGAAAGTTCTTGAAATCCATCCGATCATTTTTCTGGCTGACGTAATATTTGCTTGGTTATGGTCTCTAAACGTTTGGTCATCAGCCATAGAATAGGGCTGTTCTTTCTACTCAAGGTTCAGCTGCCGGATACTGCTAACTTAATCCTTTTTTATGATGATGTATCAGTGTATTTTTAAAAGTACAGTACCTGTAATGAGTAACAATCTATGACCACTGTGCCAAGTGCAGGTGTAATAAAGTACCATGATGCAGTGGATGTGTTTGGGCATTGTATGTTTTGGATCCTGGTCCATTTAATACTGTATGGTTTTATGATGGGGGTAGTTTTGATCAAGTTTTGGAGACATTCCTAAATATGAACCCCCATCTATTTGAAAGATAAGATATATCATTTATGTTGATTCTTTATATTGTAACTATTAGAGAAGTGTAATTTTAGTAAGTAAAATTTGGAAGGGCACACATGAATAATGTGGTGATTGAAAGGGAATATTTGTCCCCAGAAATAAGATCAATCTGATTAGTTTGACATACTATTTGAAAAATAATTGTTGGGGATATATTTTAAGTAAAAATAAAATAAACATAAGAATTGCAACTTTTTATTTGTTTTTAACATTGAAATTTCTTTGATAGTTTTTATTATTAATACACTATTAAGATTTTGACATTTAAATCTCACTAACTTCTTTTTCCAGAATTAAAGAGATCTCTCTATGCAATATTCTCCCAGTTTGGTCAAATTCTTGACATAGTTGCATTGAAAACGTTGAAAATGCGTGGCCAGGCTTTTGTAATCTTCAAAGAAATTCAAAGTGCCACAAATGCAATGAGAGCTATGCAAGGCTTCCCATTCTATGATAAGCCAATGGTAAGTAATATTTCGATCTTTACATCTTGGATTCTTCCTTCGCACCACTCTTATAAACACTCATAATTGTTAGAAGCTCCAATAACCACATGTGTTTCAGTCAAAACCAAGGCGCGCGTCGGGTTTGCACCAGATTAGGTTAGGTTCGGTTCGAATAGATTTGGTTCCTATTCGTGGTCTTTACCCTCCCCCCTCTACTGTGGGTGAGTATGGAAATGTATAATCACTCATAGTTGTTAGCTGTTGAAGGGTTTGCTGTGGTGGAAAACCTTGCAGATAGCCCTGTCTAAACATAAGCTTTAGACCTATTCATTCCCATTTTTGCATTATAAGGCTTTAATTAGTCAACTTTCAAAATTGCATTTAACTGTTACCTGGAGCATAGCTGGAAAGGTTCTGGGAGTTGTTCTACTCCCAGAGCCCGGCCTAAGGCCAGACTCGACTTTTGATAACTTGGTCCAACAGGCTGTTGCTTGGAATGGCCCACATATCCACTATCAATGGCCTGCAAGCCCACATATCCACTATAGCCTGGTTGGTCCGGAACTTTTTGCAAGAACTTGTCCTCTTGAAGTTCCTCTTGAATACATCCACCTTTGTTCCAGCAATACAGTATATCTAATGTTTGCTGGGGGGGGGAGTGGTGTTCAACAGCTGTGGACTTCTGATATTCAGACAGTGTTCTCTGATTGTGTCTATGGCACCTCTACTCTTCATGGGTTCTATTCTGCATTTCCTTTCATGTCTTGCTCCATTATGTTATTCTACTGTGCAAATTTGGGACCTGGCCTTCAAGTATCTTCCATGTACAGTATATATTATTTGATACCTTTCTCGTCTCCTTTCCAAAGAGTACATTTTGAGAGCTTTGAGACTGTCCCAATAATTTAGATGCTTTATCATTTCTGTGTGTGCTGTATGTGTTCTCTGTATTCCCTCTAATTCAGAAATCTCTCATGCTCTTAAAGGGGAAGTGAGCACCGAGCAATACTCAAGACAAAACAGCACCAGTGATTTAAATAATATTAGCATTGCTGTAGGGTCTCTGGATTTGAATGTTCTCATAATCCATCCTATCCTTTTCCTGGCCGCCGCTATATTTGCTCAGTTATGTTCACCAAATGTCAGGTTGCAGACATCATAATTCCCAGATCTTTTACATATTGGTTTCCTTCTATGAGTAGGTCTGATTGTGTCCTGTACCCAGTGTACAGGACACAAGTTCCTCGTTTCCATCATACCGAAGTACCTGGAACTTGTCACCTTTAAACATCATTATTTTCAATTGCCCAATCGAAGACTTTATTAATACCTGCCTGTGTTTTTCAGTGTCTTCTACAGAAGAAATTTTCATGCTGATTTTTGTATCGTCTGCAAAGGATGACACGAAGCTGTTGCTAATATTTTTGTCTATATCCAAGATAAGAATGAGAAATAGCAGGGTGCAAGGACTGTGCCCTGGGGTACAGAGCTTTTCACTGCACTTGGGCTTGATCTTATTTGATTGACAGTCACTCTACATTCTGTTTTGACAAGTTGAAAATCCAATGCCCAACTTTACCCGTTATTCCTATTGATTTCATTTTATGGGCTATCATGCCATGGTCACATTTGTCGAATGCCTTTGCAAAGTCTGTGTATATATCTGCATTTGCTTTTCTTCTAAGGCTTCTGTGATTTTGTCATATTGATTGAGTAATTGTGACAGACAGGATCTTCTTGCACTAAATCCATGTTGTCCTGGGTTGTGTAGTTCATTATTTTCCATAAAATTGGAAATTTGATTCCTAATCACTCTTTCAAAAACTTGTATTATGTGTGATGTTGGTGCAACTGGTCTATAATTTTTTGCCAAAGCTTTACTACCTCCTTTGTGCAGAGGAGCTATATCTGCTGATTTAAGTGCTGCTGGTATTCCCTGTATCCAGGCTTTTTCTCCATATTACATTGAGCGCTCGCACCACTGGTACTTTTCATTTCTTTATGAATATTGAATTCCATGATTCAGGATCAGGGGCTGAGTGCATGGGCATGTCAATTTATCTTTCAAAGTTTTCAGAGTTTGTGTTAATATCAGTTATATTATCTGCAGCTTGGATGTCATTCATAAAGATGTCTGGATCTTTAACTTTCATATTGGTTATTGTGGTGCTAAACATAGCCTGTAACTGGCTTCTTAAAATTTCATCAATTTCTTTGTTGTCATCTGTGTTGGTACCTTCAGTTGTAATTAAAGGTCCAATGCTGTGTAGGTTTTTTTTTATTTTGAATATGTGAAAAAATATTTTGGATTTTTCTTTATCTCTTGTATAGCTTCATGTTCCAATCCCATTTCTTCAGACTTGTTGATTGCTTCAATGTCTGCTCCATTTCTTCGACCTCCCTGTTTATATTTATTTTCCTTTCTTGTGATAGTCGTGTCTGCTTAAGCATTTCCAGTATTGTTTTTTTTTTGCTTCTCTTGTACAGTTGTCTGCATTCTCTTTCTGACCCTCCTCGCAGGCACATGCTTCAAGCAGATCTTGTATGCTTCAGCTGTTAGTTGAGCTATTCCCTGTGTGAGAGTTTTGTCGCTTAAGACTGTCTCCCATTGAATGTTTATACGGTCTATATTTTTTCCCCAATCGATCCTCTTATTGTTGAAATTGAATTGATTGAATAGCCCTTCTCGCTTGTTGGTTCTCTTGGAACTACTACCGTTATTAATGTTAGTTTGCACTTCAATGAGCTTATGGTCTGAGTATGTAGTATTTGAGATTGTAGTGTGTGTGATTAGTTCATCATTGTTTGTGAATATCAGGTTTTCGTTCCTAGTTGGTGCTGTAATCTGTTGGTTGGGCGAGAATTTGTCACAGAATCTCAACAGCTCTCTGACCTGCGATTGATTATTTCCAGGTTGGTTTCCTGTTATATTATAGTTTGCCATTCTCCATCTTAAACTGGGTAGATTAAATTCTCCAAGGAAGATATCTGGAACTGGATTTTCTAGATTATCAAGGATAGTCTCTATTTTGTGCATCTGCTCTGTGAACTCCTCAACTGTTGCATCTGACGATTTATTTATTAGAATTATTTGTTGTTGTTATTGTTGTTCTCACCTTTTGTACAATTATCACAGGAATTTCATGAAGTGTATTGTAGCCAATATTTTATTGCATAGCCTCCATGATCTTCACTGTTAAGGGACATGGCTGGAAAATGTCATGTAATCCTCTCTGTTTAACCTTTCATAATCTAAGGCTCTGAACCCTTTCTCCTTTAGAGGAAACTCGTCTGTTCTGGACCACCTAAAGTTACACCGAACACTCACAAATTCAGATCCCGGTAACTTAATCAAAATCGTAATCCACTCAGACAATCTCTCAATTTAAACAATAAAAATGTTGGACTTAAAAGTCGATTTTAGTAACATTAAAACATTGCATTAATATCATAACATTTATAAAAAATTAGATAGCTTGCAATTTGTGCTGTATTACTTGATGTGTGTGTGGTATTTTTCATTTAAGTTTATATACAATTTTAAATATATTGTATGTGCAAGTCATATTTTATACAGGTTGATCAATACTATTTGATGGCAAACATTGATGATTTTATGAATTACTGAGCATTTTATTTATTATTGATCATTTTATTAATTATAGTATTAATGTCCTTATTAGTTTTTAATTGTATTAAACATTTACTCCCAACAGAAAATTGCCTATTCCAAGACAGATTCTGACTTAATAGCTAAACAGAAAGGCACTTATAAGGAACGGGGAAGCAAACGAAAAGAGGAGGAGAAAAAGAAGAAAAAGGGAAAAGAACCTAAAGGAGCAGCAGCAGCTCCTGCTGCGGGAGCAGCGAGTGTTACAGGTTCGTGTTCTTCTCTTGGCCTCACCAGTGGGGCAAGACAGACAACTTGTAATACTACACATGCTTTGATGTGTATTACAATAATAGCACCAAAAGTGTTAATTTTCTTAGCTTTCTGCTTGGACAACACAGTTGACAAGATGATGAACAATATACAGTACTCATCCATTATATGTCATCTTTCCATTTTTTTTAATCCATTTAATATGATGAAAAAATCCTTGCACTCGTAGTCTATCAGGTTACTAAACCTGAGAGCTGCTGATACTCTTGGCCCCTCAGAAACATGTGGTTTCTGAGGCTGATATATATACGAGTACACTCCAGGTATGCTTATTTATTTTGAGCAGAATGTAATATATACTACTATATTTCAGCCAAACCCGGAGCACCTGTGGTTCCTCCTCGGCCTAATCTCTTCAACCAGCCGCCCCCTGCTCACGGTGGTAGTGGAATGGGTGTACCTGAGCAGCCTCCAAACCAGATTCTTTTCCTGACAAATCTTCCTGATGAGACATCTGAAATGATGTTGTCTATGCTCTTTACACAGTAAGTTTTGTTGTTAGTTGAAAGTTCTTTTCAAATTATCTAGGAAAGGTTTAGAACTTTAAATATTTTTAACAGTGGCTTGTCTGTTGCTGTTCAATCTGTTATTAGTAGACTGGTGCAACTACTCCAGGACTTTTAATGTTTTTCATATCTGCTGTTAAAACTGTGTAGAACTTGTACACAAGCTAGTGTGACATTGGCCTCGTCAATATTGTCTTGCCTTATATGTTATTAAACACACACTACTGCTCAGTGTTAAATAGCAGCAGTTCATCTTTTCTATCATAGTTGAGCAAACATTGTTGCTATTTCATACTAGTATGATGCGGTACACCAGATATACTTGAATGTTTTCAAGGAATTTAATTAATCTTTATTTTGTTGAGTCGAGTATGAAAATAAGTTTAGTATACAGTTTGAGATAATGTGATTTAGTTATTGATATATAAGCCAATATATTTATATTTAATTGTAAAAGGGCAACATACAGTATACTGTAAATATAAATTGACTGATCTGCCTATTGGTTAATATTTACTCATATAAGTGCATGTATATGTGTAAACTAGCATAAAGGGAGTGGCAAGATTGATAGTCATCACTACACTAAGCATGAATGTTAAATCAGATTTAAGCATTATTTTGTTATATTAGTGATGAGGAATATACTTGACATGCTATCATTTCTACAGGTTTCCTGGATTTAAGGAAGTGCGTCTTGTACCTGGTCGTCATGATATCGCTTTTGTTGAATTCGAGAATGAATTGCAGTCTGCTGCAGCGAAGGATGCTTTACAAGGTTTCAAGATTACACCGACGCATGCCATGAAAATTGCTTTTGCAAAGAAGTGAAAAGGCTGTACATTAGTTCTTTACATGATAATTTTTAAATTTCATTTCATAGGCATGAATTTAAGCATAAGGTGTACTGTACATGATAGTTTCAGGCATACATTTGATGCATATAAGTAAAATTAACATACCAAAATAGTTTAGTTTTCAAGATGTTACATGGCATGAATGAAAATTACTAAACATTTGTATGCAAGTGAAAACAGATTGGTCTGGTAGTCTGTTATTTGCATTTATGTATAACTATATGATATATTTGTACCTGAAAGTGTCATTTACTCTTTGACAGTGTGGAATGACATGTATTGAAGGCAGAGACTTCAAAGAGGGCATACTTTATACTATTTTTATTAACTTATGTATTGCGTGATCAAGGATAATTATTCTTGCGCTTTCAGAGAGTATGTGTTTGTAAACCAGATTCCTTAATATTACAAGCATTTACATAACAAATTAAGCTTTAAAATCGTCCCTATTTTTGACTCGTCTAATGTTTGAAAAGCATTGTCATTACGAATTATTATAAGTTATATCACTTCATATTAAAAAGAAAAACCTTGTCGAGTGTGATGTTTTAATGCCCATTGTGTGATTCTACTTGCTGTCCCCTCGTGGGCACAGCCTTGGCGTCATGGGAAATTTGTGCACATTTCTGGGCAGTTAAGCATGGTTTCTGCTACCCGCTCCATTCCTCAAATATTATTGGATGTAATGATGCCACATGTTATATAAGTAATTAGAATATTTATATGTGAAGCAACAGGATCTGTCATTTTATAAGGCAATTTTAGAGTGAAAAGTGTAAAATCTCTAATTCTCATAAATTTCTATGGTGAAAAGGTTACAATGGGATGTGTTGTGTAAGGATGAAAGAGTGGGAACACAACTGTTCAGCTGTTCCTGCTTCCGTATAGCCTTGTGGCTCTCGCTGATGTGCCAGCCAATTGTACCATGTATTAATTAATCATGTTTAAGGTCTGCATAAAAATAATGTTTGAATTACATTGTCACTAAAAATACAAAAATGTTGTAGAAAGTGCATTAACACGATCATCAGATGTCCACATGAATGACGGGCACTGATGGTCATACTAATATGACTCGGCCAGCCAGCCAGGCCCCCCCTCCCCTCATAAGGGGCTAGCTGGCTGAGTGGACAGCACTTTAGACTTGTGGACCTATGGACCGAGGTTCGATCCCGGCAGCCAGCGGAAAAACAAATGGGCAGTTTCCTTCACCCTGATGCTCCTGTTAGCTAGCAGTAAATAGGTACCTGGGAGTTAGACGGCTGCTTATTGGGGGGATGGGGTGAAAAAAAAAAATAAAAAAAATGGTAACAGTTGAGAGGTGGGCCGAAAGAGCAGAGCTCAACCCAGGAAGCACAACTAGGTGAATAATAAAGACTGGACTGACGGCACCGAGTACTGAACAATTAAACCATTTAGACCACGTTGTACTGAGAACATGCCAAGTAAGAGTTTTAAATTAAATTAAGGCAGTGCGATTCAATATTGTACATAATGTATCAAGCTTGGCTAAAATTCCATTATTGCACATAATAGATTATGCAATATATATAGCAAGCATTAAATTATGACTTGCAATATCAATAAATGCACTTGACATGGTTTATAAAGAATAGCCATCGCATATTTTTCTTGAAGCTTTAAGCTAAATGTGGAACCTGCAGATAGAACTCTGCCAGCACCAGCAGAGTGAATGCAGCAAGTGGGTCCCAGGATACCTTACCTTGAGGTGCTTCCGGGGCTTAGCGTCCCCACGGCCCGGTCGTCGACCAGGCCTCCTGGTTGCCGGACTGATCAACCAGGCTGTTGGACGCGGCTGCTCGCAGCCTGACGTATGAGTCACAGCCTGGTTGATCAGGTATCCTTTGGAGGTGCTTATCCAGTTCTCTCTTGAACACTGTGAGGGGTCGGCCAGTTATGCCCCTTATGTGTAGTGGAAGCGTGTTGAACAGTCTCGGACCTCTGATGTTGATAGAGTTCTCTCTCAGAGTACCAGTCCCGGGTACCAGGATGACCAGAGCTGCCGTCTAATTCTGTTGATACACTTAAATTTCGTAGCAAATTTCGAGTATGCTTTCAATTTTCCAGCAAAGTTTTGAGTAATGGATTTTAGGACCCCTTTTTGTGCTAGACGGGGAAATAGGCTGGTTTGTGATAGGTGTTGAAGTATGCATTGTCTTCGTTAATTTGTCAATTTTATTGTAGAGCATGTGTACAAGTTTTATAGTGTCCAGGTACCAACTGTGTAGATATATCCTTCCAGGTGTTGGAGGAGGAGCTTTTAACAGGTAGATTAGCAGTACATTATGGCTTCAAATGCTCTTTTTGAACCACTGCAGATTGTGCATTTCCCACCTGGCAGTGTGGTTATAATTAATAGAGCATAGTACAAAGCATACAGTTTAGCTGTGAATACATAATTAAGTAGTCCTTGCCCAAAGTAGTATGTGGGATACACAGCACTGATTACAAAAGGTTCATTATGTTTGTGTATGCAGGATACATTTGTGTCAATTGGCAGTGTGTTGGTAAAAGTTTTCTATTGTGGAAAACCCAGATTTCATCATGCTGACAGAAGAAATGTGGAGCTATTTACCCACATTAGAAATAACATTACCTTTTGTTAATTACATAAATCAAATAATACTCTTTTTTTATATACAAGAATGTGTGGTGCCTGTCTTGTATTAAATTCACAAAGTAGCCCACCAAACAGCAAAGGTTGAGGACCCTTGCAAAAGTGCATGACTAGAACAATAATTTATATTAACCAATCAACTGTACAGTCATTTTAATTTCAGCTCTTAAAGTAAATGTGATATTGTGCTCATGCACAAAATAGTATAGAATGGAGAGTACACATTGAAGGTTTTTCAAAATGCTACTGAGCCTGGAAGAAGTTTATAAGATGTTGAATACTGAGACTTCCATAGTTGTCCAATATTTCAAGCAGCTGTGGTACACGACTCTTCACGTTAATGCCCTTGAACTTGTACTTGTCAATGTATAGGTCGGTGATCATGCCTGGAAAATTAAATTGATATGAGTTCCTAGAACATAATAAAAGGTACTGCTGATTAATTAATTATCACAAATTTGTACTATAATTATAATTGAATTTAATTAAAATTTGTAAAGTTCAGTAGTTAGAACCCAACAAGACCTGAATTGGGTGTTACGAGAGGGCATTTAAAAGATATCATGACACTGAATTAATGTGATGACAGCCTAGCCATGTGGTGTTGGGAAGCAAGTTATGTCGTGCAATGTTAACCTACAAGGGAGAAGAATTCAGAATTTTGGACAATTAACATGAAGCTCAATGTGAGCATTCAGAGAAGTGGAACATTGATTGTAGCTAGCCTAGGAAAACTTTGTACTTCCAGGGAGTGTGTGTGGACTGAAGGAGCATACAGGACACTCAATATGTGGGAATTATGTTCCTGTAAACACTGTGCAAAGCAAAATCCATAAAGATCAGTCTTAAAGGTACAGTACAACTTCATTTACCCAGCTCAATGCATTCTAATATTTAGCCAGTCATTACAGGGAGCCGAATAAACCACATTTGACGTTCTCAATTCTTATTTTGGTACAGCCAACACAGTGATCCAGCATGAACACACAATAGACCCACCAACCTGAATGACAGAGGCAAAAGGAATTATCATTGATGCTCAAAGAAGTGAACTGTATCGTGTGAAACTATAAATAATCGATTTAAGCCCAGAATTCAATGGGAAAGTCATGATAGCCCACCTGAAAATTGAGTCCAGAAAATCCCCACAGGGAACACTAGTCACCAAATTTATTGTGCAGATAGGCAGGTGTAAAAGGCATGAAGAATATGTCTTTGTTAAACAAATTCAAACCCTGACCTGAGCCACCTATTGGAGAAAGTAGTTAGTTTTGGATATGAACAATGCAACCAAGATATGTTCTTAGAAAAAATGCAAAGCTTCACACACATCAGAAGCTAAACTAAGTGTGATCTAGAAAAAAAACGTTCATTTAAACTGCACATTCCTAAAGAAGCGTGATCTCTTACACACTGCACACAGCACAAAGCCAACTCAAACAAGCTCTACTTCTCACGGACAGACATTGCAGTGGATAACAAGTACTGTACCATTCACTACCTAAAAGTGAGGCGACTCAAAAGAATCTAGTGCATAAGGGAGGAACCCGGATCTCCCTCAGAGCAGGGATCTTTGGTGGGACAGGGAAAATACAACTGACAATCAAGAAGGGGTAATCCAGGCACAAAGTCTGGGTAAAATATTAAACCTGGGCATATGCAATGTGGATGACTAAAACAAAAGCATGAAGAAAAAACATGGAACAAATAATACCCAGCCAAATGATACCTGATCAACCAGGCTGTGATTCATACGTCAGGCTGCTAGCAGCCGCGTCCAACAGCCTGCTTGACCAGTACAGCAACGAGGAGGCCTGGTCGACGACCGGGCCGCGGGGATGTTGAGCCCCGGAAACACCTCAAGGTAACCTCAAGGTAAGATAGCAATAGCCCCTGGCAAAATCAAAGTTCCAGGAATACCCAACACCACTGAGACCTGGGGTACCGATGCGAATAAGTAAAAATGTAAGCTGGCGAGGCACCTACGTGAGGTTGGCTGCCACCTTGTGGTCGGTAGTCACAACAGGATTGGTATGTTTATGTCATAAGACCTAAGGTTGCCTTGTCACCTAATGATTACATATTATATTGCTAGATGACTTTGACAATCAAACACCCCCTATGACTTGCAGACAGTTTGGGCTGTGCAAGATCGTCTCCATGTTATATTAGCACTGCATCCAATCATCCCATAATAATGTGAGCAGTTTCAGGGTTAAAGGTGGAGAGTGCAATGGTAGATCAATTTAGATTGAAAATAGTGCAGGAAATGGTTAATTATGTTGTTTATAGACTGGTGAAATTTATTCAAGTGAACAAGAGGGTATGATGAGAGAAAGACCAAAAATATTGGCAGATATGGTGGGTATGTGAGGAGGAGGAGAGTGAATATGTACAGCCCAAGAGCAGTAGTGGGTAGCCTGGCTGGCTGGCACAAATTCACTTGCTGCCAGTTAAATTATTAAAACTTGATGAAAAGTTTAAATAAAGATAACAGCATTGTATTATCGATATATATTTTATTTATATAAACTTGGCGCTCCCAATAATAATTTTATGCAACAAAAAATCAATTTAATGGTTTATATTACCTCATCACACTGAAACCCTATTTTTATTGTACTTAAACTTTCAGTGCTTGAAGGATGCACATCTTTACTTTAATTATTAAAGTCAAATATTGCCTGCAGAATCTTTCAAAATTTCCTAACTCATAAACCTTCTACAGCTACATATGGATACATCAAAACCTCCACATACTTAATTATTGGCTTGTTTCAAATAAATCCTCTATTAGTATATATATATATCATGCAATATTTCTTATACAGTATTCACTTTTAAATTTACCTTAGTGTAAACAGTACTCAGAATTCTCAAGTTATCTGCAATTACACTCTATAAGCTAAATAAAATACTACCATAAAGGCGTTCCAGGTGACAAGGTTGTTTTCGGTACTGAGCTTGAAGATCGTCAGCATTGTCCACAATATGTTGATATTCAGGTGACAAAAAACTTGTGTCAGATTCATGTGAGCCTAGTTCGCGAAGAGCTTCAATGAGCGACACCTGCAAGACGGAAGAATTCAACATAGAATTTTCTTAATTTAATTAAATAAAATACAGTACTGTATTTTTTGTATACAAAAATTTACATTCAATACACAATTTTTTATTAACTACTGATATCAGGCATGCAAGTGAAGTCCTTCACTCATATGGACTTTTTATGTTCTACATTGTGTTCTCAGTCACCACTTCCTCTCCTCCAAGCTATGAACACACACACACTGCCAATGTGTACTCATCCATTTGCCATACATGTCTAAACTATCTCAATACAGTTTTATTTATTATCTCTACTACTCTTTCCTAATTCCAGAACTTTTCTCTTTCCCGAGTGTTCATATTGTACCACAGCTAGCGCTAAAACATCCATTTCTACCCCTTGAACAAAGGTACGCTCTAAAGCCACCATCACAACCCCAAAGGAAATGTTCCTAGCTGCTGTTGTCCTAACACACCTACTGCCAAAGCCCTAAGATGCACAAATCAAAGGATGGCTAAGAAGACAAGAGAAAGCTGAACCACAGCCAAAGCTGGTGGAACAGAGGGGATAGGGCCAGCAGAGAGATTTAAGGGCGAGAGCAAGTATTTCCTCAGCAGCCTTGGGCCTCAAACCCTGAATAGTAAGGCAAGGACATATAAAAGAGACGACTGCATGTTGAACTGCCCATCAATAGATCAACAAAAGTCTACAGCTGCCACCACCAGGGCAGAGGCCCACAGCTGCCACCACAATGGCAGAGGCCCACAGCTGCCACCACAAGGGCAGAAGCCCACAGCTGCCACCACAAGGGCAGAAACCTTCAGGCAATTACAGGGGCAGGCAGAGGGCAGTCTTTTATTCAACAGGCAGACAGTTACAGGAAAAACCAACTGCAATTAAAAAAATGAAAAATTGCAATGTTGTGAAGCTGTGCAGTCTGGGTCCAGCCATTTAAGAGCAAAGTAAATGTACACACAGAAATCACAATAGCGTGATGCATCAAACGAACAAATCCATAAGGGTTCGAACCTACATCCGAGAGGATCCCAGATGCGCCTTAATCGACTGTGCCACGACATGTGCATGGGGGAATTGTGTAAAACCCTGTTTTAATTGTGCCTCAGAGAGACTGCAAGATCTGTGCGAGGTCAGTAGAACTCCTGGTTGCAATTATTTTACCATGTTGTGGCACAGTCGATTAAGGCACGTCTGGGATCCTCTCGGATGTAGGTTCGAACCCTCATCAAGACCCTTGTGGATTTGTTCAAAGTAAATGTACCTCCCGAGCACAATGGTCACAGGCTGCCTGGATCATTACCAAACAGTCAGGCATGTCAGCAGCATGGGAAGCACGTTGGCAAATTACACACATAACAGAGATATGATTAGCCTGGTGAGGGAAGGTCCAAGTGCACACCTGACCAAAACACAGAGGAATCAGGGCCAGAGGCACACTACAAAGTAGAACCTCGAGTGACGATCGCCTCAAATAGCAAACATTTTGGGTAACGATCGCCTAGATCGCCAACAATTTGTCTCGTATGGGGACCGCTCGTTTGAATGACAAGACCACATGGTGGGGTCGTGCTGCTTCTCGCACATTCTTGGACGCCTCTGACGATGCAAATAAATTATGTTTTTGTTTAAAGATGCTAATGATACTAGGATATAAAGGGGTAACTGCTGAGATTTTGCAAAGCAATGACTTTTTGTAGAAAAAAAAGATGAATTTTTTTTAAATACAACAAATGTCAAAAAGGTTCATTCGGTGTTCGGCAGGTAGGCTGCTTCATGTTTCTTAAAAAAGAAAAGAAAATTGAAAAACAACAAATGTCAAAAAGGTTCGTTCGGTTTTCAGCAGGTAGGCTGCTCCATGTTTTTTAAATAAAAAAATACGAAAATAACAATATTGTCAATGGGGACATTAGTTTTGTATGACGTCCGTTTCACATGACAATCACGGCGCCGGGATGGATTAAATTCGTTATTCGAGGTTCCATTGTACATCAACTCCATAACAACAGACCTGACTATGGAGAGCAAGTCTCACACACTACCTGGAAGAGAAATAAAAAGGAGCCAATATGCTGGGAAGGAACCTGAACTCAAAACAAGTATCTTTCGTGAAACAGAAGAAATGCAAACCTAATACCAGGTAAGGTAACCTGAGCACACAACCGAGTGAGCTACTATTCCAGGGATTGTTAATGCCACTTAACTAAAATAAGTGCAGCTTGTAGGATCACAGCATAGTGATGCACCCTCAACTTGCACTAGGCGAATGAGCGAGTGGCTGGGAGCCCGGATAACCAGCCAGTGGTGGTTGGTAGCCACCAGGATCTAGGTTAGTGTTATTCTCCCCACTTAATGATATTTACCTTGTTTGCCTGGGAATTTCTTTCTTTCTTCAGATAGAAATGTGTTTTGTTTTACCTGTCTATCTGGTGGGGATTTTTTGATTTTGGATAGAACTCTAATCCCCAAGCTTTCCTCATATGTCAGAGGCCTGGTGCACTTCTCATGGCTTGGGTTCACCACAGCACAAGCTATGAGATGCTACCAAGGGAGCCTCCCAGCAACAGTGAATTGTAGTACTGTATGCCTACCTGTTTAGCTAGTAAGAGCTGGGCTTCCAAACGTGGATGAAGGAGCTGTAGGGCATGGACAACGCTTTCCTCACTAACGTCACACGAAATATCAAGCCGTACCTTCAACAACAACATTCAAGTAAATAAAAATTAATATTCACTGCCAAGTCTTGTAGAAAAAGGCATATGCCTTTTGAGTCTAAGGTAGATACAATGGACTACTGTATATGGGACCAAATCCAATCTAAACCTCATGGTTTCTGTTACATGCAGGTTTTTGATTACAGTATTTCTTTAAATAAAGGTTGCTTGATTTTTTTTTTAACTATTACAAGTTATTTATCACAAATTATAATTTTTTTTGGCACTTTCTTTTTTGCACATATTTGCACACAAATAAACAGTATATACAAATTTGAATACTGTATGCTACACAAATGTGAAAACTACTAAACATTATATTATATATTTACCATACTGAAGACCAGTGTTACCATGGGTGGTGTTGGAGATTTACTATGGAAGCCAGCCAAGGCAAGTGGTTTACAGTGCTTAGGCCACCAATAATTATACCCACTGTTAATACATGTGGTGAACATCAGGTGCATTTCTAAAACTCCCATTTTCTTTAAAGCAGATATAACTAATGGTCAAGTTGTTCAAATGAAAACAAATTTAAAAGTCAACAATATGTAAATCTGTTGTATTTTTACTTTTGCAAACAGAAATAAAATATTCCAGTCATTCCTAAAATTAGGTAATATATTTGCTTTATAATTCCTGTGTAATTTTTAGCAAAAATATAATTACAATATTCATAATCGTGCTTGTGGGGGTGTTAAGCTTCAGCTCTTTGGTCCTGCCTGTCAACTGTCAGTCAACTGGTGTATAGGTTGTCACCTGTACAATGGTTAGCAGACAGACTGGGAGTCCACACCAGCCAGTCCTAGAGATCCAGGTAGATCGTCCAACCATGTGCCTCCAGTATGAGATGGATCTGGGACAAAGAGGTCATCCGGAAGGAGGGACAGGAAATGAACCAGGTCAGCCTCGATAGATCAAGGATGAACTAAAGGTCTGGCGAGTCCCATTTCAGGGCCGGGACCCCCCAAACTGACATACCTGTAGTTGTTTCAACCATGCCTGACAGATGAGTGGACAGCGCTTCATATTGTAGTCCTGAGGTTCCGGGTTCGAGCCCCGGTGGAGGCAGAACCAAATGGGCAGAGTTTCTTTCACCCTAATGCTCGTGTTACCTAACAGTAAATAGGTACCTGGGAATTAGACAGCTTCTAGGGGCTGCTTCCTGGGGGTGTGTAACAAAAAGGAGGCCTTGTCGAGGATCGGGCCGCAGGGACGCTAAGCCCCGAAATCATTACAAGATAATCACAAGAAGATGCCAGAAGCCCCCCCCTCCCACACTCCCCACCCACTCCAAGATGACCCAACATAGGCATGGGAAAGAAGCATGCCTGGAAAGACCTGGACTCCCCAGAAGGTAGGAAAATGACCAACTCCACTGCAGGCCACGGGATATGACCAGAAAAGCCCACAAAGCGTGGGACCAGGAGCCAGTACCCAGATTCACGAAGCAGTTACACAAGTACTTACGAACGTGTACATCTTTCCTCATTCTTTGACGGCTTTGGTTACATTTATTAAACAGTTTACAAGCATGAAAACTTCCCAATCTACTGTTATTGTTATAAACAGCCTCCTGGTGCCTCGGAGCTCATTAACGGTTTAATAATTGTAAACAAAGCCGCCAAAGATTGAGAAAATATGTACAGGTTCGTAAGTGCTTGCGTAACTGTTTCATATATCCGGGTCCGGGAAACTGGGCGAGTACCCCCACCACCCCATCAAAGGGGTGAACTGTGAAAGGGCTGATGCAAACTATGAGAAACTGATGCCTTCAATGAAGAGCAAGCATGGTGCCAATCAGACAGAGGACTGGCTAAGGAAAATTCTTGTAATCTGGAATCTGGCTCCCTGAAGGCCTATCCACACCAGACAATGCCCCAGCTCTACCAGACAGCCTCCAAGCATGAGAACAAGACCCCCAGGGAGCAAAGGCGGTCCAAAATATAACAACAAGCAGCAGTCATTGAAGATAGAAACTGCGAAACCACATCCACAGGAAAGACGAAAAGAGAAAAGGGGAGGCGGGCAAGAAAACCAGGGCCCACGTTGATTCCAAGGGCTACGCAGCAACACGTGAGTTGGGCAGTGAAGAATGTGGCCACCACCTCTCGCTTGTGTGGCCAACACCCAAACATACAGCTTGGGAAGTGAAACTGACACAGCTACAGCATAGGCCAAAGCCCCTGCACTATGTACTCTGCCAAGTGCCTCTACATCCTCCCAGACCCAGTCCATATGAGGCTCAAGGAGACCAAGAAACTGCACGTGGAGCCAAATTCAAACAGGTATGAGAGTCGACTGCTACGAGCATCATTGACAACAAAGGCAACTGGGCATGTAGCTGCAAGAGATCCATGTCCCGAGAAAGAGCAAGAATAAACAGGCAGTCATTGAGAGGCGCTCAGACCCCGGCAGGCAGTGAGCCACTTCTTTCCCCTTCCCCGAAACAAATGGGGGAGGTGGGGTGAAAGAGCTCATTTTGAGAGAATTTGATTGTTTGCTTACATAGTTGGGGGAGTTCGTTATGCAGGTTTTGAGGCTTTAGTCTCTCTTGAACCCAGCAGTAGTTTGTTTTGACTCACTAGCTTTCTGGTTGCCTTTCCCAGTGAGGTGGCAAAATGTCACTGCTCCCTGTGCCACTGTGAGGAGGCCAGGTTCTGGGGCTGGTCCTCAGTAGGCTTAAAGAACTCCATGGCTGATGTGACCTGGTAGATGGGAACAATCTCACTGTATAGCTTCAGGGGAGCAACAAGGGGCTCACCCCAGAAAAATATACAGTATTACTAAGGGTTTGTATACATAGTTTTGAGGAAAAAATAATCATACCTTTTTTCGTGTAGCTTCTTTCGTGAGAACATCCTTAAGAATGGAGATTGTGGAGATGTTGTCTGATTTAAATGTTGCTTCACCAGCTTCATATACACACTGTAGCTGTTTCAAAATTTAATTAACAATGTTTAGCTACAAGAAAGACTTTTTCAAATCTTGTTAAATTATACATCAAAACTTGACAATATCTTAATAGCATTATACAAGAAAATACAGATCTAATAATGCGATGCATAAACAAAAGGTCAGAAAATTGTACATAATTTTTAGTGTGAACATCATCATGCACTGTACCTGAGTATCAAGAAATGTTGAAACAAAAGTGAATTCTGCCTGTTCACCAGCAGGGGTCCGGTCTGGCAACTCGGGTAAACAGAACACCACCCATGCATGGATTTCTGGCAGAGTAAACTGGCCTTTTAGTGTCAAGGTGTTGTTTGGACGATTTGGGTCAAAACTGTGAATTCGTGAGTGAAGAGAGAGAGGCTTGATATGGTACTGACGAACCTGTTACATGAATTTTGTTTAGTATTAAATACTGTATTGTAAATAAGTTGAAGGATCTATATATAATTTAGCATGTACATAATACCCTGAATAACAGGTAGACCTGTAATACACTACAGCATAAATGTCAATTGTAACTTTAATATTTACATAAATATAAATAAAATCTTTCCTCAAATATTTAAATAAAATATTTACATAAATAAATTAAAAATATCCTGTTCATAAAAACAATATAGTGTATAGATATTTTAATACAGCACAGGCATAACACATTCTATACTAACTTGGCAACACTTGGGTTGGAGTCTTGGAGTGATGAATGCCTGAAGCGTGCCATACTGCCCCTCAATTGTTCTAATGCGAACTTCTAAACGTGTAGTATTGGCTTGGCACCGGTATGTTGCCAAAAGGAAATTTCCACTCTGAAGTAAAAAAGACAAATAAAATAAAGTATTCCTATCCCACTAGCTCCCCAAAGGTACAATGTGGAAGCACCCAAGCCTTAGGGAATGCACCAGGCCTCTGTAATCCACCTACTGGGGACCAAGACCAGAATCTGGTCTGTTTAAACCTGGTTGATACCTGGTTGATGGGGTTCTGGGAGTTCTTCTACTCCCCAAGCCCGGACCAAGGCCAGACTTGACTTGTGAGTTTGGTCCACCAGGCTGTTGCTTGGTGCGGCCCGCAGGCCCACATACCCATCACAGCCCGGTTGGTCCGGCACTCCTTGAAGCAAACAATCTAGTTTCCTCTTGAAGATGTCCACGGTTGTTCCTGCAATATTTCTGATGCTCGCTGGTAGGACGTTGAACAACCGTGGACCTCTGATGTTCATACAGACTAAAGTGACAAAGGGAAACCCGTAAATTAGAAATCACCGCAGGAAGAAAAAAAAAACTGTCAGAAATGCAAAGTGCTTCAAAACGAGCACCTGCTTGGAAAACATTGTAACTCTGACAAAATCAGAAGGTTTCCTGTGGCTTGACTGCTTCCTGGTTGCACCTTTGGGAAGCTATCGAGCTGCCCACCAAAAAAGTATTTCATTATATTCAATGCTAGAATTTTACTAAATGAATATTAAAAATGAACTGAAAATCTTGGCATTTCATACTGTGCCCCATTTCTCTACTTACGTCAGGATCACACGTGCTGTAACTAACAACTGCAGAATTTTTCTCTACATCCAGGAGATCAATGGGAACATCACTTTGCAACAACACATTGTCAATGGCTGTCTGTACCTCCAAACTTAAGAGATATGAAGCATCACTGCGATTTAGGCTCATCTACAAAAGAATACAAAATCAATAAATCATGTATGATTTTGTTACAAAATACTATATACAGTAAGTAACAACTGCTAAAAATATAAAGTAAAGTAAACCTATCCCTTCTCTAGTCACTACTAAAACTGCGGGTATTTTACAAATCAATAAGTATACAGTACTAAATTACAGTGATGAATACTTTTACTTAGAATAAGACCCCAAGCTTCCTTAGAAGTAATGTAACAGGTGTGCAGTTTAACCCTTAAACTGCACACCATAACTAGGATTGTTTCATTGATGGTGCACACTACAACCAGGGGGTTGTTTTAGGCCTATCTGAAAATTTAAAACTACCACAAATACTCGAGGCTCATATTTGCTTCCTCAGGCCTCCAGTAACCATCCCCTCCATTTTGAAAAAAGTCCCGAGTCCCTCATTTTCCTCCTAGGGTCTTAGGAGGAAGATAAGGGTCATATCAGGCTCATCACCATCCAGTGTCTGAACATGCAGGGCAGCAATACTAGGAGCCAGTGAACTTTTAGCAACATCAAATGAGTGGTTACTATGTATATATTTACTCTATCGGCAAACTGTGTGCCGTGTTCAATTACAAGATATAGGTTTATAAATAAATACACAAATAGATCAAATTAAAATAAATCGACAAAGCTAATCCCGTGTGGCACCTCGCCTCAAATCTACCGAAAAAAATACAACTTCTCCAGGCCGGCTACTTCAGCTATACCACAAGAGATAGGGACATTTTACTTGGATTTTTATGTTCTCTGGATGCTAATTAACAATGTCAAATTTAAAAAAAAAAAAATTTCATAAGTTTTCTTGGTGCACACTTCAAGAGTGGCAAATGTAGCAGATGTGCAGCACAAAGGGTAATGACATCCTTTACAATCTAATTGGTCATATCAAACACTACAAAATATTAAATAGAAATTTGTCACTTTAATATTTAAGTTTGCACCTATATACAGTATAAAGTAAGACTGTACTTATTTTATTCTGTTGTATTGAATATGGGTCAAAACCTGGGCTGCAATTATACACAATGGTTTATATATCCATGAATGACAGTAGGGCATGATGATTAGCCTTCATCCATGCATATATATGTTCATTCATCTGTCTATCCATCCAGAAACCAAGTACAGTACAATATTTCAAGAATGTGTGATATTTTGACTGCATGAATGGATATGAACTAAACCTAATTTTGTAGAATATTGATAAAAAAAAAAAACATGCTGTGTACATGATATTTAAATCATAGGGCAAATTATATCAGTTATAATTACATATGCACAATATTTATAATATTCTAGAGCTTATGAACTTAGAGAAACCACTTTTCAAGGGCCATGATCGATATAGCCTTAACACTAGCATGATACATCAAGACATCTAAAAACTTTACACCTGACTTCATGTGGTTTTATTTATTTATTTATTTATATATATATATATACAAGAAGGTACATTGGGATTGTGAAGATACATTCGTAGAGATACAGAGCATAGTGATTAGATTCTTGTAAAGCTACTAGTACGCGCAGCATTTCGGGTTTGGTTTGGTTCTTTGTTGACTTTTATTACAAAATATGACACGAGATAAGATATGTTCATGGTCAGCACAGGCACCTCTCAACCAAATGGCCCAGAGTTCAATTCCCTCACAGGATGAGACATTTCCTAAACATTTCCTTACACCTGATGCCACTGTTTATCTAGCAGCAAATACATACCTGGGAGTTAGGGAATTGCTGTGCTTGCATATGAATGACTACGGGAGATGTGAGATCTAGTAGTTTATGCCTCCCCTTCTAGCAGTTTATGCCTCCCCTTCTAGCAGTTTATGCCTCCCCTTCTAGCAGTTTATGCCTCCCCTTCTAGCAGTATATGCCTCACCTTCTAGCAGTTTATGCCTGGTATGCTAATTACCTTTCTCAACATTCATCTTTTCATATTTTTGCTTAAAGCTGTTGATGGAATTGCCTTCAACAACCCCTTACCTCAATGCATTCCACTTGACGACATTCTGAACCAGGTCAGTTGTTGGCCTAGGCAAACCCCCGATAAATCAAACAGATTTCCTGTTACCGACAACGTGAAACTTCATATACAGATAGATGTGAAAAGATTCTTCATAACTAAAAAATTTCAGAAGATTTTACTGCTACAAAGAATTTCCTTAAGTTAATCCCTAAATGAGTTTAAATGCTTTAAAAACTGATGTATGTACAGTATTATTATGTCACATTTTAAAATAAAAGTCAACACAGAAGCACATCACAGTAAGTCAGTCAACTATTTAATTTTTATATTTTGACAGATAGCTGCAATTCATAACAAAAAGTTCCATAGAAAAACATTTCTAATTCAAACAAATACTGAGCACAAATTGGATTTTTTTTGTTAAGATATTTATCAAATTTACAGAATTATGTATATGTAGATCATGGATTGCATAAAAATAATTTGATATTTTAAATTAATTACCTTATCATTTACAGAGAAAAAAGGGACAGCCGAAATGCCCGGGAAGGCACTCTGAGTGGCAGCTTGGTACTGGTCTCGCTCTCTCAACACTCGCTGCTGCAACTCCTCTATTTCAGTCCTAAGAAAATTGCCAGTGTAAAAATTACTAATAAAAGTAATATTCATACTTCCAGATAAAATTGAAAGGTTACTGTGAAAGTTATTATGAATACAGTTCATTTTATGTATATTAAAGGGACATCATATGCTTATATAAAATACTATACTGTAATATTTTCACTCTATAATAAAAAATATGATAGTAGCAAATGTGGATGGAATGTGGACTGTTGCACTAAACAATCAAATGTTGAATGTAATCAAATGCCCGTTTCTGGTGGGGCGGGCCACTCAGTAGTTCTCCGAGGCTACAACACTTGAGAACCCTACATTTAGGGAGCACACCGAAACTTAAAAAAAAAAAAAAAACTCAACCAGAAAGCCAGAGCAGCACAAAACAAGCAACTGCTGGAAGAACATCATGATCCCGATGAAAGGTGAAATCAATGCAAACAACTCTTACCCCCCTATCTTGATATACAAAAACTATCAGCAAAGGACATGCAAGATAGGAAGCATAAACACAATTGTCAAGAGTAAGAAAAATAAATACTAAGCATACCTACCCTTTCCCTTCCCCCCCCCCCCACAGGATAACCAAGTCCCAACCCTGGAAACACAAACCGTAACTGTCCCTATTTTCCGCTTTTTACAACTTGAAATAAAGTTATTACATCTTGGCTTAACGTATTTATGACGTATTAGAACGTTGTTACAACTTGCTATATTTGTTGTTATAACTTGTTAGGAGGTGTTAAAACTTGTTCGAATGTTGTAGCAACATCGTAGTTTCGTTGTGTGTTTGGCGGGAAGTAACCCCAACCAAGCTTAGCCTTAACAAAAATGGTGGTCCTTGCAGATGTAGAGTGGCTGGCTTTGTACCAGATATGAGAGTGAAGTGGGCAGGCAAGTGGAACCCCTGGGTGGTCTAAACTGCCATCTGGTGGCATGCAGAGTATATATTGTACTAGTGCTTTTTTATTGGCATTGAGCAAACTACTGCTTCCCTCGATTCCATCTTCTTTCTTTCATTAAGATATATATAGTTTGTTTTGCAATCAGATTCGACAATTTCAATGTTGTCCAGCTGATATTTGGTTTCTTTTATCATTACTGTACCTAGGTAACTTTTATCATTACTGTACCTAGGTAACTCTTATTACTGAGGTAACTATTGTCAACACTACGGCAATCACTCACACTCGTACCGTTGACTTTCTTGACAACAGTTTCAATGAATTATGATCTTCACATATACAGTAATCCCAGCACAAATTACTACATCAGAGACAGGAAAAAAAGCACTTTAAACCAAGGGAACAAAAATTTGTAGGCCTGGGGTAGCTATGAACCCCAATCACCTAAAGTAAGCTATTGGTTGGTTTCTCCATAATCAAAATGGACACCATAAGCTTCACCCACTCTATGTATTTCAGAAGAACTGGGATATACTAACACAACGGGAATCAAAGTTTTTAAAATTGGAAATGAATGACATGTCATCAAACCAACCACTGTTAAACAACAGACAATACTAAAATGCATCATTGGATTGCTATGCAGTAGTGTTAATGACCCTGTAAGGACAGTTTGAAAAGATCTCTCTGGTTCCAATGCAGTTTGTTATTGTGCCAGACTGTGAACGATTCTGTCCCATGAATACAGTGGATCCTTACTTTAACACTTTTGCTCGGTGATGAAGCAGTATTGCGTCAAAAATTTTAAAAATTGGCCTGCTTTAGGCTTGGCTGCGGATGGTGCGCCACAGTTTTGGACATTATATGCATATACTCTTGTAGAGAATTTTATTACAAACACATTGATACCAAAATGAAAGACCTAGGACGAGATTTGAGGTGACCAAAGTGAAAAGAGTATTCCCATTTTATTACTCTTGCACGCTCACAGGTAATAACGTGAGGCCAATTTCTTGGTTTGGTACGGGTGGTACGCCGCGGTTTTGGACATTACATGCATATACAGTACTCTTGTAGGGAATGTTACTGCGAACGCATTGATACCAAATTGAAAGACCTAGGACGAGAATTGAGGTGACCAAAGTGAAAAAGAGTATACACATTTTTTGCTCTTGGGTGCTCACGGGTAACTCACAGCCAATTTCTCGGTATGGTGCAGGTGATACGCCTTGTTTGTGGACTTTATATGCATATATTCCTGTAGGAAATTCTATGGTGAACACATTGATACCAAAATGAATTCAACGTGACAATGTTGAAAAGAGCAAAACCAAAATTGAAAACCGCGCGCTCCTGTGGAATGCCCGGCCCACCTTGGGGTGGTCTGGTACTCGCTCGCCCAAAGCGTGAAAGTGTTAAGCAGCAGCTAAATGTGATTGCTCGGAAGCAAATTTTCCTGACACTATTACTATGATAGTGCATTTACAATTATAACAAACTCTAATGTTTTGCAGACACTAATTTATTTATCAGCTAAATTACAATCTAAATATAGCATTTCTAGAAACCTCAAAATCTTTTGGCATGAGTTGAAAATTTAAGCAGTGTATCAAGTGCTTCATATACAGTATGTGCATACAACATATCTAATGTTAACAACAAAAAAGATAAGTCATTTCAAGTAAATAATCAACTCAATGAAAAAAAAGAAGACATAAAATTTCAAAGATAAGAAAGCTCAACAAAATAATAAAAGCAAATAACAAGTGCTTCAGTACACAATAATTCATCATTGCAAATCAAAACAAAAATGAATATCAATAATGATGTGGCTAATACCAGTACCTCAATCTCTGTATCTTTTGTTTCGAGTCTTGTGAAATGTGAACCACCCCTGACTCCGAGGTCATGTTGCGGTCCATAGGCTCCGAAGTCACACCAAATATCCACCCTGGCGGGTGGTGTTGGAAACATTATCTAAAATGTCACTCGACTTCCTTTAATGAGTTTTGTAAAATGGCGAGTCCAGTTTAAAAATATTGTTAACTTTTTAATACCAATACAATATAGTAAAAGCTTTAGCTCCACTGAAGGCACATTATATTTAAAAGAAATCAGCAATTTACCCCCTTATTCCACAATATTTATCTTTCTCCATTTCCAATCAATTTTGGTGGAACAAGAACACGAAACCCTTGAAATAAATAATTACTGTACTGTAGTTGAGTATTATACAGTGTAACGCATATTTTTTTTTTATCATTTTTTGTCATAGCACGGTTTTCATTTAGTGATCAATAACGTAAAGTGTGCTCACTATTGTCGTATAATGTGCAAGACTAATTGAAAGACTTTATTAACATCAGATTAGAAATTTGCTGTGTCCTCTATGTTGTCAACGAACATGAAAATTCAAGTGGCATCTGTAAAGGATGATACAGTACTATAGTTTGTATCCTTGTCTATGTCTGATATGAGGATGAGGAAAAATATTGGAGCAAGCACGGAACCTTGGGGAACCGAGCTTTTCACTGTGGATTATTCAGATTTTGCTTTGGTCACTATTACACTATGAGGTCTGTTTGTTGGAAAGTTAAAGATCCATCTCCCTACTTTGTCAGTATTTCCTCTTGTGCACTTTTTGTGTGCAATAACATCATGGTCACATTTGCCGCAGGCTTTTGCAAAATCTCCATATATTATATTAGCATTTTGTTTGTCTTCCATGGCATCTATGGCCATGCCATAGTAGTCTAGCAATTATGACAGGCAGAAGCACCCTGTTCTGAACCCATGTTGCCCAGGGTTATGTAGACACAGTGATTACATGTGTTTTGTGATCTTACTTCTTAGCACTATTGCTCTATATATTTTTGCATCAGTTTTACTACCTCACTTTTGAAGTGGTACAATCTTTGCTGTATTAAGTATGTCAGGAATAACACCAGTATCTAGGCTCCATGTCCAAAAGATGTTTAGGGCCTGTGATAACATTTTTTTGCAATTCTTGATGAATATAGAATTTCAGGAGTCTGGGCCTGGTGCAGAGTGCATGAACATGCTCTCTATGGCTACTTCAAAGTTGAGTGGGGTTAGAGTAACATCTGATATATGGCGGCTTAGTGGTAATGTCGCATTATAATTAGGAATAAGTTCGGATCATTGATCTGCAATGTGTTCAGAAGTTCACTGAAATCAGAATCGTACTGTAACTACCGTATTTAACTCATTTCCTTGCCGTCATCTATGAAGGTTCCATCACTCCTGCACAAGGGCCCAATGCAGTAGTTTTCGTTCTAGATTTTGCATAGGAGAAAAAGTATTTTGCATTCCTCTCTATTTTGTTTATGACCATTTGCTCTCTGTCTCTCCTGGATTTTATATAATTCTTGCAACCTTAGCTCAATTGTTTCCATTTCTCTACATAGTCTTCATTGTCTTTCTCGGGATAGAATGGAACATTTAAGATGTTTTGTAATTTGTTTTCTTTCCCTAAAGAGGGAATGCCATTCTCATTCCAGTTTACATCTGTTTTATCTTTCTCCTTAGTGGTATGTGACTTACACATATTTCTATTGTTATTGCACCTATTTTCTCAAGGCATTAAGTTTGCATTATCTAGTCATCTTTCCAGCATATTTCTATGAGGACTTGGTTTATTTGTTCCAAGTTTGTTACCAAAATTGAATTGGTTGAATTCTCCTCCTCTTGGATTTGAGACTGCCTGTACAGGTCTATTGACAATGCATGTCTGAACTACAATTAAGTTGTGATCTAAGTAACATGTACAGTATTTGTAATCATTATGTCAATAATCAGTTCATCACTGTTTGTAAAGATAAGACCTAAGGTATTTTCTTTCTTAGTTGGTTCTACTATTGGTTTATGGCAAATCTGTCACACTATTGCAAGAGTTATCTGTGTGTGACTGTTCACTTAAACTGCTTCCTAGGATTCTCTCTGGTATAACTGTGTTTATATGGTTATAATCAATATAACCTTATAGTAGACCAGTGTACAAAATCGAGAAACTTTGAGTATCATGGAAGGTGCTCTAGTAATTACCTAAGTGTGTAATTACCTACACTACTGTTGTCCAGTGGACAACAGAGTATGCCAGAGACCTCAAAGTAGTGGAATATAACCAGTGGCATACAACAGGAGTCAATACTAGAGCCAAACCATTTTTTAATCTACATGAATGACTGGTAAGAGTATGAATAGACTCCTTCCTATCAATGTTTGCTGATGCAAAAATTATGAAGTTAAATATGTGGAAGACTGCAACTTGGGTTAAACTTTTCCCAAAAAATATACAAAATTAAAAAACATTTTGTACTGGACCTGTAAAATATTAATTATATAGCAGTTATGCTAGTTGGTTGTTGTGTATTAATATTCTTTTTTTTGTAAACACTTACGACCTTGTATGGAGTTACCTAAACCATGAGGGGCCAGACAGCTGAGCGGACAGCACTCGGGATTCATAGTCCTAAGGTTCCCGGTTCAATCCCTGGTGGAGGCGGAAATAAACGGGCAGAGTTTCTTTCACCCTGATGCACCTGTTCACCTAGCAGTAAATAGATAACTGGGAGATAGCTGCTACAGGTTGCTTCCTGGGGATGTGTAACAAAAAAGGAGGCCTGGGCGAGGACCGTACCACAGGGACGCTAAACCTTGAAATCAACTCAAGATAACCTCAAGATGTTTTATATAATTCAAAGAAGACTTAAAAGCTATTACCGATATTTATTTCTTGTTTTCAACATAAATAAAATGTTTAAAAAATTTAATGGTACTACTAGAAAAAGCAGGTCAGCCTAAAAAAGTGATAGTCAGCTATTGTGTAGATGCCTGTATTTCCAGAGTCATGATGAATTTACCCGACTTTACCCAGCAGCAATCATCAGGTGTAAGAGAAGTGAATTATAGTCAGAGGACCTGACACCCCTCTATTTAAATAATGTCACTGCAATAACAACATATTGATAATTTGTCACTGAAATAACTGGAAAAAATTATTAGTGATGCTCTCCAATAACTTGGAAAACAAAAGATGTAGAATTCCAGTGCTTTAAGTAGTACAGTAATGTAATAGTAGCTCACCGGTATATGTTGAAGCAACAATTTCATCATATCCAGCATTTCCCACAACTGCACCCTGCACAGATGTAACACTTTCACTGCATGCCTAAAATATAATACGTGTTATATGAGTATACAGAAAAGAGAGAGACAAATAGAGGAAAGTGAACGACAAACAGGCAACAGTATCTATCACTATTCACAAGAGGCCATGCAACTATTGATAGGATCCTTGTATCCATTTGCCCAGCATTTGTGAAAATTTTTAATCTGCAAAGAATTCTGTTTAAAAAAAAAAAAAAGAAAAAAAATTCCCCAACATTTATATATCCAGATAGACTCTGCAAATGATAATAGCTAGGACAAGCTTTTCATAATCACTGCAAATAAAAGCAAACAGTCTAAAGACTGATGACTTCATGGCAACCATCAGTCTTTTTATCCCAAACAAAGTATTAGCTGTAATGAAATACCCCATTCTGTGCAAAGCTCTCAGAAGCTCCCCGAGCCTAGGAGAACACAGTACCATAATACAGCCCTCTCAAAGAAGCAAGGAAAGCATTGCAATCAGAGATCAACTTACAACCAAGGCAAATCACACTTTAGGGCAAATATATCAACAAACAAATACTAACATTTTCACTAACATTTTAAGTGAAAAGAACTTAAAATGGTAACACAAACCAATAGTTGGCAATGGTTAAACAACAACATTTACTCTAATTACCCATACTGCTCACCAAGAGGTAGCAGAACGCTTCTTTCTTTGAGATCTGACCGTCTTGCATCCTGCACTTTCTTTTTTTTTAAGATTTGGATTAAATTTTAATATCCGATTGTAATTTTTCTAAATCTTTTTCCAAGGCAATTTTCATACATATTTTGGTGTCATCAGCAAGAGCTGACACAAAACAGTTGCTGTCATTCCTGTCTGTGACTTCCACAAGGATGAATAGCAATGATGCAGGGACCATACCTTCTAGAACCAAGCTTCTCACCATACTCAGGCTGGATTTTTTTTTGGGTTTACATGTCGGGTACTTATGCTCTTTATACATCTATGAGAACAGATAAATTAAATTAAAAAAAAGAAGTCTCGCTTACCATGGAGAATCTTAGCGTTGGTTCCGATTCATCTCCATCTTCATAAGAATAAACTTCAACACTTCCATCATCTCTTCCAACAATGAGATCACGTATTCCATCTCCTGTTATATCGTGGTGATCCATGCATGTAACACCACCATGCCTTGAAGTGCTGCTATTACCCACACCACTGCCATTCTCACAAACCCAACGATGATTAGCGGAGCCCCTAAAAAATATTAGTAAATTGATTTACACAATTACCATCTTAAAATACAAGGAAATGTTTCTTAGATTTTCTTTGTAATAGCACACATACTGTACATAAATGACCCCCCTCACAATACACTGATTTTATTCTTTAGCTAAATGTACATTTTGAATATACAGTAAATTAATTCTTTAACCTCTAAGGTGTGGTAATTATTAAAGGTACTGTACCTCTCTGGCCCATGTGAAAACCAAGAATAGTCCTTATAAAATTTTACATTTGCATGTAAAAAGTAAAGAAAATGCAAGAAACAGTGTTAACCAAGTCTTCTTGCATTTTGTGCATACTGGGAGAGAAACAGGCAAGGGCGAGGGGGTCATTTGGTGCGAGGGCTGTGCCAACATAAATTTGCTTATAAGGCAAGTCAAAGAGTGAGCTATGATGATCATGTAGGAGGGGTTAATATGTTGCTCTTTTACTTTAATTTGTCCAAGTATTTAAAATAACTACTTGTAAACAGTTAACTATATTAAATATCATCATTATTTACCTTCCTAGTTGTACTAGACCAATTTTTCCATCAGATGTGCCATATAACAATTGATCTCCATTTTCACCTCCATCATTGTAGAAGAGCTGGAGGCTAGATGGTGGAGAAGGAAGTTCCACAGAGTACAATACCTCAGAATCTCTCATAACTCGAAGCAAGCGATCTTCACATGCCAGAATGGGTATCAAGCACTTCATCTGTTGATTGTATTAAAAAGGATACAAAAGAATAATGATTCATACTTAATATAAAAGAGGAATTTCATTTACATAGCTGTACTTTTACTCATTATGTTAAATAAAATACTAAATTGAAATTGTGTGCATCAAATTATGCAAAATTAACCAGATTAATCCAACATTCCAAAAGTAAGCGAGAGAATTTTCATGTTCACGAGTCAAGCTCCCACCTTACCAGCGAATACATTTTATTACTGTATATGATTGATTTCAACCCATGTATTTACAAATGTTTCAGATGCTGCAATCCTAGATTTACAATATATTTATGTGCTCGATATTATTATTCATATTCCCAATGCCTATACCCAAGGAAGTCCTATCTGAAAGTGTACTATTGTGTGGGTTTAAACTGCAACTGCCAGTGCCAAGCATTAATTTGCATAAATGTTTTGATTCACCAAGTACTGTAATGTAAACTCAAGCCCTTTTGTTTTTTATGTAGCATTGTTCATTAAATCAAGATACAATATATAAAGCATACAGTATATGTATACAGTATACATCAACTTACTCTGAACCCATCTGATTATTCATTTGTCAATTATTCCCGAGTCGTCTTCCACTATTGCAATCAGCTAGCAATCATTGAATAAACTGACATCAAATTGTACAAACTCCAAGAAGACCCTCCCTTCATGGTCAAACTTGAAACGCATCCCTAGTAAGAGTTGAATGGCATGACAATTATATCTGGTATAGATATACAGTACTGGTACCTAATACTCAAGTCACAAAAGTGGTATCAGGCGTTATACCTAGGATTGGTCCTTATGCTCAGGAGGTATCAGGCGTTATAACTAGGATTGGTCCTTATGCTCAGGACACAGTTGTTTAGATAATGCCCACGAATGTGGTCCGAGTGAAGTAATATTCCATATTGTAGTCATAAGATACTGCACCCTATTCCAAACACCATTTCTTGATTTTAATAATTCTATCAGAATTAGGAATCATTAGTAAAATGAATAAAAAGTATTTAGGAAATTCAAATAAAAATTAAGGTACATTATTATATTATTAATATACAAAATAGAATGGTGCAAAATATACCATTTAATTAAATATCTCTACTGAACTTTAGCACCTTTTGAATAGCTAGTAACACTAGTGGTGCTCTCCCTGGCTTCATGCCTACTGTTGATAATTACTTACTTTCTCTACTACACTTACCTTTTCCACAGGTAATGTGATCACATCATTTATTTTATCAGCAGCTAAGAAATAATTTGAATCTTGGCAGTCATGGTAATGGTTGTAGACGTAGTCACCACAAACTAGTAGATCACTACCACTGATGTGCCTGTTGATCAATGTATTATATAAGAGGGGAGGCAAATTGACAATGAACACACATGAACCACAGATATACCAAAATAGAAATTTCTTCATTGTGATGGGATTATGAGTGGAGAGCAAGAGGAGAGCAAAATGTGTGGGTTAACTTCTAACATGAATTTAACAACATATGACAAAATCCATGAGGTTATGAAGTCATCACACCAGTCAATAACTAGTTAAGAGGTGTGGATCCAGTAATTAGGAGCTCATTCCTCGCAAAAAGAATTATACGAGAATATACTGTATAAAGTATTTTTGGGGATATACAGTAATACACAATTGATTTTCAAAAACCTTTCATAACTCAAAGCCAATTTATTTAAAGGATTTCATGATCATCTTCAACTTACATGGATTTAATTTCTTCAGTTAGGTTTGTGTCAAAGCCTAAGAACTGCTTTCCTTTCTTTGTATATCCTCTTACTTCATTGCCAGATGATAAAAATATTTTATCTTTTATCGTTCCTGTGTAGAGAAAAATTTAATTTTATATATTGTAATGCTAAAAGAAAATGCAGTACCAAACATTATTTTGACATCAAAAATATATCAGACACAAGAAAGCATATTAAAAATTACCCAAAGCTCCACCCAGCTCTAATCGGGTAATGCTCTTTCCAGCGTATGCCTTAAAACCAAGCTGCATTTCTCCTCGCTTCATGGTGAAGAGTTGAACCACACCATCATGATCTCCCACTACTACCTATATGGAAATGTGGGTTTTTTTAATTCATTTATATTGATTAATTCAAGTCAGAACAGTACTAAGAAAATGAATTAATATTCATGAAATTATATAAACTAGAGGGAATGCAACTTGTTTTCTGAAATAAATAGTTTGGTTATCTAGTTACAAAATAAATCTGGTTACAAAGTAAGGCATAAATAACCAGTCCCCATAGCGAAGTAGCAAGACATTTGCCTGGCATTTTGTGAGCGCTTTGGCCTGGGTTTTGTATCCTAGCCGGGGAGGATTTACTGGGCACTAATCCTTAACTGTAGCCTCTGTTTACCTAACAGTAAAATGGGTACATGGTTGTTAAATGATTTGGCGGGTCGTATTCCAGGGAACATTAGGATTAAGGACTTGCCCGAAATACTATGCATGCTAGTGGTTGCACAAGAATTTAAGAACACTTGTACTGTATATACTGTACTGGTATACAGTATATAAACAAAATAAAAACTGGATGACTGAGGGAGATATGACATGGGAATTCCAGGAACGTATATCAATGTAAACAATATTCTTAAAAACAGAATACCTAACTCCTTTTGTATGCACAATTTTGTCCTCTGTGTACCAGTGCATCATTCACTACATTTACCCATAATGTTTTCATATTAAATTTTCAATCTCTTTGTGATCCTTAATTTATTCAAAAGGCAAAAGTTTTCAGAGTGGTTTTGCAAAAATTCCTTTAGTGGTGCAAGAGAAAAAATTATATTTCAGTAAACAGAATTTATTATATATTCACTAGTTTATTTTGTTAAACATTACCATACTCTATGCCAACTTTATTTGAAAATTTTTAAAAAAATATTCAATAGAATATATATGAGTACTTTACCTTCTGTTGAGTTCTTGGAGCACTATTAGGAACGACACGTAAACATCGTGGAGAGGTCAATCCAACTTGTACGTAATCCACACGTGTCAAGTTTAATTCCATGTCAGTAATCTGAAAACAATGTTATCCATACAGTATTCCTGAAATAAAAGCAAAGCTTCCATTAGCAAAACAAATTATGATATTTGTGTTCCTTGGGTTTTGAATGTAGTTGCCATTCCAGTGACATCTGGTTCTCGTTTTTAATCTATATCATATCTTTGGGGGGAGGGAATTATTCCTCCGATAATGTCAACTTTCTTAATTGTTCGAGGACTGGGGACTTACCCAAGTTACAAAAGCTAAGTGCATCCTGTAGGTAAAAGTAAGGCTACTTGAATATCCATGAACTGTACCTATGTATTACTATATTAGTATATAGAGGCATTAGGTGTATGGAACATGCTCTAGTGTATCACCCTGCATGGGAATAGAACCAGGAGCAAACAGTTCAAACTAAAACCAAGTACTGTAGTACATCTCAAAAACACAACCAAACAATAATCAGTATACTGTGGCTAGATTTTAAGTCAAATTACCCCTTTCTAACTTGCTTCTAACTTTAAATAATCAAATACTGAGTGGCTGTGTGCTGTCTGAAAACAGAGTTTGTTATAGATCCTGCCTTACAAACTTGCTCACAAAGGACTTCTGGTAGATGTAGTTTTCATGGATTTGGCTAAAGCTTTCAATATGATACCACATGAAAGACTAGCAAGGAAATTAATGGCACATGGAATAAATGGTAGATTACCAGAATGAATAAAACAATGGTTAAAACAAAGAAAGCAATGGGTCAAATTAAATGGGAATGATCTGACTGGAGAAATGTGATGAGCAGGGTACCATATGGGACCAACCCTTTGTTGTCATATACTACACCACTGACAGATGAGAATATTACAAATCACACCATCAAATTTGCAGATGACACCAAGATTTATGGTAGACTGGGAAGTGAAAATGATATTGAGGCCTTATGAAGATATCTAAATGAACTCCACAAATGGCCATAAGATTGGCAGATGCTTTTAGGGTGCTAGTAAACAAACGTAATATAACCCAAGGAATAATGAAGCATGCCTTTGATTTTAAGGAAAAGAAGGTAGTTATTCAACTGTATAAATCATTTGGATTATTGTATCCAAGCATGGAGACCTCATCTTCAAAAAGACACAATTGCATTGGAACTGGGGCAACACGGGGCAACAAAAATCATTACTGAACCAAGTCAACTCTCATACCAGGAACAGTTGATGGCCACAAGGCTAACAACACTGCAAACCAGGCATGACAGGGTGGATCTCATCGATATGTTAGTAGTCTTCGTGGAGTAGTGGCAAGACGCTCGCCTGGCGTTCCACGAGCGCTTTGTCCTGGGTTCGTATCTTGGCCGGGGAGGATTTACTGGGTGTAAATTCTTAACTGTAGCCTCTGTTTAGCTCAACAGTAAAATGGGTACTTGGTTGTAAAAACGATTCTTTGCAGGGGTCGTATTCCAGGGAACATAGGATTAAGGACTTGCCCGAAATGCTACACGTACTAGTGGCTGTACAAGAATGTAAGAACTCTTGTATATACTGTATAGATAAAAAAAAATAAAAATTTTTAAAATACAGCACAGTACTGAATAATTTGGAGGATGTCGAGCCAGACAATATCTTAAAAAGGTTAGATGTAACACCAACAAGGAGAAATGGTTTCAACCCCAATAAGCTACAATACTGTATAGTACTGAAAACAGGATATGCTTTTTCACCCACAGGGTCATAAACCCATAAAACCGTCTGCCTGCAGATGCATTAAATGCCAAAACTCTGTTGAATTTTAAAATCAAGCTGGAAAAAAATTCATCAGGGGAAATAGGGGTACTTTTAAGAAGCCGCTGTCTTTTTGTCCTCATCGATGCCACTAGTGTTAGTAAATTCAGATAGCAGATTTTCGCTGCATGATGCTGGGCTTGAGGTAGTTTGCAGCGGTTGAACCCCATGCACAGATTCAGTATGTTAGATGGGGATAGCTTAGCGAGTAGTATAGTGTAAGAAGAGCAGAGCGGGAAACATAATATCAAGTGTTTTAAGAGTATATCAACGGTTTTTATACATTGTTTTATTGGGGTGTCTGTTACCTTCCTTGAATATTACCTGGAAGTCCGTACCTCAAGTAAACAAACCTATCTGAATAGTCTTCTTCTTTCCTGTTATTTTCCCACGTACTACTTTTATTCTTATTACCCGATATGTCGAGAAAGTTACGAAGCAGTGAATTGGGTGACTCAGATCTCCCTCCTGTAATTCTCGAGCAGGAATGTTGTGCCCGGAGCCTTGTTTACTTCTGGCAACCTGTCCGAAACCCTCCACCTTACTAATTCTTTATTTAAAACACTTGCAAGATATTAACACTTAGTCATATAATATATTTGTATTAATTCAAATTTTTAAATGAGAAAACAATTTAAATGTATCTCTATTATGTAGAGTATAAGGCACTTATTCGCACCCATCCTTAGGTTAAAATATTTGTCCAAGCCGACCCCAAAAATGCATTCGTCAATTTAACACGATTTTTTATTTTGTATTAACATGCTGAGGTACATACAACAATGTTAAATTTAAATTTTTAAATTAGATCAAAGTGTAGCACAACAATGTGTAGAGCGCATCCGATCCCTCGGTCGTCGTCGCCCCTGCGGCCCCTCAATCACCAATACAGCAATGTACTGCTACCCTATTCTATATGAAAGATTATACAATGTAGAACTAGCTGTTTGTAGAATATGGTTTCAGACCCAATAAAAGCACTAACGATGCACTTATTAGTATGATTAACTTGATGCATACAGCTCGACAAAAATCCCTCTTGGATTACTTGTGGACCTACGTAAGGCTTTTTGACACTCAACCACCAAAACCTTCTTAAATTACATCATTATGGAGTCAGAGGTCACTCCCTTCATTACCTTCAGTCTTACCTTACTGACAGGCTCCAGTATGTTTCTGTGAATAATTCCATTTCTCCTACACTACCCATAAACATTGTTGTTCCACAGGGCAGCATACTTGGCCCTCTCCTCTTTCTCATCTACATTAATGACCTTCCAAATGCCTCTGAACACCTCAAATCAATTTTATTTGCTGATGACACAACTTTCATTTTCTCCAGTTCTGACCCTCTTGCTCTAAATATCACTGTGAATACTGAACTAAATAAAGTATATCTTTGGTTAACTGCTAACAAACTCACCCTTAACATAGACAAAACTTTCTATATTTTTGTTTGGTAATAAATACTCCAGTATGTTTCCGTGAATAATTTCATTTCTCCTACACTACCCATAAACATTGCTGTTCCACAGGGCAGCATACTTGGCTCTCTCCTCTTTCTCATCTACATTAATGTGTAGCGAGTAGATTATCCCAATAATATACTCGCTCCAAATATAGTGTTAATATTCCTGTCAACCTTTGGAGATGAATGAGGTGAGGCGTTGCCTGGGCATATAAGCAGCGGTGTAGCGAACATTGGCTAGTCTACTTTCAAGTGTGGTCTAGAGCAGACACTTGCGAGATACTGTACCAACGCTCAGTGTGCTCAACTCACACCAACGTATCACCTGTGTACTTCTGTATATTCGACCAAATATATATATAGTATCTTAGTGTCTGTGTTTATTTGTCACCATACTTTACGTAACAATAGAACCGTTACAAATGAAACAATGGGTATAAATTGGGTAAATTAAAGGGAAGGATGGAAGTAACTGCAAAGGGCCTATTGGCCCATATTTCTTGATGCTTCTATATTGGTGCGGAGTCTTGAAGTGGGTAGAATATAGTTGTGCATTAATTGGCTGTTGATTGCTGGTGTTGACTTCTTGATGTGTAGTGCCTCGCAGATGTCAAGCCGCCTGCTATCGCTGTATCTATCGATGATTTCTGTGTTGTTTGTTAAGATTTCTCTGGTGATGGTCTGGTTGTGGGAAGAGATTATATGTTCCTTAAGGGAGCCCTGTTGCTTATGCATTGTTAATCGCCTGGAAAGAGATGTTGTTGTCTTGCCTATATACTGAGTTCTTTGGGGCTTACAGTCCCCAAGTGGGCAGTTGAAGGCATAGACGACGTTGGTCTCCTATAAGGCGTTCTGCTTTGTGTCTGGAGAGTTTCTCATGAGTAGGTTGGCCGTTTTTTTTTGGTTTTATAGTAAATCGTCAATTGTATCTTCTGATTTTTGTCTGTAGGGATAACGTTCCTATCAACAATATCTTTCAAAACCCTTTCCTCCGTTTTATGAGCTGTGGAAAAGAAGTTCTGTAAAATAGTCTAATAGGGGTTACAGGGTTACAGGTGTTGTGTTAGTTGACTCTTCAGAGGTTGCATGGCGTTTCACTTTCCTTTTTATGATGTCTTCAACGAAACCATTGGAGAAGCCATTGTTGACTAGGACCTGCCTTACCCTATCAGAGTTCTTCATCGACTTCCTTCCATCCTGAGCTGTGGCTGAGAGCACGGTCGACGTAAGCGTTGACAACACTCCTCTTGTACCTGTCTGGGCAGTCACTGCTGGCATTGAGGCACATTCCTATGTTTGCTTCCTTAGTGTAGACTGCAGTGTGGAAACCTCTGCTCCTTTCCATGACTGTTGCATCTAGAAAGGGCAGCTTCCCATCCTTCTCCATCTCGTAAGTGAAACTCAATACAGAATTCAGCTCGAATGCCTCCTTCAGCTCTTGCAGACGTCTGACATCAGGTACCTGTGTAAAAATGTCGTCAACATACCTGCAATATATGGCAGGTTTCAAGTTCATGTCAACTAAGACCTTCTGTTCGATGGTACCCATGTAGAAGTTTGCAAACAGGACACCTAGGGGAGAACCCATGGCGACCCCATCTACTTGCTCATCCCACATGTGCCCATCCGGGCTCAAGAAGGCTGCCTCTTTAGTACAAGCTTGGAGTAGTTTCCTTAGAATGTTTTCTGGTATGTCAAGAGGAGTACAGGCCAGATCACGATACACTCTGTCCACTATCATCCCGATTGTTTCATCCACAGGTACGTTGGTAAACAGTGAATCTACGTCTAACGAGGCTCTTATCCCTGTGGCCCGTGTTCCCCGCAGTAAGTCAACAAATTCCTTTGGAGACTTCAGGCTGAAAGCACAAGGTACATAAGGAGTCAGCAAGCTGTTGAGTCGCTTCGCCAGTCTGTATGTGGGTGTGGGTATCTGGCTGATGATTGGCTGAAGTGGGTTTCCAGGCTTGTGTGTCTTGACATACCTAGGTTTGTATTCCCCAATAATCTTTGGCAGATGGAGTCTGGATTTCTTGACGTTCACAGTTTCGATCAATCTGTTTACCAATCTGTTGGTTTCGTTAAAGACATCATAAAAAGGAAAGTGAAACGCCATGCAACCTCTGAAGAGTCAACTTACACAACACCTGTACCCTCTATTAGACTATTTTACAGGAACTTTTTTTCCACAGCTCATAAAACGGAGGAAAGGGTCCTGAAAGATATTGTTGATTAGGAACCTTATCCCTACAGACAAAAATCAGAAGATAAAATTGATATATATATATATATATATATATATATATATATATATATATATATATATATATATATATATATATATATATATATATATATATATATATATATATATATATATATATAATGTGTGTGTGTGTGATTATATAAGAAATGAGGTGGTGGAAGTAGACTCCATACACAGTTTGAAATGTAGATATGATAGAGCCTAATAGGCTCGGGAATCTGTACACCGGTTGATTGACAGTTGACTTAGGGGCCACAGAGCCGAAACTCAAAAGCAAGCACAATTAAGCGAGTCCACTCGATTATTTAACATGAACTACACTATAAATATCCCTGCAGAGAAAAAAAATATCTGGAGAAGCGTGATACACTTTTTATCTGAGTTTACTTCTAGGAATATATATAGCTACACGCGGGGTGAGGAGAGAGGAGCAGGTGCTAGGGGTGTGCCAGCTCGTGTAGCTGTAGTTATGAATGGCGAGAGGCGCGCTGGACTACACACACCTGTATAACCCAAATTACGCACCCACGCGTAAAGCAATAAGTAAACAAAGATCCTTTGCTCGTAAATTGTGGTCTCCGTTATAAACACAAACACGTGTTAGTATAGCATATTTGTGATATATATATATATAGCATAGTATATATAAATATGGCTTGTAGGGAGTAGGTGAGGTTGCCATTGTTGTGAGCAGCAGCCGACGCAACAGCTGAGACTCACCCTAGTGACTGACCTACTCTTCCTGATTCATCAACTGATCAAGACTGCCTCAACAACTGCTCCTGTCCGACTCATCAGCTGCCCCCCTGACTGACTCATCAGCTGCCCCTGACTGACTCGCCGGCTGCTGCAGACACAGCGACTCACCAGCTGCCTCACACTGACTCACCAAGCCAGGCACCATTCCTCCTCCTCTCTCCTTACTCAACCACTGTGGCTGACGTGCGCAGCAATATGATTAGTTTGCGCTGAACTCTTCACCCTTATAAGGCGACACCTGAGTTACAGGGTATTTTGGGCGTCCAGGAGGTTAGTGAAAATAGTTTGTGGTAATAAGTTTTTTTTTTTTGTAACGAGCAGAATGTTAAGTGCAGTGTACCGTCTTGGCATTTGCAGCTGTGGACGGTAGGCGGTTCCATCTTCTGTTTTCTGACCAACAAGCAGAAAAAGCTTGAATTTTCAAGCTTGTTGAGCTTGAATTAAATGTTGCCCCATGTGAGAGTTCCATTGGTCATTTTTATAGGACACAAGCCACTGTTTACACCAATTTGCATACAAATTTTGTAACCTTATGTAACCCATAATACAAGTTTACAATAATGTTTTGCAATCCTTTTGCAAATTTTATTTTATTTCAACATTGTAATTTGATTTTTGACAATTTCCTTGACTTATAATATATATAACTTGCAAGATAGTAATATACAGGGAAAAGTACAATATTACTTGCCTAAACCAAGCTCACCTGACAACATAGCCAAGCCCTGCCATGCTTGTCCAAGATGTCAAGAACTGTATACTGTAGTTAACAGGGAACGCCCAGCCTTCTTGGGAGTAATTTAAGGATTACCTAAAAAATAAAGCCCCATTCCAATTGGAGGACTGAGAAAATGTGGGATATGTGAAGCACTACACAATTTGGAAACTGGTACATGGGGGCAAACAATATTCGTATGTTGGTCCTGTGCTGGAGATAAACAGTAGGGAATCCCATGTGTCTGTATTCAAAGTACAGTACAACATCCCATTCCTCTATATAAAACATGGTTTTTTCTGCTGCCAGAAATAGGAAATTTTGTTATGTTAATTGAGTACCTCATAGGCCAGCAACTGACCATTTTCAGCCCATGCAACCTGAAACAGTTGCCTAACTATTGGGTTAGGCAACTATTAACTAACTAGGAGATAAGAAATCCAGTAAAGGGACACATCCTAAATGTCGCATCCTGTGTAGGAATCGACTTGAGGACCATTCCAATGTGAGCTGAATGTGCAAACCACTCCTATGATTGCCATTGAGTTCAGTATGCTTGTAATCACTGTAGTTCCTACTAAGGAAACAATAGCATGAAGTGTGCATACAGGATCTCTGATTGCAAATTCATCCGTAATGTTGTGGCCAGTTGAGAATGAACTGTAGAGACTGTATTAGTAAAACTTCATTGTACCCTGTAACCAAGCACTTGTATTTTCCCATCATCACCCTTTCAGGTGAAATGAGGGACTCTTTATGGAATTATTAAGTGAGAGCAAACACATTTAGTTTCTACACAATTTATTCATGTACATGTACAGTATTTAATTCCATGGATACAGTTCTCCTAGTACCTGTATCATCATTTACATGCAAATAGTAGTTCAGACAATGATTTCTGGATACTAATAGAGGTGATCCTGTATGTTCACACAGTTCCTGAAGTGCTAATGAGGCAGGTATTAATCAAGTGTCAGTTAAGTAATTTTAGTCAGCTGTGCTGTTCAGGCTTTACAATTTATTTTAACATGTTCTACCTCAGCTTGCCTTGACACATAAGCTAACATCAATCCTTATTTCCTTTTCTGTACCTAGATATTTATTTGATAAACAATTGTCAACACATTAAATGTTGCATGAAATTTGAGTATTTGTGGACTGGTGCTAAACACACTTTAGTGTGATAAAGTCACTCCAAACCTGAATGTCTCCTACGAAGGATTGCATGCTCTTGAAGGCTTTTCCTATGGTCCTCACATCTGGTTCTCATGTCAATTGTAGTTTCTTCCATTCCCATTTGTAAAGGTCATTGTCAGCATCCGTATATGGGACTCTGGTTATTGAGGCATAGTTTCTTATGTCAGGGATTTACTTTTATGTTAAATCCTCCCTGGTGTTGTCTGTAGGTGACACAAGACTCCTCTACTGCTGCTTGCTCTTTCTGTCCATGCATTGAAGATGTATGGCACTTGAACACATCACTTGTACTTATGGTCTGTGCTCCAGCTACTCATGTGGTTCTGTAGTCAAGGCTTCTTCTGCCTATGGTAAAACCATCCATTATTTTATTGTCTTGTTGTTTTCTGTTTATCTTGGGGTATAATGTTTAGGATCTTGCTGCCAGGTGCTATTGTGAGGACACAGAGCACATCTACTGTGGGAGGCTGCCCAGAAATATTGTTAAATATAATGAAATGCTCCTTACTGGGCAATACCTTAGTAGCTCCTTGTTCCTGCTCTGTCTCTCCCACCTCATATTGCAATAGGTTGAGCTAGAAAGTGGAATGGTCTCTTTACCCAGACCCAGCATGAGCCAGGCTGCTACCTTTTGTGGAGAGAGAAATAGGTTGATGTGGTTGTTGTGAATTCTATTTTTATAGTTTTGCACTTGTCAAAACATTTCTCATGAGTGATGATCTATGATCCCCATATGCTCCCTGTCTCATAGAGCGGCAGGGGAGGCATTGGGGGTTTCAGAGGTCTTTGTCTCCAGTGGGTGGGATCTCACAGGTACCTTGCATGACTAGTTAGTGTGGTAATAATTAGTGAGAGAGAGCCAAGGGGAGCTTTTTTTTTTTTTTTTTTTTTGCAGGGATATTCCTGCGCGGGCCCTAAGCTTCTGGCTGGCCCACTAAGTGTTGCTTGTTTCTGTTTTACTTGGGCGGAGTATGAGTATTTATGACTCGTATGGTCGCTTCAGTAAGATTTTGCCATGTGTGTTTAACAACTTCTTCTGCTCTGTTGAATCTAAGTTGAAATCTTAATGGGTTTGTAACTGTGCACTGTGTTAGATAATGTTCCAGTGGTCTGTCGGGCATTTCTCCACAGTGTTGACATTTCCTCTCATCCAAGATGTTGCTTGCAATGGAGCATTTCATTACTCTTGATCTATTTTTATTGCATAAATACTTTTGATTAAGAAAAGGGGATAAACCAGAATAGATAATTATTTACAATTAAAATATAGTAAACTTGATAAAGCTACAAAAATAAATAAATATATATATGCAGTATATATATTTAATATTGATTATCTCTTGTTTGTCTTTGGCAAGATTAAGTTAAAATGGTTCAAGTTAGATCAGATGGTTTTGCTACAGTCCAGTTATGCAAACAAAACAAATTGCATAAAGAACACAGTACAGCTTCTTAAGTTTCATCAAATATTGTATGTATTGTATGTATTGTATTTTGGTATCAGGTCATAGCTGTCTAAAATGAGATCTTTTAGGAAGTCCATCTCTTGCTGGATAAATAACATAGGCTGGAAAATTTTGTGTAGAAAAATTATGGGGATAGAGGGTATATAGTTAACTTATGCTTGGCCATTTTGCTAGAATAGGAATTACTGCTCACTAATGACACTTGATATACACATGAATTTAATGACAAGACCAGTGTAAAAGCATTTTGTGGAAGGAAGCTAGAATATCTATTTTTAAAATAATGAATGGGTATAAATTGCTTAAAAAATGCTCAGGCATTCCAAAAATGTAGCTTGAGTGTCATGGTAAGAATAGATTACAAAACATTTACTACAAATATAGAAACATTACATAATTTTGATACTGCTTTGTCTTTTTCAGTATGGATTGATGTTCTAATTAGTGCCCGACAACTTACTCACACTCTCATAGTAATGGTAAGCAACTGTTAGGTATGCTGAAATGTTATGTGCTGTAGGCAAATTACATAGCCAAAGAATAGTTTCTAGTTTATAATATTTCTTTACCATTCCTTAAATGTTTATCTAGTGAGATGAAATGTAATTTTTATTTTAAATTGGGATGTGGGGACCCTACTGTGCAACACTGTATTGTAGGGGTGCGAGGATTTTGTTGGCGACCCATCTTCCCAAAATTTCTTCTCGCTATAAGCAAATATAGCTGTGATATAGATCCATTCCTGCCCAAGCCCCAGAAAGCAATGGCAGATTCATATGGCTGTGCGGAATATTATAAAAATAAATCGGGAACAGAAAGGTTGCAAGACAAGATTTTAACCCTTTAAGTGCAGCTGTTGTAAAATTTGCCACCCTGCCTGTGAACAAAAAATATAATTATTTTACTTGTTTTTCTTATGAAATAATAAATCAGTATTCAGAAGCGTAGAAAATACACAAAAAGTCATATCTCGACCCATATTGTCCACTCCCCAGGCCAACTTATGACCTGGGCAGTGGACACCAGTCCTTATAGCATTCATCAACATTGCTGTGATGGTAGCCAATATCAAACAAAAAATGTACAGTACATATTTTTCATGTGATATATAATCAAATGAGGAATCGGTATACAAATGTAAACTGCAGTAATACAAAAATAAAAGGGGATAGGCTACAAAGACTTAAAAGTCCATAATTTTTCACCCTTGGCAAAAACCCCTATTTTAACATCAATATTTAATGCTCCCTCTACTTTCCAGCCACAAATTCATCACATAATGAAGACCTTGAATGCTTGTGATTTGCAATTACAGTATGCATAAATGAAAATTGGTGAATGCTTGACTTACTGCTGGGTGTGCAGTAGACTTGAGGATTGACCTGGATTGTGCATGTTAGCCCATTCTCAATCCAAGTAACTGAAATTTAACCATTTTGAAAATTGGCTAAAGTGTTTATCCACAAGACTCTGGATCAGTGTTGTACAATATTGCACTATGTAAGTTCCTGGTACCTGTATTGATTATGTTCTATAGTGATCAGGTAATGTTTATACAGTAGTGTTTTTTAAATTTACCAAACTCCTCAAGTGAATCAGTCTAAACAAAAGAATCAACTGAAATTAGTTAGAACCAAATTTTTACTGAATGCCGCCAGCAGACGGCACAAAGCTCGGTTCAGTGCCAACACGCACATCAGTCTTCCGCTGATGTGTTATCTATTACAACACAGTAGTTTCCCTTAGTTGCCATCTCTCATAGAAGCACTGGGAGCTGCCAAGTTAAGTGCTGAACATCCTAAGACTTGGACATCCTTCTTTTGCTGCTGTAGTGTATAATTCCACTATAGTATTTGTTTTGCGAGCATGTTTTTCTGTCCAGTTTTGCTGTGTGAACTTGGCTTATTGTACTCCGAACTGCATGCATCCAGCAGTTACTTCCCTGGGTGTTCGTTCAGCATTGCCCTTGCATTGCCCTTGCATTGAGTAGAGTTTCTTCTCTGGTGTGTTCAGGGGTTTGCTTTTTCAATGACAGCCCACCTAGGTGCAGTGCCTTATGTGTATTTCAAAGGTCATCTGATCTCTGTTTAAGTCTGTGGTTGGGGGATGTTCAAGTTGGTTGTGTGGGGCTTGCTCACTTTGTGGGGCTTGGGGCTTGCACACTTTGATTATATGGCACATTACTGGCACCATTTGCAGCACAAATTTTGTAGGGCTACTCATGGTTTCCATAATCTTCTGTAATCTTCAACATACATACTGCATAGTATTTTTGTCTTTAGTTTTAGGAAAAGTAAATTAATATTTGATAGTTCTTTTAAATAATAAAAAAAATTCACTTTGAAAAAACAACAAATATTTAAACCAAAAATATAAAGGCTACAATAGAGGGTAGTATATATCTCTATTCATATAATTCAGAAGCTTAGTATTAAGAAATCTCAGAGGCTAGGTACTATACCTTGAATATTTGAACATTGTATTTTTCATCGTAATCATACTTGTCTTGTGTATATTGACTTAGCTCTCATCAATTCTTAAAGTTTCTTTTTGCCAATGTTACGATAATTATAAATGGTGTTATACTGTAATGTAATACAGATTTACAGCTTACAGTCCAGATACTGTACTTGAAAACACAAGTACAGTGTGCTATACACTACTTTAATCACTTGACACATTACACTTGTACTGTACTGTACCATATATATTCTAAGTACTTTTATATGTGAAAATAATTGAATAAGAAATAAAAATATATATACTCTATACTGTAATTTATTAAAACTTTGAAAGGTTGTGAAAAACTTGGAAACTGGGTGTGGGGTTTTCTACTTTTAATCCCAACTTCAATTGCATGCAACGTCACCAATGTGCATATGGCAGACACCTCACAAAGCTGTTGGAATCCAGCAAAAATAAGAGAGCAAGTGTACAGGGCCTGGGAGCACGGATGAGTAAGAGTCCTTGATGGTCTCCTCTGACTGGCTTCACCTGGTCCTGATCCATGTTGGTTGTGGGAATCTCCTCAATGGAATTGAAAAACTTTTAAGGGACTCCAAGGGTTCTCATCACATTTATAGTTTTGTGAATAATAGGCAACTCGGTGTTGAAGGCACCTGGGACTGAAAGCTTAAGAAAGAAAAGAATTTAGCAGTACAGTATTCTCAAGTGGTTGAATGGAAACACTGCATAATGCTTGACAGTAGTTTATTTACACTTAACCACTAATACAATGGGTGCTTGATTTACTTTAGATTGGTGTCAGCAAGGCTATTATTGCATTAGCCAGACTCTTGACGTTTAACTAACCAATTCCGATCTACTCGTGGACAAAACCTAACTTAACACGATTGACAGCCAATTCCTAACACGGTGTACATAATAGTACCCGTGTGCAAAGGGTCACAGGCATTCCAAACAGGATACTCAGGTAATACTCATGCATAATAAATCAGCAATGGCATTGTCAATGGGACAGACAATAATCATGCACAATAATGATATCACACACTAAATGTGTGGTGTATGTGAAGCTCACCATTCGCAGACAAGTGTAATGTTGTGATACCACACAGATAAACACGCATACACCGTCGTGTGTTGTTTTCCACCTCTACCTGTGTCAGGTGTTGAGAAGGTGAGAACTGCTGTTGACCACTCAGATCAACATACAGAAAGACACTTAATAAAGAAACAAAATCTTGTACTTACATGTATGGCTACCTCTCCTGATTCACTCACTCATGCTCATTCATGCAAGACCTTGTAGGTGGCCCGACAGCTGGTCTCGCTCATTACGACGTGAGAACACTATAGGATGACAGGCTATCCCGACACGGCCGTACTTAATCACGGCCGCCAGTACTATGGTGTGGTACTCGCAGGAGGATGTGCTAAATGTCTATAACAGACAGATGACCCTGATTGCACTGGCGCATGAATAAGGGTGTGACAGATGGTGACGTGACGTACTGTAGTACAGTGAGGCAGAGCGAGTGGCAACTGGCGGCTACTCACTCTGGACTGAGTGGCGGCGGTGTCGGTGGCTAAGTTATTACACCATGCAGGTGCCTGTATATAAGTTAGCACAAAGTACTTAGGTGGCGGAACTTCCTTAGTTCACTCTAGGTCACTCACAGACGGTCTAGATCTCACCGTCATCAGGTGTTACCTGATACCAGTTTGTTTTGCTTTGGTGATTCGCAGACTTTTGTCACTCTCGAAGGCTTCTGAACAATATAGCCATGGTTGAGATTCTAGGTGAGCGCCAATATATCGAGCAGAATGTAGAGTTTAATTTGACGGTGAGGAATGTGTAGTGTGTTCTACTCTATTGGCTAATAGGTTAGAATCACACGTCTACCACGTACAACATTCCCCACGAGAATGTCGGTGCAAGGGCTTGCAGAGGCTTCATTGGGTACACCCGCCAGGTCTACAAAATAATCAGTGGCAGTGCAACACAGGTGCCAGAACCAATGATATTGATTCTTATATGATGGGTAGAAGAGTGATGTCATGAACACTTCGCGACTATGTCACAGCTCCTCATCGAGACAGTTAAGATTGACCCCAAAGGTCAGAGCTTATCTCCCGCCTCGCTGGTATCCCTTCTCTTCCCATGCCTGCATCTTTAAGCTGTGTACTTTCTGACTCTCATTTCCTATGGCGCATTTGCTTAACTTCCCTTTTATCTACTTTCTGCCTGGACATATGGCAGCCTCCGTATGATACCAGTACAGTACTGTATTCCTGTTTATGTGGGCATTCTGGGGACATCCGACATGACAGTTTTCCATTCAGAGGTAAAAGAGATGGCACTGCAATGAGCCATTCAAGTCAGCTGTGAAAATCTAGAGACCATACTCTCACACTGGGTTTTACCCAGGTTTTATTCTAAAAAAAAAAAAAACTTTTTACCAACACTGGTTCAATTTTATCACAAAAAATTTAGATTGAATATTATCTTGTACGTACTATGTCTTCACACTTGCTGCAATATATATTAACATCCCCTTTATATAATTTGTTATAGTGGAATAAAATTTATATATACTGTACTGTACAATATACCAAAAAGGTATTGTATATGAAAGTGTCTTGGCATTTCATTTTAGGGTGCATGTTATAGTTTGTATTTTTTTTTTCACTACATTGGATGAGTAAACTAGTAGGAATCTTCATGAAGGCCAATTTCTTCCAGGATTTGAGCATAGTAGGGCAGGAGCACAGCAGCGGCCTGCCTCCATCACTGGGTGTTGTTCTACCAGCTGACAAGTCGGCTGTTTCGATGCCAGACTCGCTGAGCACCTCCCAAGCTCCCCCCGTGGCCACACTCACTGATGATGGTAGGGAGTTTGTGTGTGGTTGGGGAGCAGCATTCATCAACATTACCGTCACATTTCCAATGAACAAACTCATGTTTCGGCAGGTATGGAAAATGAAGTGGAAGGAAATTTCTTGAATATGGCTATTTTTATCATAATAGACACCGTAGTGTATTAAAGGAAATGCTGATGTATTTTTACTATTCTTTATACCTTAAGCAAGTTTCACATTTATTGATAAAAACAATTGCGTAAATATGGCTGGGGCTTCCAACTTGTGATTTACAGGATAAATCTGCTCTTGGTGTACCATATATTTTTGCTTATTTACTCTTGAAATTTTCTGTGCTTTTTGTGCATATACCTCTTCCTTCTGAATTGAAATGCAGCCATCCAACACTTAATTTGGTAAGAAATTCTTTCTTGTAGCTTTCCTTCTATTTTTCTGGGATGGCTCTTTTCAAATTATGCAGTGGTACCCTAGGCCATTACCATCTCACCAGGCATCTTATCCTAGCCTATCAGAAGAAGGTACCAGAATGCTGATCCTTAATTGTTGAGAAAACTGAGGGTATTGAGAGACACCACACAAGAAAACTCTGCCGAAAAGGTCATAAGAGGGATACAAAAACTCAAAAGACTTGTTGATAAATGTTTTGTATGAATTATAAACAATCCCAAATCAAAATACCATCATGTATGTTTTCCCTCCTGCCAGCAGATGGCAGGGCTAGTCAACTAGGGGTCCAGTGTTGCCCAGCCCTTCACACACTTGCCTGGTGCTTGGCCTATCTGAGGAGGGATTTTTTTGTGAGCTCTATCTTCACAGAGTCGAGATGTCTTTTCTTGCCATCTAATTAATTTTTAACCCAATTTCAGTTTGTCTTTTCGCCAAGGTTTTGGGTCTTCCGGTACTGCCACACTAGGTTCTGGGGGAGATTTGGTAAATCAAGCTCATTACAGCCCAGTTTCAAAGTGGGTCAAGGTTAATTTGTGATTCCATGATAGCAATTCTACTACACTCTCCATTCATTTATGTATAGAGTGAACCATACATACATACATTTATGTATGTATGGTGAACTCAAATGAGTTCACCCTCATTTGAACTGTTTACAGACTCTTCTGTTAAGTTCTGGAGCTTGGTCTGCAGTTGCCCTCCTAACCAGTTATGGGATACTTATTTTTCATCAAGCAGTTGCTTGTTTTGTTATACTTATTCTTTCTGGTGGCGTTTTTCTTGCTTTTTGAGGTCCCGTTAGTACAGTCAGGTTCGTTCTGGAAGCACAATCGAGAATTCCGGACGCAAATTCCAAGTGGGACAGAAATGGTTGGGTACATTTCCTTTCACCTAATGTCTCTGTTCACCTAGCAGTGAGTAGGTACTCAGCAGGAGTTAGACAGCTTGTTGTGGGGTTGCATCCTGGGAGGGGTCAGTAATAATAGCCTTGGGGATGGGGGGGAAGGACCTCGATAAAAGCCAAAAGTGTATGGATTCACTCTGGCTTCCTGTCCACTGACACAATGAATTATACAATTTGCTTTATACCACCCATATTGCATGTTCCCTAACTTTCAATTATAGTAGCTCTGACTGTGAGCTAGGGTGGCTTTTCCTAATGCCAAGTTTGCATCACTTTGGTCTACAGAGATACCCTCTTAGGGGTTAAAGTTCCTTTAAACTAGTCAGCTCCTCTAGTCATCTTGCTTCCATTTAGTTAGCTGTGTGCTTGTGCCTGGCTGTGTGCCATATGTGTTTTAATACATGGGGGATTTGCTGGGTATGAGCTTGGATATTACAATTTGGGCAGCTAGATTCATTTGTATTTGGGAGGTCTGTTTACTTCATATTCTCTCTTGGCTGGAACAGGTTGGTTTTCCCAGATGATTTAGAGGTGGACTTTGCTGCTTGCATCTTTTTAAGTTGCGATACGTTTTTTGTTTTTTTATGTCAGTGGTTATTTCTGCTGCCATCATGTTTATGCCTATTAAGATTCAGGGCTGCCATGTCTGGTTACAACATGGCCATACAGTGGGATCTCATGGCTGAGGTATTTAAATCTGGTTACATAAATGAACTGAGAGTTTTCAAGCAGATAGTTACATCTTATGAACAGCTTTCTGTTTTGATGAGCGCTGATTTAGATCCTTTGTTTTCTCAGCAGAGATGACTAATGCCGAGTTGTGGCATGAGTCTAATACATAGGTGAGTATAGTACAGTATTCTCAATGTTAGCATGTGGATTGGTGTAGGTCATGATATCAGCATAGTTTACCATGTGATGGCTGAGTTTAACAGAACAACATTTGAATTTATCTCTGGGACATCATCTCTAGTGGCCTTGATTGGAACAGGAAGCCTGTAGCTTGTCAAATGCCCCCCAATAATACTGTAATAATAGTAGAAAAACTATTTTATTCCTAAAATATATGTAAGAACACATTACAGAGGTATACCTGTAGGTACAGGCATTGCATATTAAATAAGATCACTACTACAAAGCATTTCAGGGGATTTTTCCCTGGGTGAATTTTGGCCAAGGCCTTAACATGGCTTTGGCCAGTAGGCAGTTCTAAGGGTTTATTACCCTATGGGTGAAAAAACATCTTTTGTTTTCTATCATACATTATGGCTTGGGGCATTATGATTCTCATGTAGGATTTGGTCATTTCATACATGATATTTGTATATTGACAAGGTGGATAAGGACAAACTGTTTGATAGTGACAGAATCGTGATGAAGGGGATTCATTTGAAAATGGAGTACCCAAATGAACCAGAGGTATTCAAAGAAATTTATTTAATGTTAGAATATTGACTGGAATGCATTATAACTCCATGGTTTAGTGTACATGGATTCAAATGTATTATAAAACCCATGGGAGTTAGCGAGTCATCACACCAGTCCATTAATATTTAAGAAATGGACCCTGAGAGCCTTGCTCCCAACAAACAGAATTTGGCAAGTACCCATACATTGGCCAATTTGTGGGCTGAGCTGTAACTACCTGCTGACCAATGTTTCACTGATTTACATATTTGTTTCTTTTTCTTTATTTTATAGATGCTCCATGGAATATCAACAGCCAATGCAGTGGGACAACTTAAAAAAGAGGGTTTGAAAAATTTGTATCGAGGAATCCTCCCACCTCTGTGTCAGAAGACCATCTCTACATCGATCATGTTTGGGATGTTTGATCAGTACGGAAAATTATTGAGATACTATCATCCCCAGTTATCAGATGGTGCATAAACATTTTTTAATTGTTTTAAATGTTCTGTCTTGAATGTTGATTTTTGTTTGTCAGGGGCACAACATACATGAACTGCTTGGATTTGATGGAATGTCAGTTTATTTGGTATACAGTACAGTAATATAAATTTAATGTTTGTTTACATTTACTATCAGCTCTTTGGTAGAGTACAGTATCAGCAATACTGGAATATAATTCATTTTTATTCCTTCCTAAGCTAAAACCACTCATTTACTCTTTCTCATCTTGAGTTGACCCTTACTTCTGCAGTTCCTTGGGATCTGGTGGCAAGCTCCGAATGGAGCATTTCATTATGCTCGATGCTCTATTTTTTACCCACATTTCAACCCTAAATAAGAATTGAGCCAAAACTAAAGTGCAGCAGTGAAAAGGTTTAGGGAAACTTTCAAAGACAAAAAAGCATCAGAGGTGTTGATGTGTAGATCGGTTTTGATGTCTAGTTATGATTAATTAGTAATTTTTTGTTTGCATAATATTTCCATTTTGCTTACTGCAGGAGCAACAATGGCTTTGGCTGCCACTTTAGCTGGATGTACTGAAGCTTTACTTTGCCCATTTGAACGTATCCAAACTTTGTTGCAAGATAAGAAATTCCATGGCCAGTACCGGTAAGATATCATTGGAATATGTGTTTTTAGTTTCACAATTTTATTTACTGTATTTTCATGGCATGTTTGAGTTATGACGAGTTTATTATAATAAGTTTACACGTTGGTGATATAATAAATGTTTTAGGTCTTCGTGTTATGCATGTTAAACCTTAGGCTGTGGACAGAACATTGTGTGTTATTCACGACAACACGTGTTGTGGTGAATAAAGAAATTGTTCACGACTTTTGTTAGACCAAAGCTGGAATATGCAGCAGTTGTATGGTGCCCATATCTTAAGAAGCACATCAACAAACTGGAAAAGGTGCAAAGACATGTCACCAAGTGGCTCCCAGAACTGAAGGACACGAGCTATGAAGAGAGGTTATAGGCATTAAATATGTCAAAATTAGAAGACGGAAGAAAAAGAGGTGATATGATCACTACGTACAAAATAGTAACAGGAATCGATAAAATTGATAGGGAAGTAATCCTGAGACCTGGAACTTCAAGAACAAGAGGTCATAGATTTAAACTAAACAAAACTGCCAAAGAAATATAAGAAAATTCACTTTCGCAAAACAAAGTGGTAGATGGTTGGAACAAGTTAGGCGAGACGGTGGTGGAGGGCAAAACCATCAGTAGTTTCAAATCGTTATATGACAGAGTGCTGGGAAGACGGGGATACCACGAGTGTAGCTCTCATCCTGTAACTACACTTAGGTAATTACATAACATAGGCAGTGAAATGTGTGAAAGGAAATTCTGGAACAAGTGATGCACTGCATTTAAGGAGAGCAGGGAACAGTCTTACCACCTTCCCCCTCCTCCTCATCCTCCCTATACACCAACACCGCTCCTCCCTCCCTCCCTCCCTCACCTCCCATACGCCAACAAGAGTCCTCAGTAAAGTGCTGTTAAATGTTTTATTTATGGTTTATATTTATACCTGATTGTTTTGAGCATGAAAAATATTAGTAGTATTCTGTATAAAATTTATTTTAAAGTTAATATTTTTTGGGTGTGTGGAACGGATTAATTCAATTGACATTATTTCTTATGAGAAAATTAATTTCAATGAAAATTCATTATGAATTTTCGGTTCACGAACTGTATCTCGGAACGGATTTAAATTTGTACAAGTATCACTGCATGTCATTCGGCTGCTTCCAACATAAGCTCTGACTGTCCTTCAACATCAGAGTGTACAGGCAGACAGGAGCAACATACAGTATAGTGCTGCACAGAATTTTCAAGCATCTCTGCAGTGCAATATTGTGCTGAGGCCATTGCTGGAGGAATTAATCAATGCAGCCCTGAAATGACTTTCTATGCTAGATCCATAAAACATCAAAACCTTTTGAAGACTTAGGATGTGAGGCATATATTATGTTATATACTGTACTGTATATACAGTATATAATATATACAATGGGGCCTCGACTTACGATGCTAATCCGTTCCCAGAGACGGATCGTAAGTTGAAATATCGTAAGTCGAAGCGATTCTTCCCATAAGAAATAAAGGGATTTGAATTAATCCGTTCCCCCACCCTCCAAAATATTAACATACAAATACTTTTTATACTGAATACAATGTTTTTTCTAACTATAATACAGTACCTAAGTTTATCTGACCTTTATGGAGGGCTCTTGATGGCATATGGAAGATGGTGATGAGGGGGAGGAGAGTTGTTACTGTTTGGAAGGGGAGTCCCCTTCCATTATCACATCAGGCAGTGATGTTTTCTCTGGGGTACTCTCTCAAGTTTTGCCTGAATACCACTAGGACCTGGTTGTGGTTCAGTGCTTGTTTGTCTCACTATAAATGTCAAGAGACATTTGTTTTTCTATTCGTTTTAACATTGTCTGTAATGATGCATCACTTTAGCACCCATAATGTCCTTTTTCTTAGCCAATATGATGGATATCGTTGACTGAGATTTGTTGTACTGCCTAGCCAGTCCAACAACCCGCACACCATCTTCATATTTACGAATGATCTCTTGTTTCTGCTCTATGGTCATCCTTACATGGGATTTCGTATGTTGAGCCTTACCACTGACTTTCCTGGGACTCATGGCGTGATATATAATAATTATTTTAATGTTCAAAATGCAAAAAATCACCACAAAAGCGAAATTTCTTATAGGCGCAATCGTCACTAAGCGGGCAGATGTAGAATAAAAGCAAAAACAGTATGGTGGGAGGAGAATGTTGTCGAGTGAGGTGTTGAGGGAGTGAGTGGCAGCGAGTGGCTGGCTGGTGTGTGGCGGTCACTCCTCATTGCTTTTTGATTCATAATACCAACTTAGTGGTTCGTTATGGTGAACAAAACATGCAGATACTCATATATAACCTGTGTATATAGTGTAATAACTGACAAAGTATTTGTTCACTGTTTGATGAACATAATAATTGAATCAAAAATATGCACACCATAATTTTGAGTACAGCGATGATGCACACATTTTATTATATAAATATATCACACTACACACTATTGAATAATATTAGCAAAAAAACTAGACAATGAAATAATTAGGTAATTATCTCTTTGAGGCCACTCCTGCCTGACAACTGGAGAGGAGCAGACCGCCTGGGACGCACGCTGAGTCAGCGCCTGTTTTTTTGCCAGACTTCCCCACCCTATAGCGGGCAATGTATGCCACTTATGATTTTTTTATTATTTTCCCATGATCAGAGAACACAAATTAACAGGTTTAGAAGAAAAAATAATAATTTTTTTTGTTGGTATGCACCTGTGGGTGACAAATGCTAATTAGCCCTGAGCAACACAAGGGTTAATCTTCTACAATTAAACATACCTGGGAGGATCACAGTCTCGCACACATCACATAAGACATGGATTGTAAGCTGTCTGTGGCCATATAAAACATGAAGAATTTGATATTTTGGCTGCCCACCTCTTGTACAAATACCTAAAAAGGATGTTTTTAAAATGTATTTTTTTTTTTTATTAAATGGGCTATAATTTTTCCTACTAAAAAACAAAAAAGACAAGGACAGAATCAGCTGAATGTGGCCCCAAGATCTTGGGTATCTCTGCTGCAGATAATTCTTAGGAAAATTATGTTTTAGGTAATTTCATAATTCTTTGCAGTATATGTAATTAAACAAATTCTCATCTTTTTTTCAGAAATAGTTTACATATAACCCAAGAGCTGTGGAAGTTTGGAGTGAGGGAATACTACCGTGGAATGGTCTCCATTCTTTTACGCAATGGACCAAGCAACATTCTCTTCTTTGGTCTTAGAACCAAGATTAAAGAACGCTTGCCTAACCCTGGCACAGCTTGGTGGGGTCACATATTAACTGACTTTGTGTCTGGTGCCTTCCTAGGAGCATTCATCTCTACTGTCATGTATCCTGTTAATGTAATCAAGTCTCATCAGCAGTGTCAGGTAAGAAGAATGTACTGCTACCATTATAAAGAGTTGAACAAGTTTTTATGTATCTCATTGAAGTTTGGTTGCGTTTGTAGTTTGATGCCTCTTGTACAGTAGTTCGTGTTTGCACCCAGCGGTAGCTCTGCTGAGTATACATTATTAACTTGTGTAGGAAACAGTCACATACGACTGTTCATGACACAGTTTTGGCACATCGGGAAAGGCACCTTTTCCATCATCAACTTCAATGCTTCCATGTGATAGTGGAGTGAGTGGAAGTGAGAGATCAACCCATTGTCAAAATATGTTGTCCGAACAAAGAAAAATCACAAAATGCTCAACCTTCCTATGAAAATTGCTTGGAAACCACATATTGCTAAATATCTCTCAGAACAGCCTAATCTTCATTAATTCGACATCAACTACCACTGAGCTAGCTAAGTGTTGGGATAAGGAAACCCTCACCCAATCTTGCCAGGCATTATTATATGTACCTGACTTGTGTGTTTCCAATTGAGACCTATATCATCATATTAATTTAGGTTAACTGGCTCATTGTGTCTTTTGTAAGAGCCCTGTGCTTAGAATATTTTGCAACTTGTATGCCAGTTCATTTGTCTCTTGCCTTCCTTTAGCGTTGGCCTTGTTCTTAGGTCTCCCCCTTTTTTCTTTTTCCTGATACCATAAGTAGTGATTGATTTCTAATCAGTTATCTTTTAAAAATTTTATTCCTCCATTGGAGAAGACTCCTTAAGAGTTGGACCTAGCCAGGCAGTGCTGCACAATGTGGTCAGTGAAGTGAGGCTCTTGAGTAGATGTGAAGTACAGTATATACTGTAGCTAGAGTAATTGGTGTGTTTTGCTTTCTCTGGCTTGTGTAGAGTTCCATTCCCTGAACATTTTCCAGGTTTATACTTGAGAAGCATTGAATGAATATTTCTGGTTAGTTCCAGGCTACTTATGTCATTTTTCGTAAGAGTTAGATGGGATTGGTGTCTGTCTGTCTGTCATGGTCATTTCTATTGTGCTGTCTACCAGAGAAATACCAGTTTCCAGGCATCACGCAGGTTGTTTTACCGTGTTACTGAAAGGGTTGTGATCAGTTCCCTGGCCAGCACAGAGCCTGACTTGGCTGTTTACAGTTCTGCAGGGTGTTTCCTTGTGCTTTTGACACAGATAGTCATTCCTCTCGACAGCTTAGTGAAAAGGATACCATATTCTGGTTGGCCAAAAGTGTTTTGTCTATTAGTAAATTCTTTCCTGCCCTCCAAAGGTTCCGGCTCACCACAACCCACCAGAGCAGTGTTAATGTGTATTGAACTGTGTTAACAAAAGTTAATAAAAAAAAAAACTAGAAAAATGTTTAAATGATACGTGCTACCTTTATGTGATATGTGGGGAGAGGGACCCCTGTGCCAGTTTTGGAGAATTTGAATTTTTACTCATTTTAACTTTTATACTGTGAAATTTTTTGTTTTACATTACGTACACATATTTATTAAGTGTTCTGCTTTTTCTCATTATTACTGTGGCCTACCTGTTTCTAATCTAAGAAACAAATGCATTCTTGAGTGAGTATTATGTTTTCTTGCAGTCTATCTACTATAAATTACAAATTTATATGTAATTGATTCTATAATTGTATTTTCTTTATTTAACAGGTAGGAGGATCATTCCAGACAATGCGTCAGACATTCTGGGATGTTTACTATACAAGAGGGAGCCGCTTCAGTAGACTTTTTAGTGGTGCTCACGTTAATTACACTCGTGCACTTGTGTCATGGGGTATTATTAATGCCTCTTACGAAATTTTACAAAAGCTTCTCTATAGCTAACAGTAGGAGATACTTAGTGATAAATTGTATAATAGTATTCATACCCACAGTATTCAAAATTTCTCAGACGTGATTAAGGTTTTACACCTGATTTTGTTTATACAGTGTATTTTTTCCTATTAGAAAGAGAGAATAGAGAGGAAGGAAGAGTTAGTTTCTGTTGAAAGACTGCAGAATAATACATGATTGTATATTTTCTGCTTTTTGGATAGAAAATAAAAATATATTCATTGGCATATTAATACTGTAGTTGAAATCTGTTGAATGTGATAATATAATAGAATACCCCAAAAAATAACTAAAGCTCATTATTTAACTATTTACAAGAAATACTGTATACAGGGAAACTTTGATACCAATGTCATACTTTTATGGAAATTTTGTATCCCTGTACGGACATAATGTGGCATTATACCAGAACTGTATTGCTGGTATAATTAACTAAGTAAAATATATATACTATATATTGTGATTTAAATTTTATTTTTAACCATTCTCCTTACACATTTCAAGCATTAATTTAAATTTCATCATTCTTCTAAAGGTAAGAACCATTTCAAGTGTAATTATTCTCATCAAAACCCGAGATGCATAACTGAGAGTCATTATTTCACATCAGTTAACACTTAACCTTGATGACATCGCTGCATTGTAACGTAATCAAGTATAACCGTTGTTAATGAAATTGAAATGTGTGACTCGTCTTCCTTTAATGGTTTTATTGCCTTCCAGGGAAGCCAATCCATTATACAATAACAAATAAATCCAATCATCAAAGTTATGTTGCATTAGTTATGATTGGACAAAAATCACTTCCATTGAGAGAATGCTAAAATTTATGGTGATAATTGAATACTGTTAACAAAATTGAAAAGGTAAGTATTTATATATGCAAATGCTGCATGATATATATATTGGGCTAAATCTGGACCGCACTAATGCATAGTACCAAGGTTTCCCTGTGCATTATTAACAGATTTTTTATTTTTTTAGTTTGAGAAGCTTTGGTTAGCTATCGATAAACATGTAGTATATTAGGGCCCAAATGTAGGATAAAAAATATTTGAAATAAAAATATGAGAGTTAGTTATAGGTGTGATGCTGTAGCACAGTGAATAATGCCTTTAATAGTGATTTTTTCATTTATAATTTTTAAATAATAAATGATGATAGTGATTGTAGCAAACTGAGATGCTGTTTTCTTAATTATTGGGTAAGCCTACAATAACACAAACATTAAAAATACAGATTTTATTGATAAAAATGTACCAAGCAAGTAATGAGGGTGCTTGGACTAGCTAAAAGTTGCTGACAACTGGAAACTTTCGTTTTTTAGTCAGTTTAAACCTGTGAAATGTGAAGTTCCCAAAAGCCACTATCTGGGAACCAAACCTCTGTATAATATTTCAGTGACATTCTCAGATTGAAAAAGTACACCAATAGAAAATAACTGGCTGCTAAATATTGTTAATTACTATCTTGGAATAGGTTACTTTTATGGCATTTATAGGTAAAATTCTGTAGTTAGGTGGTAGCGATACCTGAATATGTTCACAGCTTTTGGATACCAAGATGTACCAAGTTCTAAAGTTTGTCAAATCATAATCTGTGGTGTGCTGAGTTTTATCATTGATGGGGTCAGCTTAAAACAAAGGCTGAATCATTGTATATCTTAAGTTAAGTATGTATACAGTACTTTGTACCTAATTAAAAAAAAATCCAGTCTAGTGGTAATTTATGCTGCTCTCTAGATCTGATTAGTTTCCCCAGACTGTTTTGTATCTCTTGGCTTTCTTGACACAGATGTCTGGATATTGTGCTTCCATCTCTGAATTCAGGTGATTCATTGTATAGCTTACTGAGTGCTAGTGGTTATTATATATGTACATATGCCTCAGAATATAAGTGCACTATAGATTTGTCATTGCTTGTATGACCAAATCATTGGGTGTATGTATAACTGAACTTTAGTTAATTTGTATTCCTTCATTTTATTGTATGGTAGAAAGGCTGATTTGAAATTTAACTTTTATACTGTAAAGTACAAATGCTGTATAAAATTCATTTATACAAATTTTTATCTTTTGGAAAAGCTGTATCAATAGGCCTACTTAACATGTAATGGACATATAATTAATACCTCTTTATTTTATTTTCCAAGTGCTAAAGCTTAGTGCTAAAATCTTAAAGGTCATATTCAAGCAGAAATTTTGCCTTAAAATACAGTACATTATTGTACCATGTTCTGTATAGCAGTTCACTTTTTTTTTTTTTTTTTTTTTTTTTTTTTTTAGCAATTGACATCAGTTTGTATTGGGCATACATTAGCTCCATTTTTTGGTAGTGATACATGTCTGAACCATCATATTTGGTTAATGTAAGATAGGCTGTGTCCACAGGACAGGACCCTGCTTAATTGGGTAGGACCACATTCTTCTTCAATGCCAGAGGAAACTTACAGAATACTGTACCCCTATTGCTATTAAAGATGCTTGGAGCTCACTGAAGAATTATAATTCCAGCTCTTTTATGACTTTACATTGGTTCATATATGCAACTTAAAGGCTTATAGTCCTAGCCCTAAAATTACAAGTTACTAGAGGGAGCTTACAGGTTGACTGCCATTTGGCCAATTTCGATACCTCAACCGACTGAACAGCGGGCAGCTCCACATATGCCTCTGTCCTCCAGGTCCCCACATACTTCATACTGTGTCCCAAGCTAGTCAGAAGGTTCAAGGACTATTTTCATTTACAATTTAAACTTTTTCACCATCTAGGATCATTAAATCCTCTGTGAGGCTCAGGTAGTATGTGGAGCCTGGCAAGAGTTTATTTACAGGTTTTTGAATGTCCCTGATTATTTCTGGCCTGTTCTTGATTCTCTTGAATTCCTGCTAATAATGCACAGCCCATACCTTCTTAAACATGGCTCTCTCCATTAGACAGAATTGTGTATTTGCTGGTGTGCAGGGAGGAGTTTAACATTTCTTCAGGCATTGAATCTATTAATAAAATGCCATTTTCTGGTGGATGCTTCAGTAGTTTGCAGTGCTGATAAAACCCAAGTGATGATTAAACCAACCATTTTGGCATTAGACCCCTGAGTCCCATGCTGGCCTACCAGGAGCCAGGACCAGAATCTGGCTCTGCAAGGTGAGGGCAGCTTGGGAATAAGGGATCTACCAAAACGTGTGTAAGCTAATGTCAAGCAACATCCATTGAAATCTGATCAAGACTTAATTGTTTTCCCTATAATCCTTCTCTGCTACTGTTCACAGGATGAGTATGAGTTACATATAAATTAGGCCACCTCTGGGGGCATCAACAACAATAAAATCCTAAGAAAAGGTATAGTTAGGGGCAAGTTGATATTTAGTATGCACCATCACCCATCTGGGGCTAATACTTTTAAGAATGTCGTACTTGCAGGAAGTTAAATATATTGGCCTTAATTTGTGAGAGTGACTTTGGTATATATGCATTAAGGCCCTGCATCTAGCTGTCTGGTAAGCACTTTGCTGTACACTTTATGCAGTTCTAGCAGAAATGTTTGGTCCATCAGAAAAGAAGCCTCAAGAGTACTGTGTGTTATGCCATCATTTCTAGAAGTTGCTTGGTCCTTTTTTAGTTCAGTTTAAAGTTCCAATGAAGAGATGTCATATGCTATAATACATCATCTGGACCCATTTCACTACAAAGAGTTTCTATTAATGTTGGTGCTAGCAAGATGATTTATATTGTGGGCTAGAGTTTATATGCAAGCAATGCTTACATACTGTTTTAATAACATGTTGGGATAATCTGATAGTTGTAATGATGTTGAGGGGTATCAAGTTTTAATATCTTAGTTTTCGCCCACATTTGTGCTGTGGATGTTACATTGGCCAAACTTGCAAATATGCTTTTTGTTCCTGGGTAGCAAGTGTTGTGTTAAAATTTAGTCATTAGCAGTCTTGTAAAAATATAAACTACAATGATTGCCAAAAAAATACCCCTGTGTCTATATATTTTGTTGATAACATTATTATTACATCTGTTATATAGGTACACACACAGTCTTTCAGGAATCACTTAAAAAATACAGTGATTTAGAATGACTAGAGATTTAATTGTTTAACTGTAGTCACTAACAGAATACATTCAACTACTCGTACATATTGTCAAGAAGGGCTGAGGTGGTCACTGGCACTGCCAGGGAGGACTGATGTGGTCACTGGCACTGTCAGGGAAGACTGATGGTCACTGGCACTGTCAGAAGGTCGATGTGGTCACTGGCACTGTCAGAGGGATGAGATGGTCACTGTATCAGTACAGCAGTTACTAATACTTAAGCAAACCACGCAACTCAGAGATGTAGACGAGCGCCATCTCGAGTGTGTCATGTTTGGAAAGCTTGTATGAGGTGCCTGGCAGGGTACGACGGAGACGGTCAAACGCCACATTAAGTCTTGTCATCCTCTTGCGTTCACGTGCGTTGGCAGCCTGGCGACGGTGCTGGGCGCTCTCAGCTGACATTGTACCGTACCTGCTGCCACTTCGAGAGAAACCCGTGGCAACCTTAGGAAGTCTCGTCAGCTGCATCTTGCTGATATTGGGAGATGGTGTTGGAAGCGCACATTGTGTTGACGTGTCTTTGAGACTGCAGGAGAAGAATTGTAACAAGTGCGCTGGTGTTTGCTCGACATTATTATTCATTATAGCTGTATTATGCGAGCAATTATCAGACTGCTCATCTGATGAGGAGAACGGTGTTGCTAAGTGGAGTTGTTGTTGATACGGCGCAAGAAGGTATGAAGTGTTATCTGTCTCGAGGGCGTTAGTACTCCTGGCGTGGAGGGCTACAGTAGACCAGCAAGGCGACCCACACTCTGCGCCCAGACAGTCTTTCAAGGACCACCACCACGAAGCCGAGTGACTCTCCAGCTCGCTGGCCCTCGCCTGGCGCTGACGAACGGTGTCCACCCACCGACATTCGGACACACCCACAGCGTTCGACACCAGCATCATACTTTTCTAATGTAATATTTCGTTCACTTCAAAATTAATCAAGTTGGATTCACGTCCCCGACAAATGTCACATCAAGTAGTGACCTAAAAAAAAAAAAAGAGGTCAGGAGAGGCGACACGAGCCTGCTGACAGGTCAGGTCAAACTGGGAGCTTCCGACATGGTCACGCCTTATATGGAGATCTTGACCCGCGGTTAACAAGGGGTCATTAGAGGTCTATTGAGGATACGTGTGATTGGTCAAGGATAATGGCCAAGCGGATAAGAAATTTGTGGAAGTTTGGATTTATTACGATGACTACAACAAGGAATATGGGGCATGGGGTGGCTACACAGGGAGACAAGGGGATGTAAATACAGAGGGAGACGAAGAGTGACTACAAAAGAAGACAAGGGAGGAGGTGACCACAGAGGGAGACAAGGGGAAGTGACTATGAAAGGAGACAATGTGGAGGTGACTACGGAAAGAGACAAGAGGAAGGTGACCACGGAAGAAGACAATGGGAAGGAGACAAGGGAGAGGTGACTACGGAAGGAGACACTGGGGAGGTGACTAAGGAAGGTGACACTGGGGAGGTGACTATGGAAGGCGACATTGGGGAGGTGACTATGGAAGGCGACATTGGGGAGGTGACTACGGAAGGAGACACTGGGGAGGTGACTACGGAAGGAGACACTGGGGAGGTGACTAAGGAAGGCGACACTGGGGAGGTGACTATGAAAGGAGACACTGGGGAGGTGACTACGGAAGGAGACACTGGGGAGGTGACTAAGGAAGGCGACACTGGGGAGGTGACTATGAAAGGAGACACTGGGGAGGTGACTACGGAAGGAGACACTGGGGAGGTGACTAAGGAAGGCGACACTGGGGAGGTGACTATGAAAGGAGACACTGGGGAGGTGACTAAGGAAGGCGACACTGGGGAGGTGACTATGGAAGGCGACATTGGGGAGGTGACTACGGAAGGAGACACTGGGGAGTTGACTATGAAAGGAGACACTGGGGAGGTGACTACGAAAGGAGACACTGGGGAGGTGACTACGGAAGGAGACACTGGGGAGGTGACTACGGAAGGCAACACTGGGGAGGTGACTACGGAAGGAGACACTGGGGAGGTGACTACGGAAGGCAACACTGGGGAGGTGACTACGAAAGGAGACACTGGGGAGGTGACTACGAAAGGAGACACTGGGGAGGTGACTACGGAAGGCAACACTGGGGAGGTGACTACGAAAGGAGACACTGGGGAGGTGACTACGGAAGGAGACACTGGGGAGGTGACTACGGAAGGAGACACTGGGGAGGTGACTACGGAAGGAGACACTGGGGAGGTGACTACGGAAGGAGACACTGGGGAGGTGACTACGGAAGGCAACACTGGGGAGGTGACTACGGAAGGAGACACTGGGGAGGTGACTACGGAAGGGGACACTGGGGAGGTGACTACGGAAGGAGACACTGGGGAGGTGATTACAGGAAACAAGCGTGAGAGGACTACAGAGGGTGACAAATGAGGGAAGGTGACTAGAATAAGCAGAGAGGAAGAAAAGACTAGAGAGTGGGGAGGGAAGGAAGAGAGACTATATAGGGTGGGGAGGGAGGTCGAGAGACTACAGAAAGTTGTGAGGAGAGAAATATTACAAAGATGGAGAGGGAGGAGAGCCTACAGAGAATGAGGAAAAAGAGGAGACTATACAAACTAATTGTCCACTATGTGTACACTCGTCTCAAGGGGTAAAAGCGCGCTCCATTTGTGTTCAAGATAATAAACTTACACCGTGGCTGAGCCTCACCACATAAAGTTATTATCTGCTCCCTTAACCCTTTGTTGAAGAGCTTGTGCGGGTGCGCACAGCGTGGGGCCTCCCGAGGCCTGCCCGCCTCCTGTGTCAACACCCTCGCCAGGGAAGCACCATCAGGTCACCGCCGCTCGTGTACTTACCTCTCTGTGACTACGGGGGATTGATTGATTGATGAAGATTAAGCCACCCAAAAGATGGCACGGGCATGAATAGCCCGTAAGTGGTGGCCCTTTTGAGCTATTACCAGTATTAATAGATGGTACTGGAGATGTGTGGAGGTGCGACTGCACCCTTCGTGACGGGAGATGTCTCCCGTGACTACGGGGAAGTGAGTTATGGCTCTTTATGCCTTCTAACTCTTTATACCTGATTCGTTAATTACCTCTTTCGGTACTAATATTCTCATAATATTTTTCTTAGTTGTGGATGGAATTGGCTTCAACAACCTCTTCGGTGCATTTCACTTGCCGACCACCCATACAGGGAACGAGAACTAATTTACGACTCTTCAATTTAAATGACTTTCACTTGTCTACTTTGTCTATTCCCCTCAGGATTTTGTATGTGGTGATCATATTCCAGTGCCCATCAGATAATAGGCACTGCATGGGGCCTTTACCCAGATAATGGGCACTGGGGGCCCCCTACTCAGAAAGAAAGGGTAGTCACTTTCATTAGACAACCGGTGGATAGAAAAGCAGGGTCCAAGAGCTAATGCTCTATTCTGCAGGCACAAATATGTGATTACAAATAGGTGAGTACACGAAAAAAATAGTAGTAGTAGTCAGAAACAGTTGATTCACAGTTGAGAGGCGGACCGAAAGAGCAGAGCTCAACCCCCGCAAGCACAACTAGGTGAGTACACGCGCACCCCGGCTGGCAATGTGCCTTAAGCTCCCGCCACCCAAGATGTAAACAGAAATAAAGGCGCCTCGACTGTAGTAAGAGGATTAGAGGGCATTAAGCTTTCGACGGCTGACGTCCGCCTCACAGCCCTAGCCCGCAATCAAGATTGATCGACATTTTACCCTTCACTGAAAAAACAAACAAAAAATGAAGGCCCGTTGTGCTATCTGCTAGGCTCGTTGATCTGTTTTCTTGGCGAGTACACCTGTTAGTTCTTGCTACATCAAGTTGTATTACTATAAGGAAACAATAGAGGTGACTTTCTAGATTACCAGCGAGGAGACTATCAAGGAAAAGGAGAGGGAGCTGATAGGTGACCATGGCATGGAAGCATCATGGGAAAATTTAAAAAATGTCATTACTGAACTCTTTCAAAGATGTGCCAAAAAGGATTTTCTGCAGCTTGTATGAAAGCTTGTATGGATGGGGAAAGTTTTTAATGAGAAATAATTAAATCCAATAATTAATAAATGTGAATATATCTAATTGATGAGAATATCGGTAGGAGCTAGGCTAGCTGGAATCAAACTACCTCAAGACACTGGAAGACAGAAGAGTTAGGAGACACATGATTACCACCTATAAAATTCTCAGACGAATAGACATGGTAGATGGACAGACACATACTGTATGAACACATATAGTATACAGAAATATGCAGTATACAGACACACTTACCATACATGGTATACTATATTGATGACCAATCCACACACTAGAAAATGAAGAGACGACGACGTTTCGGTCCGTCCTGGACCATTCTCAAGTCGATTGTGTATATTGTGTATGATTGTGTATAGTATACTATACGCTGACGACGTAGATAAACTTTTAAACAAATTTTTAGGCCCCATTAAGATTGTGCAGTTCAATTTTGGTCGCCGTACTATATAATGGAGACAAAGTTACTATATAATGGATATAAAGTTACTATATAATGGATATAAAGTTACTATAGAATGGATATAAATTTACTAGAACGCGTCCAGCGTAGGATGAGCTAGTTAGTTAGTTCAGTTCATTTATTATGCACCCCATACCCATCTTGTGGACAGTAGTGAAAAGGGTTACATAAGAATATAAGATCATAACAACAAAGGTAACTGCAGAAGGCCTATTAGCCCATATAAAGCAGCTCCTATTTATAACCACTCATATACATATCCAACTCACGTTTGAAACAATCTAGGGACCCCACCTCCACCACGTTACGCGGTAATTGGTTCCACAATTACCGCGGGGGTGGACAATTACCTTTCATATGAAGAAAGATTGACAAAGCTTAATTTGCATTCTCTAGAAAGGCGAAGAATTAGGGGTGACACGATAGAGGTGCACAAGTGGATGAATGGGCATAACAAAGGGGATATTAATAGGGTATTAAAAGTATTAACTCAAAATAGAACACAAAACAATGGGTATAATTTGGATAAGTTTAGATTTAGGAAAGACCTGGGTAAATACTGGTTCAGTAACAGGGTTGTTGATTTGTGGAACCAATTACCGCGTAACATAATAGAAGTAGGATCCCTTGATTGTTTCAAGCTTAGGTTAGACATATATATGAATGCTCTAAACAAGTATTCTCGTTAGTAGCACATCCCGATCTTCCAACACATCAAAAGCAATTTGGTACGAAAGCTGACTATAATAATCCGCGCTGAGGTGTGATCCCTAATGACGCGGAGGCAGGACCAAGCTGGCCAGATACACATCAGCTTATATTGGCCGTGTGGCCCCCAGCTGACCCCTGTTTCCACCTAGCCCCACATTGGCTTCCCAGCTGATCCACCCACACCTGCTGCCACCACCTACGTCAGCAGGTGGTGGCATACAGCTGCGGCCAGTTGACTCACCTGCCAGCGTCTCCACCTAGCTACGCAATGGCTCCAGCTGACCACCTCACCCACGCCTCCAATCACGCATTGAATGGCCACAACTGCTGGCTAATTTACGGGCTCACCATTGCCCGTGTACGTCTGATAACATACTACTTGTGAGGGAGGAAATGTATATTTTTACCTCTCAGAATGTTTGGTAATGTGTTTATTTGTGATGTGGGTCTATGTATATATTAACACGTTGTACTGAATGGGGTGAGAATAGCTTGAGCTACCTCATCCCTTTGTGTGTATTTTACCTCAATAAACTTATTTCAATTTCAATTTCCATTGCCCGTGCTACATGGACACTTCGTCCTGAGTAGTTAAATCTTTAACAACAACAACATGTTGGTTAATGCTCGCCGACGAGCGGACGTCTGGATATCTCCTGTTTTTTGTCCCTGTTGAGCTTGGAACCGTTGCTCCTTGTTTGTGTTACGTCTGATATTTTGAATAAGTAATCTAGAACAATATCCTCTAAATTATTTAGCATTTTAGAAGTTTGAATGAGGTCAGCCCGGTAGTTAGTTAGTTTAGTTCATTTATTATGCACCCCATACCCATCTTGTGGGCGGTAGTGGAAAGGGTTACAGAGGCACATAATGGGCTCAGGGACTGAACCCCACAATTCATTTAGCTAAGCAAGTTACAATCTTCATGAGCTAGTTACAAAATTCAGTATAAGTCGTCACATCAACAATGGGTTCGAGATCGACCACAAGTACAGTTTCTAAATTAAGCAACTGACATATGTGGAGAGCTAGTGTCAAAATTGATATGTTTGTCCTGCACACCGCCCCCCATCCAGTGGGCAGCGGTGGATAGGTTACAATCACTCAGTTACTACCTACAGTTAGCAAACTTGGGATATTTGGCTAAAATTTCTGGTAGCAGATCATTTTGAATGAAATATTTACACGGCCAGATTGGGCTACAAATAGCGAATTGGGCTACTTTTGAGAACTTCGCGCTCCCAAATTTTTAATTTCGCTACTTGCTACTTTTTGGTCTAATTTAAAAGCAAGATGTGCTAATTTGGGCTATTAATGTTAAGAAACTCAATTATGATTATTTAGGATCAGATGCAACACAAACAAGCACCCCGCGATAGCAGCCACAGACAGACGATTTAAATGCGAGCACAGCACGCAGAGTATATCCTTTCACGACCACAAAGATCACATTCACTCCAAAAAAAATTTCCACTTACGGGCTGTTCATGCCCGTGCCACCTCTTGGGTAGCTTAATCTTCATCAATCAATTAGAAATAAGCAGTTACAGCTCCGCTCCTGTGCCAAGAACTGTTGAGGGCCACATGCAGGGACCAGACATATGACAGTCTGCTAGCTCTCAGCAAAACTTTTAAATTACTGAACAATTTGGAAGATATTAATCGAGAACACTTCTTCAAAAGGCTAGATGTAAGACGAACAAGGAGCAACGGTTTCGAGCTCAACAAGTCACACTGAAGGATGGAAAATATTTGTTTCACCCATAGAATTATAACGTTGTGGAAACGCATACCCGCCGAAGTCGTAAATGCCAGAACATTGCTCGATAAAATCCCCAAAACAAATGGGAGGGGCCTTCGACAAGCCAGACAACCTTCTTGTCCTCGTCGAGACCACTAGAGAGAGATATCTGAATTTGCCCGAGGGCCACCCTCGAGTAAATTCATGGAAACCATGGAACCACCTTCCGGACGAAGCCGTAAATGATAATTCGTTCCCTATCACCTAATGTATCTGTTTCCCTAGCAGTACATAGGCACCCGGGAGTTATAGTCAACTGTTGCAGGGTTGCATCCAGGGGAGGGTCACCAGTCCGACGTTATAGACCCTGATATGTCTAACGTACGTGACCATTAACTTCCTAAGTGTAGTGACAGGATGAGAGCGTGTGTGTGCTCACTTACAAAACGTGAGCAGCTGCTTGCTTGTCGAGAACAGGGGCCCCCTCAACCTACGGGCAGAGCTTATATAACCTTGGCTCGTTGCGCGCACAGCCTGCTGGGCGGTTAGACTCCGCTCTCAGACACACGTTTTCTTCCCTCAGAAAACCCACCGCTTTTTATTTGGGGGAAAAAGCAGTGTTCTTCTCACTCATGGATTTACTTGACTCGTGGTTCCTCTCCTACAACCCCTATTATTTTATATATATATTTTTTGTTTTCACTTCCGAACAATGTAGGTAAACTTGTAAGATTTAGTTTTACTTAACATTATCTTAATTATTAGGTTTTGTTTCAAATTACATTATTTTGTGGAGCAAAAGTAAACAAAAACAAAAATTGAAAACAATAATCCACGCAAATAATCATAAGTTTCGTGATTTAATAATATTAAATCATTCGTAAAATGTAAACTAATTAATTTACTATAATTATTATAATATGTATTAACTTTACCATAGTTACAGGGGATACTAGCCAAGACATATTTTTATTATTTCGGACATAAAACTAGTACGTTTCGTATACATATATATCATTGTTCAATTCTAAAACCACAATATAATGTTATAAACAAATTAAAATCTTCTACTTAACAGGCATATAGTTATCAAATGAAGTTGTGATTTAGTCAATCACAATGATAATAATGTTTATTTATTTAGGGGGAATAAATTTCTGGCCACACTGATTAATAATGGGCATCATTAATAATCATAACATTATATTAATTCATTTTTTGTTGTATTAAAAATATAAAATACGAATCAACAACGTTTCACTAGTGTACCTGAGTTTACCTGAGAGCCACTAACACTAGCGAAATCGACGAGGACAAGAAGCCGACGGCTTGTCGAAGGTCCCCCTATCTGCCTTGGTGATCTTTACCAGCTGTACTTTAAAAGTTAACAGAGTTTTGGCATTTACGGCTTCGGCGGGTAGGCAGTTCCATGAGTTAATAACCCTATGGGTGAAAAAGCATCTCCTGTTGTCAGTCCTACATTTGTGGCTTGTTGAGCTTGAAACCGTTGCTCCTTGTTTGTGTTACATCTGACCTGAAGAAATTGTTCGGACCAACCCATCACTCTTATTGGCCTTGCCTACTTCACTATTAGACTTGTTATACGATGAGTTTATTGGATACGACTCCTCCCTCTGGCATTCACTTAGCAACCATTCCACTTCTGATAGTAGCCTTAGTATACATAGCTTAGTTAACTTCTGTGACTCATTTAACCCATAATTAACTAAGACTATGATTATTGTTTACTTAAGGATTAAATTCACACTTCACAAATGTGTGCAGTGTGATTGACAAATGTGTCAATCAATCATCGGGAAGAATGTACGATTGCGAGTTACATGAAAGTAACTAAGCTATAAATAATTGTAATTAATAATAATTGTAAATATTAATTAATACTAAATAGTATTATTTAATAAATTAGTCCCAATTCAATGCAGAGTTTTCTTCCAAGCACAAAAACTTATAAATATAAATACAAGATAATAGATAGATCGACAAATAAATAGACAACTTTCAAATATTGCACCAAGTAATGGCGAGAGGAAAAAAACTAGACAGTATACATTACATTTGAAATTAATAATGGATGAATGGTAATAAATTGGTGTATGTTTGTATGTATACCAGACGAAGTCCATTTAATGGCAGAATTTAACCATTTTGTGTAAAAGCTTTTATATCTCCTACTATTAATTATAACAGTAATCGAAAAAAAGTCCTAGTTTGTATATACAAGAGATGAAACAGAGAGCCATGAGCTAGAGCGATGTGCTGAGTCCATAAGGAGGCCGAGCTTCCAGAAATACCTTCCTGTGATTGGCTGTTGCGGGGAAATGGTCACTGCTTGATCGCAAGCGGGGATTTTTCTGGCGGGGGAGAAAGAAACAATTGCGCAGCGCGTCCCGCGGCGTTGCGCGGGCAGTTTGGGGCCGTATAAATACGGGCGCACAATGGGGCTCTGCCTCACTCCGCCTGCCCTCGCCGCTACCCTCGCAAAACCCCACCCCCCCCCCCTTTGCAAGCGGCTGCTTTTGTACCCCCGTCATGCTTTGCACAGTTGTCCCGATTGTCTCCCCACTGCATGTGGGAAGGGGGGTGCAGCGCCGGTCCCCAAGTGTCCCGCTGTCCGCAGCTAATACTTTGCCCAGTCTAGGTGCTAGTAAGCCCTACTTGTAGTCACCCCCCCTTCTCCTTATCCATTAGGTCTTTTACGGCCTCTTGGCCGGGTACATTACGTGTTATGTGGTCTCTCACTTATTAGTTATTCTTTGTGTCCTGCCTGTTATATCCTAGTGTTATATAATTACTACACATTTGCACTCGGCCTTAATTCTAGTACCAGTTAACCTTTAGGTTTCTGCAGAATTAGTTTCCATGTCACTATAGGCTAAGGTCTCATACTTACTACGGGTGTACCTTTTAAGTTAAATCTAGTCCTCGGACTTGGAATTGTTACTGTTAATTCTTACTTTATATATTTACTTTATATATTTTAATATAAACGTTATATATTTACTTAATTTATATTTGGAAACTTTATATATTTACATGTTCAATATTAAGTTTAATATAATATCAACTTTGTTATAAGTCTATAATATAAACCGTGTTTAATATAAACTTTATATAATTACTTACTTATATATTTGAACTTTATATATTTACATGTTCTGCAGAATTTAATCTTCAATAAACTTTAACGCCCCATACTGCCAGTATCTTTCTCCCCCTGGTCAGAAATATCAACACTCTTTTATGAATAAAATTTAAACTAAGAAATAGGTCCTTGTGTACAACAAGATTGTTGTGAAAAATAACAACAATTTCTGTTTTGCACCTGACAGAAATCTCCATCTAACTGAATAATTTACTCGAATAAGAGGGCAGAACAGTGTATCATTATTTGTGTGAAGCAACCCCCCACTGATGACGTCAAAAGTTAGGTAGCCAGCCCATGTTTTTGTAACACCCGTTACATCCTGCAGTATTTAATTATCACTATATTAATATTTTTAAATACTTAACATTTCACTTTTTAGGTAGATTAAAGTTGAAGCAGAATGTCATAAGCAAGGATGGTGTGCTGAATAAAGATGATTTATTAAGTGGATGGAGCCTTTAGCTGATCCCTTCCTGTGATTGGCTGTTGTGTGAATGTCAACAAAGAGTTTCTACCAATGATATGCCATTGATTATGCACCCCATACCATCTTGTGGGCGGAGCTTGGAACCTCTTACCCCGAGCACAACAACCCGCCTTATGGGTTGCTGTTTGGCTATTTATAGTGCGTTGGAAAAAAAACAGATGGCGTTAGTTGTATTTTGTAGGATGATTTGTTATAAGTGTAATTTGATTTCAACAGATGGCGTAAGCTGTATCTTATGGCCACTGTTGACCTGCCAGTTGATAGTGTTCTCTTCTGCCGACAGATGGCATCAGCTGTTATTATTACTTCCGAATTCCCTTTAAACACTGATCTACAAATCCCTTGGCTTATGATAAGGTTTTATACCATTTATGATAAGTATTAGATAACTGGAGTTCCGCAATTACTTTTATTTATCAACTGTTCAGGATATCATCATATAACGTCTGGTTAGGACGTACTGCTCTCGATTGATGAAGATTAAGCCACCCAAGAGGTGGCACGGGCATGAATAGCCCGTAAATACTGCTCTCGTAATATTATTCAGGGGGGGGGAACTATCAAGTGAAAGCGCCAAGCCATTACGACTATATAGCACTCGGAAGGGATCAGGATACGGATTTAGGATGGAACGGGGGAAAGGAATGGTGCCCAACCTCTTGGGTGGTCGGGGATTGAACGTGGACCTGTAGGAAACGAGACCGTCGTTCTACCGTCCAGCCCAAGTGGTTAAGCGTAATATTATTAAAACAACAATTTATGCATATAATAACAGTATTTCACACTAAAAATACTTGGATATATTGAAATTTGGTAGTGAATTCTTAGGAATCTCCTAAATCATCTTAGGAATCTCCTAAACTGTACTTTTTAATAATTTTTATGTACTAACTACTTATTATTAAATTATTAAGTACTTACTATAATAATTAAATGAATTATTTTATTTAATATTTAAATTAAATGATAAAATAATAGGTAATAATAAATCATTGTGTAGGGGACAGGCAGCCAGTGTATATATACATGTTAGGCTTATACCAAGGTCCCACAAAGGTGCCACAAAGGTGCCAAATTAAAGGCTGGGTGCTGCCCGGGCGGGCCCAAGGGCTGCTGGCGGCCCTGGCCAGGCTGAACTTCCGCGCCCTTATAATCACCATTGTTTAATAATCTTCACAGGGAGAAACAACTGTAAATATAGGAATAGTTTATTACAACATACACGGTAAAGAAAACAGCTCGGAAACTAAGGAAATAAAGCTGCCGAAAAAACATTAAAGTCCACTTCAAGTTAAGTATGTTTATTGAGACAATAAAAAAATACATCTCAAAGAGATAGAGTAGCTTAGGCTATTTCTATCCCTCAGTCCTCTACTTCAAGTCCCTCAAGGGGCGCACAAATTCAGTGAGTACAAATACACAAATCACAATACAAGAATCCCATTTAACATAGCAGGTTAAAATAGGAAGCACAGCATATAATTGTTACAAGTGAGTTACAAGTTACAAGGGAACAAGTGAGAAGGCGGTGGAGGCCAAAACCGGAGTTGCACACTGATTTTAATGCAGATATGTCGTGATTATTATCAAATTTTTCAAAATTTTCAAGTTCAAATTTATAAAAAAAATTGGGCTACTCTTATTGCAAATTCGCTACTTTTAGACCGTCACCTCGCTACTTTCAGCAATTTAGATCTGGCAACCCTACCCCGCTGGACGGGGAACACAAGGCATATAAACTACTTTAGACCAGTATGGAAATCTTACTAACTTTACTTAGCTCAACCTTACCCTACCCAGCCAAATACAGTCTAACTTCAGTGCGGTCTGCTGAATGATGAGAGGAGGACGGGTTGCTCCGCATCTTCGTGTTTGCACGTGGCTGCTGCAGCTAGATGTTGTGAATTTGTTCTCGACTGTTGCAGTGATACAGTGCCTTTGTGTATCGAGGAAATGGCTGAGGCGGTCTGCCTAGGTGATGGAAGATCCTGCACTGGGCCTGGAGAGTGTGACAGTGGGGGATGGCAGACAGGATGATACTAGGCCGTATCAAGCAGTAGTGAACAGATATAAACGTCGAAATATTCAAAGACAGCGAGACGCAGACAGTAAGGAGGAAATAACAAAGAGACCAAAAAATGAAGACATGCTCAGGAGGACGTGGGAGATGCAGACTAATGGAAGGAAGAGGCTGTTGTTCCCTACAGCGTGTCAACTAAATTTTCATCAAAAGCTGGAGTGGACGGTTCGTTTGGCTAAGGAGTTTTTTTAATATGAACCACTATTCAAGGAGGGTTTTCACCGGCCCTACATAACAGTTGGGACAGAAAAGGCTGTGGAACACCTAACGAAGGATGGGTTTGAGAATATTGTAATGGTTACTCCGGAAGAAGGTATGATACACACCAAGGTCATAGTGTTTAAGTATCCAACTTATTTGGATCCTGATTATTTATTGCTCAACAATGATAGTGTTGTTTGGGCAAAGAGGAACAGTGTTCGTGATGAAAAACAAAGCCAGGTTGTTGCCTTGGTAAAGGGTGAGGCTCCAGAAAGAATTTTTGTGCAAGGACTAGGCTACAGGAAAGTTGTAAAATACATTGAGGAGCCGATATTATGCATGAAGTGTTCTCGTTGGGGACATATGGCTTGGAAATGCCAGTTTGACTCCAGGTGTCGGTACTGTGGTAAGAAACACGACTCTCGAGAGTGTAGAGTCAAGATTAAAAACGGTGAAAAAATCGTCCCATCTTGTTGCAATTGTCGAGGCAGCCACAATGCTGGTTCCTAACTGTCGCATGAAGCCTCTTCTGAGAGACTCTAGGACGGGTGCTACAAGCAGGATAGATGTATCCTCGAAGGAAGGAAAGATTGTGCAGCAGGAACATGGAGGAAACAGCTGGAAGCCAATGACAGCGGCTATGAACAATGTGTGGGAGAAAGGAACGGAGACAATTAAGGCGAGCCTAGGAAAAGTAGGAAATGCAGCTGAAAAAATTAAACCTTGTGGAAACAAGGTTCAGGACAATATAGTGAACTCTGAGGTTGGTACTCAAATATTGGAATATCTAAAAAAAAACTAGACAAGAGGATTGAGGCATTAGAAAAATTAGCTATGGAGGGTAGACGGGGTGAAGATGGTGGTGAAACAGGACGTGAAATGGAAAGTCAAACAGGACGTGAAATAGGACGTGAAGTGGTTTAAGTGAAACAGGACGTGAAACAAGACGTGAAATGGAAAGTCAAACAGGACGTGAAATAGGACGTGAAGTGGAAAGTGAAACAGGACGTGAAATGGAAAGTGAAACGTGCGTTGAAGAAAGTAAGGAAGAACATGACGTATTGATGATAGAGGATAGTCAGGAAAATTAACTTTCTAGTAGTGTTAGCGTTCAACCTTCTGTAGTGACAAATGTTGAAACAAAGGTTAAAGTAAAACAGTATAGAGAAATAAAAAAGAAATTAGATATGAATAAAATCACCTTTGATGTTAGTAGCTGTTGTGCAAGTGAGGAGAAAGCAAAAATGTTACAGTGTTGGGAGAGTCTGTCTGAGAAAATCTCGTATCTCATGGAATGTGACAGACAGGGCAAAGGTAGTTATCTTGAGGTTATCTTGAGATGATTTCGGGGCTTTTAGTGTCCCCGCGGCCCGGTCCTCGACCAGGCCTCCACCCCCAGGAAGCAGCCCGTGACAGCTGACTAACACCTCGGTACCTATTTAACTGCTAGGTAACAGGGGCATAGGGTGAAAGAAACTCTGCTCATTGTTTCTCGCCGGCGCCTGGGATCGAACCCAGGACCACAGGATCACAAGTCCCGCGTGCTGTCCGCTCGGCAGACCGGCTCCCCGGTCTGGGGAGCCGGGGGAGTCTAAATAAAAATAGTTTTATTAAATCATGGATGAAAGTAGAGTGAGAATATTATCTTGGAGCGTTAATGGGTTAAAATCTAGTGCGGTGGATATACTATTATACTTTTAGATAGTACTATATTAACCTGATATGTTAAATAACCTGATATGTCTCATCTTTTTTAACCTGATATGTCTCATCTTTTTTTTTTTCATTCCATGTAATCTGTTATCATTTTTTTGTCTATAAATTTTGCAAGTATTTACCTCCTTAAAATTTTCTTAGATTAAGGACCTGCCCGAAACGCTGCGCGTGCTAGTGGCTTTACAAGACTGTAATTACCATAATTGTATCCTCACATTCCTTATTTACATTCTTGTATATGCATAAATAAATAAATAAATAAAATGGGATTCTTGTATTTGTACTCACTGAATTTGTGCGCCCCTTGAGGGACTTGAAGTATGGGGAGGGGTAGAAATAGCCTAAGCTACTCTTTGAGTTTTTTTTTTTTAACTTGTCTCAATAAACCTACTTGAACTTGGAAGAACATTGTGTATTAAAGTGTCAACTTATGGATAACCATAGAAATAAGGAAATAAGTAGTGTACCACTTCAAATTGTTTGGATGTGTGATAATGATATGATAGACAGAATACTTAGGAACTACAAGAATTTTGCCCCAATGATTGTAACACTTACTATATTAATCTGCATTGTTAAATGTTGTATTGTGATTTGTGTATCTGTACTCATTGAATTTGTGCGCCCCTTGAGGGACTTGAAGTAGAGTGGGGTAGAAATAGCCTAAGCTACTCTATCCCTTTGAGATGTATTTTTTCTTGTCTCAATAAACATACTTGAACTTGAACTTGAACTTGTCTATCCTAAGCTAATACATCCAGGCATAACAATATACAAAAAGGTTTTAACCAAGAAAACCCAGCGTATAGTCTTATTTAACCTATTCGTATTCCAAGGAACATAGAATTAAGGATGGAACATAGAATTAAGGATTTGCTCTAAACGCTACGGGTACTAGTGGCTGTACAAGATTGTAAGAACTCTTGTATATATATAAATAAATAAAAAAAAATAATAATAAATAATAAGAGAAAACGAGCTTGGTGGAATGGTCTGGTATGGTAAGCGACCACAACACTCAGTCAGCTGAGGGAAGTCTCGACACTGCCATCACTCGTCTCCGGATTGGGCACACCTGCCTGGCCGCACATCTCCATCGTCTACGGCTGGTAGATTCCCCATACTGCCAGTGGTGTCCGACCCAGGAGGGTACAGTGGAGCACCTTCTTCACTGCCCTTGATTTCATAGCGCTCGTGTCAGACTACAGAGTGCCGTTCGTAGGCTGAATATTCCCCGCCTCACAGTTCCCGTTCTCCTTGACGGGGCAGGTGCGAGAGACGAAGACGTCCGTCATGACATCCTTCGCCATACCTTCCGCTTCATCCGTCATGTCCGTGGCCTGAAGAGACTGTAAAATTTGTGGCCTGAGGAGTTTGTAGGGTCTATGGCCTGAAGAGACTATAGGGACCCCATCCCTCCTCTATTTCCCGGTATCGGGCAGCTGGGGCGCATCCGATCCCACGATCGTCGTCGCCCCTAAATCAACACATCATCATCTCTCTCTCTCTCTCCTGCTCTCAAGGTAATGTTTTTATTTATATTTCTTTATATACACAAGAAGGTACATTGGGTTTATGAGGTTACATAGCAATGATGTTTTTACATTTTTGTAAAGCCACTAACACGCATAGCGTTTCAGGCAGGTCCTTAACCTAAATGATGATTTTGAAGTAGATAATTTGTAGCGGTCCGTCTATACCCGAATCTACCCAAATCCTCCTAGCATTACGTAAGTAATGAAGAAATATGGTATATTTACTTACTGTAATGTTGGTGCTGCACGTAGAACATGATCAAACCTATTTTTACTCTGAAATAATGTAATTTCATATTGAAATTAGAAGTAAATATATTAGCAGGGGATGCCATAGGAAGTCGACGATCCAAGCGACAAAATTGTGGAGCGACTTATCCAAGGTATATGGTCACCTGAAGAGTGTTTGCTGCCATATCAGCCTCTTATACACAGTGATCCAGTCGTCGCACTTCTTGCTCAAATTGTCGCAAAATTAATTAATGATATTAACAAGTAGAATGGGTATTTGTAATAATATCTTTCATAAATAGCCACAAAACATTTAATATTTATTTAAAAAAACATCTGGAAGTTAAATCAACTCCACAGGACAATAATTTTGTTATATGAATAACTAACGTTATTCGTTTGTATGCGTTTGCTTCTTAAACTCCTCATGTCCTTTTCGTTCATTGAACACCGAACCCTACACGCTCTCTGATATATTGCTTAATTAATAGAGATTCACAAATAAAACTAATATTTGTATATGTTATCAGAAAGGCAGAGATAAAATAGTTTTTGTGAATCCATCACAGAGATTATATCTTATTAGAGAGGAAAGATATTCATATTTTAAACAAGGTTTCTTGGCCGACACACTCCCTATCGATGGGAACTATGATCTTTCGAAGATCAATGTTAGTTTAATCTAGTTATTGTAATAAACGAAGTTTTCTATGTTATAATAAAGATAGAAATATAAGCTGCATGTTAATACTTTAGTATAAATATAACTGAAGTGAAAGTGAAGATACTGTATATGCCTTTTCATAGTCACTTGATGGCTAGCTCAGAAAGTGTGAAGGCCTGCAAACAAGTGAATCAATTGTGTAATTCATTTGCATATATGCAAAGTAACATTAAAGGTCTATGTGTCAGCATAAACACAGATGTAGATGATAATGTGACTACATTTCAAGGAAAATATATCTTAAATGAAAGCCAAGATATGGTTAAATGAATAGCCAATACCACACCATCACCGGTGTCCGGACACATGAAACCTTCCAACGCATCAGTGTTCTGCCAGGTGGGCAATACAGGCTTTACAATTCAGAAAAATTTTGTAATTCAGAGAGATGCGTTGATAAACGCAAAATGTTTTATATTTTAAATACAGATATAAACTTTGCTTTCAAATGTTTATTGCAACAATATCTCAAGTATAAGAATCAAGATATATTTTGGATTTAACAATTTCCTATAAAGTTGCAATGGTATATTAATTGTATATGATCATCATCATCATATACAGACAGAAATTAACTTATAAAATGTTGAGGTAAAGATAGACATATGTTAATTATGACACAGGATCGCTCTTAAGAACTTAATTATAAACCATAATATTATAATTATAATAATTCATTGTGATGGGGGACAGGAAGCCACAGTATATTCATACACGATAGGCTTTTATCAAGGTCATCCCTAAGGTCGAATTACTGACCCCGCCCAGGATGTAACCCCACAACAAGCTGACTAACTCTTGAGTACCTACTTACTGCTAGGTGAACAGTCTTATTACGTGAAAGAAAATGTACCCAACCATTTCTGTCCATCCCAGAATTCGAACGCGGAATTCTCGATTGTGCGTCGAGAACGAACACGACTGTACTACTGGGACTCCTATATATATGATGATATGTTTTATATCATCAGAAAATTGGAAACATAAAATATATTTGCAAATATTTGTCATTTAAGTATTTATTTTGGAAACAGAGGTGTATTTTAGTTACCCTAATATAGAGCACGAATATCATAGACTCATCCTGTGAATGGTAGTTTATTGTGCACCCCATACTCGTCCTGTGAGTCCTGTTTACGTGCACCCTATACTCATCCTCTGTGCGGTAATTTATTGTGCAACCCATACTCATCCTGTTACCAGTAGTTTGTGCAACCCATACCCATCCTATGACCTGCAATTTTTTGTGCAACCCATACTCATCCTGTGACCTGTAGTTTATTGTGCACCTCATACTCATCCTATGAGTCATATAGGACATTGGGCAACTCTTTCTCATCGTGTGAATCTTTGTTTACTTTGCTCTCTATTCTCATCCTCTGCGCGATAGTTTCTTGTGCAACCCATACCCAACATGTGAGTGGTAGTTCATTGTGTACCCTATACTCATCCTGTGAGTATAGGGTACACAATGAGTTCATTGGTACTCCATACTCATCATAAAGAAGTGTATTTTACCAGCATTGTAATGTAAATTAAGAATAAAGGCTTAACTGGATTACGGACCCATAATCAAAATATGAGCCATCACTAATGATCATGACAAACGGCCTGGGCTACACTTCCACCTTCGACCAGCTGCCGCTGGAGGTGCGTGGTTTATTGTGCACCCTCGCACCCCCAGCCCTGGGAAGGGGGCATTTGAATGTGGACATGTGAACCATTACCCCCCCTCCCCTACTCCTTCTGTTATTAATAATAATAAAAAATAAAATTAATGATATTAATAAAAATAATAATGGAAAACTTACTGTAATACCCTTGTGCTTGAATGAAGGTGAAAGAAAGACCCAATAAATGTGTAAGTGTATTAAAAAACTAATTTTTGGATCTAACCTTCATTCTTTCTCAATGTGTTGTATGCCATGAAATGATTATACAGTACTGTACATTGTTCTGTTGTGAACATTGTATACAGTGCCTCTGGATATACATCCCCACAACAATTAACTAGCTCCCAGGTACTGTACCTAAGTACTGCTAGGTGAACAGCAGTTCATCTAGCAGTGAGCAACACCTGCCGGCTCACCCAGTAATGAACACCACTTGCACATTGCACCACACCACTTGCTAGTACGATGGAGAGAGCAAAGTATACAATTTTTCAAGTATAAGAATTAAGATATAGTATGTAGGATTTAATAACTTCCTATAAAATTTCAATAATATCTCTATTGCATTTTATCATCATCTTCATTTACATAAAAATTAACATACAAATGTAGTCATTTTAATACACAAAACAGAAGTAGATTTATATATGTATGCTAATTATGATGCAGGATCACTATTAAATACTTAATTATAAACCACAATATGTTTTATATCATCAGAAATTCAGAAACTTAACATATATTTTCAAATATTTGTAATTAAAGTATTTATTTAGGAAACATGTATTTTAGTATTGTATGTATATATGATTGAAATGTTTCTTTATGTATGAAACATGTATTTTAGGTCATGAACAACAGTGAACTACTTGAACACTTATTGAACACTGGCAATTACTGCACTCGACACTGGCAATATCAAAATCTATTTAATATGTAAGTGAAAAATAAAGAACTAAAGGTAAAAATTTAACAATAATTTACAAACATCTTAAGATATGGAGTTGGATATATGAAGGAATTTAAAAATAAGATTTAATTAATAATAAATTAACATTAAAAAAAGAACAATTGACAACTAATATTATTTAGCATATATATAAATGGAAATTTAGCACATTTAATTAATTTCATTAAAGGAAAGAATAAATTAATTAATATTTACATTATTAATTAACCAGAATACAGATGAATAATCAAATTACAAGTCCAATAATTTCCTAAATGAAGATTGTATTTGCACTATCATATATTGTAAAATGCAAATTAGATAAAGATATGTAATATAAACACAAAATCATCAGCTGCTATTTTCCAAAAGAATTTTATTATACACTATTTAATTAAACTGCTCTCTCACTTCGTGGGCGCTTACGCTAATAAGGTGTTTTGACAATTCCAAATTTTTTGGGATTGAAAATATTTTGTCTTTGGAACATATTTTAGCATTTTTCAATATAAGGTTTTCTTGATATGAAGCACCATAAGTAATTTCTCTTTTCAGCTTTAGTTTTTTGGTTCCAAACTGCCTTAGAAACAAGGTACTTATCTAAATTTGGTGTTAGTACATAATTTCCTTCCCCATGTAATGCTCTCCTCAGGTCTAGCATTTGGAGTGTTGAAACATTGCACACTTTTTCAATTAATTCCGGTAGCTTTTGTGGATTCCAGTCAACAGTCAGTTTCAGGATGTGGTTTAGTGATTCACAATTGTTATTAGTCCATAACTTATCCATTTTAGCTTTTGCATGAGGCACACACACACACATAATTCCATAGAGAAGATTTCAAACGGCTGTCAAAATAATCTTTGAATTTTGGGTGTTTGTAAAAGTAAGAAATGAGATTGTTGATTCCTTTTTCAAACTGATCCTCACAATCACTTCTTACTAGTCCAGTTTTATAAAAAATTTGCTTTTGGATACAAATCCTCTCGGTGTTTGTACAACCAATATTATCTATCAAATAGTGTCGAACATTTTCCTTCAAGTGGTTACTACACAATAACAATGTTGCCTTCGGAAAACAAAACATAAGTGCCTTTCTTAAAGCGATTTCCTGATTACTACCAATCATTACGTTGGAATTATTAATACAGTCTGCGAGTTTGCTGCTTAAGTGGGAGAAAAATTAAAAGTAAGTCTCGTATTCACCATCCCAGTGTAAATACAGTGGCCCGAGGAATATAGGATTGCTTGATGTTTCTTTTTTTATTACAGTAGTATTCTTGTACACAATTGTTGTTAAATAACAAGGGCCAAGATTGAAAGTCCTGTCAACACTGATGACATTAGGGTTTTCTTTTCCTGCAGCAAACAAATGTTGCTTGAAATTTTCATATTGTTCCTTCGAAAACAATATCATACAGGGAACTTTGTTCTTTTTATGAATTATCTCCTGTACATAATCATGAGTATCTATCATGCTAATTACATTTAAAGCGTCATCAGCAACATTGTGCCTATGGATAGGTTTGCGTTCCTTTTTCTTGTCATGGTATTTTTTACTCCTTACTTGTTGGAAGTCTCTTGGGGCTAAACCTGAGTCTTCAATAAGCATATTCTGATAAACCTCTCGTGGAGGTTGGATCTTAACCATCTTGCCTATATTTTCTAAAACTTCAGGCCTGGTCCGAACATATGGAACGTTTTTTTTTTAATTACCATGCATCGTCTCTCCTGTTTGCTTGCCAGAGTATTCTACAATAGCTACAGACTGCAGCTCTTTAATAAATTACTTGTTTTTTGAGGCTTTCCTGACCTTTGAGGACTGTGTAACAGCGGTGCATGGTGATTAGGGTATCTGGGGAGGGCTGTGGTTCTAAGGGAACCCACTGCGCTTTCCCTTTTGATATTTCTTTTTAACAAAATATATAATTTTTCTGATATCATTTTCAAACTTTTATTAGTTTCCCATACAAAGAAGGAGTTCACGGTAGTACTTCTGGCACTGTTCCACACTCTACAGTCGTCTGGAAAGTTCAACTGTGTTTTGTCGCCCTTAGTAAGATTATGTGAATTTTTAACCACATAAAAGGGGCTTCTTTAGGCCCATTTGGGATACTTTTAAATACTTTGCTATTTTCTCGCAACTGCCAATAGACTTCTACGACTAAAAAGTTTCCATGGTGAAGATTGCCAAAACTTTTGCTGTCGTTATCATTCGACAATTTTGGCTTCTTTAAAAAAGTGTGTGTCTCCTTAAAGTCATACTCTATTTTGGACATAAAATGAGTAAAATCAGCAGACTCCTAGATGTTACTACTGCTCGGCTTAGACTCGACTAAGAATTTCTTTAACTTAGGTAAAGGGTTAGGCACACTTGAGTTAAACTTTAGTAGATATTTTCTAGACCATTCCTCAAGTTTCGGAGGCCAACGAAGATGGAATTTACATGAAATGGATTCTGCTACCATCACTAATAATTTTGTGTTTTCTCTGTCTACCTTCAGACACGGTCATATTACAATTGTGTCTTAGAGAGTTAAGCGTAATTAAGGATGATAGAAAATCACTTAAAATTAATGCATCAAGTTTGGAGATTTGTACACATTTTTGTGTAAGAAGCAAGGCAAATAGTTCTGTCTGATGGGTAGAGGCAACTGCACTTGCAGCTGCACCCTTGGGACGGTGTAGGAAACCATCAATGTATATGATTTGAGAGAGAGAGAGAATGGTCTGTGGACAGAGCATCAATATGGCGTAAGGTATTGGGCTTTGCCTCAAGACGAAGCATAATAAAGAGCCCGAATATCAGGAGAAAAAATTACATTAAAAATTGTCCATATATAATCATAATTTAAACATTTCAGTTGTATTAATTGAATATATATATCATTAGGAAGTTTTGTTTATCTGGGTAAGTTGTCAGCTTATATGAACTAATAGCTGGTGTGATTTGTATACTGGGTACATCTAGTCTCTTACCCTTGACCACGGCGGTAACTTTATGGTCAGGAAGCCACAATCATTTACAGTGGGGCTCGGTCAGTCAATATGATTCCTTTGACATCACTCAACTTATGTATTCTGCTATTGACAATTTGAATGATATCAAGAACATTTTGAATTTCCTCTGGCATAAATGGTGCTGTAGTTCACTGTTGTTCATGACTTGTCCAGTGGGTCGAGACTGGTCTCATTAGCACCTCAGATTGGTGCGAAGAAATTCTTGCTGCAAGAATGTGTGTTCTCAGAGCTAACTAGGGTAATTAAAATACTTATTTGCTAAATAAATACTTTAATTACAAATATTTGAAAATATATGGTATGTTTCCAAATTTCTGATGATATAAAACATATTGTGGTTTATAATTAAGTTCTTATTAATAGTGATCTTATCATGCATCATAATTAACATACATATCTACTTCTGTTTTGTGTATTAAAATGACTACATTTTTATATTAATTTCTTTTTGTAAATGATGATGATAAAGTTCAATAAATGTAAGTAAGTAATTATCAAAGAAGGCACCAAGCCAGGAAGGCTATGTAGCACCATCAAATAAAGGTACAGGTATTATTGAAACTTTATAGGAAAACGTTAAATCCTAAATATATCTTTATTCTTATACATGAAATATTGTATACTTTCCTCTCTCCATCGTACTTCTGCACCTGCTGGCAAGTGGTGTGGTGCAATGTGCAGGTGGTGTTCATTACTAGGTGAGCTGGCAGGTGTTGCTCACTGCTAGATGAACTGCTGTTCACCTAGCAGTAATTAGGTACTTGGGAGCTAGTTAATTGTTGTGGGAATGTATATCTTGAGGCACTGTATACAATGTTCACAACAGAACAATGTATAATCATTTCATGTATACAACACATTGAGAAGGAATGAAGGTTAGATTCGAAAATTTAGTTTTTAATACACTTACACATTTATTGGGTCTTTCCTTCAGTTTCATTCAAGCACAAGGGTATTATAGTAAGTTTTCCATTATTATTTTTATTAATGTACTGATTGAACTACTGTTCAATCGTACTGTTCAATTTTGGAAACAGAGGTGTATTTTAATTACCCTAATATAGAGCACGAATATCATAAGACTCATCCTATGAACATCCTATTTATTGTGCACTCCACTAGTTTGTCCAGCGAAGCTATGGGCAGTGCAAGGGTATGGGAGGCACTCTTGTATACCATAGATGGTATTTCACTGATGTTCCCAGCTTTGGTTTTTAGTGAGTGAATGGTGGACCCAACATCTGTCGGGCTGACTGGTGAAAGGAGAAGAGAGTTTCATGGGGGTTCACCCACTGCAAATTACCTCAGGCTAACTCTGCTATCAGAACTATAACAAACTCTGTCTTCAGACAATACACAACCCCACTATTTAAGTCCATTAACATGCTAAACATACACTCACTCCACACATTCTCATGTGCTATCTACATGTACAAAACCTTGTTCCTAAATGCTAATCTTGATCTGAAACTTTTCCTTGATAGGTGTAATAGAACCCATGAGCATCACACCAGAAATAAATGTCTCTTTGATATCCCCAGAGTCAGACTAAATCTGTGCAAACACTCCATGCAAATAAAAGGGCCCAGTCTTTGGAACTCACTCCCTGTTGAATTAAAAAATTATCCAACCCATCTCCTGTTCAAAAGAAAGTAAAATAAAAAAGCACCTAATTTCATCCTCATAGTTTCCTACCTTGTGCTTCAAACTCACACTGTATCTTGTATTACCCATTTCCCCAATATTAGTACTTAAGACATATATCCTTAACAGTGTAATCACCACTGTCAACTTATGTTGTAGTTATTTGTTGATATAAAAACCTTGCTACAATGTACCCGTTCATCTTACTTGAAATGTTATATTAAGGACCTACTCAAAATGCTATGTATGTTAGTGGCTTTGTATGACTGTAAAAATACCAAGCTTATGTAATCTCGCCAACCCATTGTACCTTCTTGCAAATAAATTATTATTATTATTATACTCTATATCTATATACAGTACTCACATTATTATTATTTAGAAAATCAGTAGGAACCATGAGGAGGATTTGAACCCATTCACTTAGTACTCCCAAGGAAATGCCCAAGACCACTACACCACAACATGGTAAAAGCATTGCAACCTGGGATTCCACTGAATCCTCTAGGGGTTGTGAGGCTTCCAACTCAGTGTACTCAGTGGTGTAGTGGTCTCGGATATTTGCTTGGAAGTGCCAAATGAGTGGGTTCAAATCCTCCTCATAGCTCCTAATTTTCTCATTGATACGTGACTTTAATGTGATTTCATTGTACATTTGACACGAACCATTGGAGGTAGAACTACTCGACCATAAGCCAGAGTGTAATGTGTAAAACCCTGATTGGGCTTCAGTTGGAAGCCTCAGGACCCTTAGAGGATTCAGTGGAACCCCAGGTTGCATGGCTTTTACCATGTCGTGGTGTAGTGGTCTAGGGTATTTGCTTGGTAGTACAAAGTGAATAGGTTCAAATCTTTCTCATGGCTCCTAATTTTCCATGTGATTTCATTGTGCATTATTATTTTGCCATTTGGCTTTGTCTTTGTTCATTTGCCCAGAGTTACAGCATACCTGGCTCAATATAATATGTACAACCGTCCTCTGAACAAATCCACAAGGGCTGTAACGAGGGTTGGAACCCTCGTCATGGCCCTTGTGGATTTGTTCATTTGATGCATCATGCTATTGTGATTTCTGTGTGTAACAACCATCCTCCTCTTTAGATAGTACTTTTAGTAATTATGTGTACCATCGCACATTGACATAATGGACAATTAGAAAGTTAAATTTCGTACTACAGTATTCACTTTATAAGAGTCCAGAAAAAATAAAGCTAAAATAGTTAGCTTTATTTTATAACCTAAATATTCCTAGGCCTAGTATAGCATGTGTATGTACTATATTAGGCCTAGGATGATTAGGTTAGGTCAGGTCACGTTTTATTAACAAATACAAAATCTTTTTCTGGTTTGTCTAAATTCAAAAGTACCAAATTCTACTTTCTAATTATTAGAATTAGAAATTGCAAATCTGATGGTGGTTGTGATACAAAAAAATTGCAAATATGGTCATTTGACTTCCCCCTGTAAGACTTCTGCTTATCTGACAGGGCTTCCTTCCCATATAATTCAGATAAGTGAACTGGGACAGTATAATGTACACTTTATTGGCTTGATTGAATCCCACGAGTTGAAATAGTTGTGTGTAGAGTCCAGTGGAACTCAAAGCTTCTATTTGTACAAGTTTAATTTTTATATTATTAATGGGTGTTGAGATAAACTAATTAATTTAAAGAAATAAAATATAAAGAATCTTGTACCTTACAAGGAAACATTGTCCACCAACCAAACTTGTGCAATCACTTCAAGATCGTTTGGTGGCATTGTACTGATGATTGTCGTTTCCTGGGTAATATGTAATTATGAAAGGTGGAACTGAAATTGCAAATAAAAATTCTGCTTTATTCACTCAAAATACCTTCAGATCACATAATTCAGATGCAGTACATATGTGAGACAATATGGATATGTTGGTATAAAATATTTTCTAAGCATACATATAACTAGACATTTCATCATGGATTATAATAAGAGTTGACTGATAGCCTACACATGATATGACAGGGTGAGATACGGCCATTTCATATTTGATGTTTTGAAATTTTATATAGCACCAAGTGCATTTGGCTTCTGATTTGCTTTTTTTTTTTTTTAAAAGCTTGTCTTAGATGAAGATGTATGTCTTTAATGCAGGCATTAAATATGCCAATGATTTTAAATGGTTATACAGTACCTTTACGTGAAAATATAGTGTACACTGTTATTTGGTACAGTACCAGATAAAGAAAATATAGTTGAGTAACTTATCCAAATAATTAAAGATATAGCTTTGGGATAGTCAAATTTCATCGATTGGTAATTTTATATTATTTCCTCTTGTTACCTGTTGCTGCCACAATTTTCATATATATAGTTAGTATACTATATCATTATGGTCACAACATTTTGCTAGAGCCTGGTAACAGACCTATCATGTACTGTACATGTTACTGTAAGTGATACACTACAGTGCTGTATATTTAGAGCCATCTTAATAACATTGTAGGGCCTGGGTAAAGCAATGCACTGTTGTCCCTACCCAGTTGATGGCCTCTACCCATCTGCTAAAGTGCAGGACTACCGTCAGATAGTTGCACCAATTATTTATGTTTTAAACATAATTTAAAAAGGGATTTGAATCCCAAGCCTTCCCAGCAAGCTGAGTAATTGGCCACTCTGTCAAGAGATCTTTCATGAGCAATATGGCAGCATGGGGCCCCTAGAATTAGGGCCTGAGCAGTTGCCCAGGCCCCTGGGCAACTGCCCAGTATGCTCGTACATTAAGACGGCACTGTGTATATTCATGAATTTCTAAAGAATGTTAAAGTACAGTACAGTACTGTAAATAAAATTCTGTTAGCAGGGTGATGGGTAGCCCCTTGTTTGCTATGGAGTAAAATTACTGCAACAATTCATAAGTATAGTGCAGTAAAATCCATTGCACATTTCCAGTAATTCAGCCCTTTTAGAACTTTTTCAGTTGTTTTCATTGCCAAGACATTGAATTTGATAATGAAGTTATTTACACACAAATGGGTTAATTTGCTCATTATTTTATTAAAATTTGTGAGTTATATAAAGCTTCATTATATCAAAGACAGCTACAGCGAGTACTCTACCCTTGCTAGATAAGAAAGCACAGTCCATAGGTACATTTGTCAAAACATCTGCTGCTACAGTTTCATTGCAACATAAATATGCTAAATGTCAATGTAACTAAATAAATGAAGACAATTAAAATATATTCCTCAGCATTACACTATTGGCATTGTAGTACAGATATCAAATCAACTTGAAATGTAACCAATCAAATAACATTTAATGTTTCTTCTTCAGGTACCACATTAGTCAAGGTTAATTAAGGAAATGAAATTATAATGCATATAACAAATTGTGAAATGCTGGGGAAATTGTGGCAAAGGTACATATGATCCCTATCATGCATTTGAAAAATCCAAGAATTAACAATAAAATAAGCACCGTTTATTCTCACTATACATCCTCCCCTTAATCTGCCATGTCAACATATCAGTACTACTGTATACAGCTTTCTCATTTATCACATGGCTACAACACAAGACAATACAGGAAAAAGTAACTTGCTTCCTTTGAAAAGGAAGCAGGTTACAGTAACCTTCATCGCTTCGGTGGGTGTCCCTTTCCTCACCAGTCCCCAAATGGGACTCGGTGGAGCTCCGGTTCATCCTCAACCTTTCGGGGCTGAACCGGTACATTCCTTACCCCTCTTTCTACATGACCACTTTTGACCAAGTTTGCCTGGTCTATATGTCCATATAAATCTAGCCTTTCATCTATCCATCCTTCCCACCCCTTTGTACCTCCCCTTTTCCACCCACGCTTTGACTCACTTCCAACCAACCCCCTGCTTCTCTCTCCACCTTCTCAGAAAATATGTTAAGTACAAAGCTAATTGATGTTTTTCACTTTTTTTGGAGAAAAAAATGCAATATTTTTTAACACACACAGCTCTTTAACATTCAACCACTTATGAGGAGGAAGGAGCTTATCTTGAAAGAATGGAAATGTATTGTAGTAATAGTGTTATAGATAATGAGTGGCAATACCTATTCTTAATGCCTTCCACACAATAGCATCTCGGGGAAAACTCTCAGAACCACACGGCAGCAAAATACTGTATCTAGAACAGTATCTCAGATGTTCCATGAAAACTCTTTTTTCAAAAGCTACTGGAGGAATAATATGTTGCTTTTGGGATATAATTACAGTATATGCCTAAAAGAATGTGTGTACATGTATGCAAAATGAAATTAACACTAGTGTGAATAAACTCTTTTTGAAAATATTTACTGGCACAATTCTGTGTATGAATACAGTACAGTACTGTACATGAATACAGTACAGTACTGTACAGTGAGATAAAAATGGTATATTGTATTCTATAAATGTTGGTTAATTTTTAATATAATTGTGAAGAGAATAATAATTATCACAAGAATTAAATATTTGTAGTGCCAAATGATTTTTAATTAAAATATTCAAATGCATAATTAATATTTTTTTGTTTTGTATATTATATGTCCAGTTCATATATCCATAGAAATTATGGGTTTCAAACATATTAAATGCACAATCAATTTAATAATCATGACATCAACCAGTGCACTATAAAATAGTTTATGTATTTACACTAATTTAAGTAGAGATTTCTTTAGATCGAGAAAACTATACAGTGAAGAGAACAAGTCACAACAACATTGGCGAAACAAAATACCCAACCTACACATATGAAATAAAATGGAAATGATGATGGTCTTCTCTGTCCTCGACCTTTATCAAGTACAGTATATCATGACTTGATAAAGCTCCAGGATGGACTGAAACAGTCACTTTCATTTCATTTCATATATGTGGGTTGGATTATTAAGCTACACAATGATAAATTAATGTGGTGAAAATATAGATGTAGCAAAAATAAAATATTTTACACATGAGAAGCATATACAGAGCCGTGGGTAGATGAAGACTTGCTATATTGTTATATAGTTTCCAAGAGATAATTTTGTCTTTACTTCTTGACAGTTTTATCAATAAACAATATGAAAGGTGCATTTGGAACATTTATATTTTTAATACATATTGTACAAACACCATTATTCCAGAGTATAATTATTAAGTACTATATGACTAAAAATCTGTAATATTGGGGAAAAAGATTTATTATGAAGTTTTTATACGAGCCAGGCCATTCTGTTGTTCCCTGAAGCAAAAAGCAGCTTCATCAAAGGATAAGCAATTGTCGACATTTACTCTTGTGTTATGGTAGGGCACTATGCTTATGTCTCTCACAAGGTAACAGTGGGGAAAGCCCGATACTGAAGATTACTCAGTCTATTGGCTGTAAGGGTCTTCAGGAGCACATTTACCAATGATTAAATATGCATCAAGGTAAATCTCCAATGGAAAAACTTAAGGACGAATGAAAACAAGTCATTACTGGCTGACTTAATATGTTAAAAATGCTACCATCACTGATACTTATATCATGGCACATATTTTATTATATCAATATGCTGTCTTCATATATACAGGGTTATTCCAAATTAAAGCAGACTGATTACCTTACACTGTTTAGAGCCAAACTAAATTACAGAATTGGATGTTAAAATTTACGAGTCAACATAACTGATTTTTTTTGCGCAACTTTTTATTGAAAATAATCTTGAACGCAGGTACGTAAGCTTAGATCGAGTTTCGTTAACATCAAAATATTAGGAAAGCATTTTGACAAATTTCTCATTGTGAAGATATCTCGAGTACCTTAGCTTGTACTCGCCTAGTTGTGGTTGTGGGGGTTGAGCTTCGGTTCTTAGGTCCCGCCTCTCAACCGTCAATCAACTGGTGTGCAGGTTTTTGAGCCTACTGGGCTCTATCATATCTACATTTAAAGTGTGTATGAAGTCTACTTCCACCACATCACTTCCTAATGCATTCCATTTAGTAACTACTCTGAAAAGATTCTTCCCTTGAGAAGTATAGTTTATACAGTACTGTTAAACAAGATTTGTGGAAAATTATGCATGTCGGACGTGTGCTTGATACGCAAGTGCTTTGACCTTGCACTTTGGCATCTCATTAAGTATTTAATGTTACAAAAATATACAAAGCATTATAATAAAAGTTCATTGAATATTTATGTACAGTAATTAGCAAAAGTTACTTTACTACTACTGCATTTAGTATATAAGAGAACTAATATTATTTCATTAAAATCTTAAATGTTAATAAAGTTTTTATACATACAGTAATAATTCTTAGATCAGTTCACATTATGATAACAAATAATTAGTTTTTAACTTTTGTTTGTGACATTTGTTGTTTTGCATTTCCCCCACAGCAAAAAAAAAATAATAATAAATTATTATTGTGTAATAAAATAAAAGCCTGCTCATTCCAAGTGTGCATTTATAAAAAAAAAATGGTGTACAAATTTATGTATGTAATGAATGTATATATATACTGTACAGTACATGTAATAGTATATATGTACTATACAGTATATATATATAATAGTATATATATTGTACAGTATATATAATAGTGTCTCTTTTATACAAATTACAATAATTAAAACTTGTCACAACAGTAAATATTTGATTCTACCAGAGACTGCAGGTAGTATTTACCATATCTAGGAGCTTCTGTTAAAGGTCAAAGAACCTGGTACAACATTACTTGATTCTGAAAAGTTTTTCCAATCATCTAGACTCAAGTTGGTTGTCATGTTTTAAGGCATATTTTTGAGAATATTCCTATTGCTTACCACACCTTAAGGGTTAAAAAAAGGCAACAAATAAAGATACATTCATTAATTAATTAGCTTATTTGATCAACATTACACAAAGCATTTCTCATGTAAAAAGTGAGGTAATTATGATATGAACAGAAATATAAAGCATTGAATGTAATGAAATGACATTTGGTGGGGCCCCCTGAAGCTCCCTGAGCATAATCTTGAGACCACCAAGCCTTAGCCAAATGCATCTGGCCTTGGAGATTCCTCTGCCATCTACTGGAAAGCAGGACCATAATCTGGCTCACTCTACTAAGCAAAGGGTAGATTGAGGATCAGAAAATGACTGAAAACCAAGAAAGCTTGCCAGAAAGAACAGGTACAACAAAAATTGACTGTCCTATGTAAACAAGGCAAATTATCGTTGGTGTTGCATAAATACCCTAACTAGTTCACCAGGCAAATTATCGTTGATGCTGCATAAATATCCTAACTGTAGTGCACCAGGCTGTCATTATTTGGCAGCCCAGGATGCCTTGGGTCTCGGCTAGCCTGCTTTTCTGTGGAGAGCCCCTTCAGCTCCCCGGAGCTATACCTGGCTGATGTGTATATATTAGACCGTGGCAACAGTCAATCAAAGGAGTTCTAGGCCTACCGGGGATCAGAGCCAAAACCTGGCCCCCTCAAGAGAGGCATGAGGAGCAATGGCCTAAAGACAACCTTGTGTAATTGGATGCAGTCTTTGTCTGCCATCTACCAGGGCAGGCACCCAGAAAGGTAGGAATCCCAAAACAAACTACTGCTGATAAAAAAATATTGCAAACCAAAAGCCGAACAAGCAACAGAACTCCCCAATCAAAACCAAGGAAACAAGTATGTCACCACAAATGCCGCGCATCCGTCTGCACAACCCCCCTCCCCGGAAGGGGTGACAGGGGGGGTCCCAGACCTCCATGCCAGCAACTCTCCTCAGTTCACAGGCTGTTATGAGGGCGAACAGTTGATAGACTCTGGCTCTATCCTTTGAGCAGTGCTACAGTGCGGTGTTGTTGTCCAGTTTTAGCATCGTGCAAGCCAGGAGTAACACAAGAGTACTGGGGCTGCATGCACCTAATGCCACCTTCCCTAGATGGCATTAGGTGCCACCTAGGTGCCCTGTAAGTATTGCCCTTGCGGCTTCAGGGTTATCTTCCCTGAGTCGTTCGGGAACTACCTCCGCGTGGTTATGTTGCTGTTCGGTGATTGCCCGCCCTTGGGATTCAGCTGGGGTGGTTCTTGCCCCTGTTTTCCCTTGGGTAGGAGGTAGTTTCGTCGCTGGCAGGGGCACAAGGTACTGTGCAGCTGTCTGATATACGCATAGTGGCCGGTTCTGTTCCCGTGGAGACGTGCTTTTGCTAGGTTTTCTTTTAATTTTGTTTTGTTTTGACTGGCGGGGGTCTGCCTGGTGTGGCGGTAGGACCACTTGTAGGATTTTGGTGGCTCTCCTCTAGGTCCTTGTGCTTGCACACATCGCAGGGGTTCAGCTTATAGTTTGATTGCTTGGTAGCTCTGGGATAACTGGTTAAACCACAATGTAGGACAGAAAACAGTACAATAGATGCGTTTTCACCCATAGTGGTTATAAACCGCCAAAACTGCTTATTCGCCAAAGCCATGAATGCCAAAACTGCTGAATTTCAAAATCCAGTTCCATAAAAATCTTTAAGACAAATGGGGGGACGTTTGACAAGCCGACGACTTCCTATCCTTGTTGAGTCCACTTGAGAGTTAGTGGCCATCGGGTAAATTCAAGCAAAAGGCACGTTTTCTCAGAAAACAGCTTAGACAGGCAGAGCATACCCATGGAGCATAAAATGGAAGCTGCATGCCAAATACAGTACTCAAGCACACAAGTGTGGCAAGACCAAATGATTCCAACAAGGAATGAGAGGTCAACATCATAAGGACTGCCAAAAAGTCCAGAACCCAAATATTACGTTTGATGAAAATGTTGATACAGAATTCATCTTGGGCAAAATGAGGCATGCATCACATGGCTAAGGGAATAAGATGAATGGCCACCCCAAAAGGTGAAAAAAGATGTCCTGAGAGAAAATTAGACACCTAAGAACTATCCAGAGCTCTGAAATGCAGTCTCATCATGACTGAGGGAAAGAGAGGGAACCTACCCTGGCAACACAGATCATGCCCAATCCAGCCAGACACTGAAAAGGCACCAACTGGGATGGCTATGTTGACCAAAAATATGGAGTAAGCCAGATCTAAGAGAACCAGAACCTAGGTCAATAGGCAAAGAAGCCATTTGTCGAACAAAAGGGTCCCCATGCCTAAGCTATTCAGACAATGAAACCAACAATAATGGCCCTTGGCATCTAAAGAATACAAAGCATATCCTGGAGAAGTACAAACTGCAGCATTAATAGTGGAATTGATTGGAAAGCCATAATGACCCAGCTCATTACACATACAAGATAAATAAATCCATAAGTCATGTACAGTACACTATCCTAGTGTATTCTCGACAAACGTTCAAGACACCTAACACACAGGAGAGAGACGCTGGCATGATAAATAGTTTTTTAAATGTATGCAGTACAAGCATATGGTCCATACACCCGTCTCTTCCCCATCAACAGGCCCCTCAGACAAGAATTAATCTCGCATAGTGTCTGGAAGTGAAATGACTCAAGAGGTGTAGGCTTATAGAAAAGATAGGTTGTAAGCCCTCAGAACAGATATATCAAGCAGGGTATAGGGAGCGCACACAGTGGGTGGCACAGACATAATTATGGAGCACTGATAAGCAGTGGCCCCAATGGAATTAATGTTCCAGTGAAAGCTTGTAACACCAGGCACCAAAAAAGGGTAAAGGGTAAACTGGCTGAAGCTGAAGATTTTGGGCTACCATCTGATTGGCAATCGGGCACATCACAGCTAGGGTATATTTCCTTCAAGTAGTTGCTTATCTCGTTGTACCTATTTTTTGGGGGAAGGGGGTGTCCTGATTTTGGGTCAATCTCTGTTCTGCAAACTTCTCTTTATCGTGCTTCTAAGGGAGCCCGATTCTACCCATGGCCTGCAGTAGGTAATAAATGAGTCTTTGAAGCCAGGTGTGTTGGGCTAAAGTTTAGTGGTACTGTATCAGAATAAACTCAGAAAGTTACTGATGGGATCCTCCCAGAAATAATGCACCAAAATAATTAAAGTTTATGAAAGATAATACAGTAGGCTCACAATTCCTTGTACTGCAATTTTACATGTCCCTCTGCTTTACAATAAAATACATTAAACAATTAAAATATTCTGCATGGTAAAATTATAATTCTACACACTCAAACAATTAGTACCAATGTTAGTACGTTAGTACCAACAATTAGAATTTAAAATCAATTGCATTCAATAATTGCATTCTCAATAGGAGACTAAGCATGCCCCTGTGGTGGTGTACCAGTCTCTCCAGCCCCTTGCACACAAGAATATCATTCATCTGCCATGCTATGGAAATCAATAGCAGGACAGATGCTGCCAACAGTCTTTACTGATTTGGAACAAACATAACTTAAATCATATTGAGGCTATATACTTGAATGTTAAATAGCTTGGTAAGCAGTAACTTTGTTTGTCAATATTTAAGCCCATGAAGTTTACATAGTCTTATCAATGCTCATTCTCATCAAAAAGATATGACATTTTTTAAATTGCCTCAGATTATTTTGTTTTACATTCAAATTTGTTATTTTACAGTAAAATAGTTAATATATGTAATATATTTGTCTTGGAATGTAACATTATTTCAATAGGGTTAAATAAATTGTTTATGGTTGATTTTTACATGTGGTTTCAAGGAATGTATCCCTCTGTTGATCTGCAGGTCTACTGTATTTTGGATTTAATGAAAACCAGTTTAATTACCGGGCTAAATAAGTCCTGCCATTACATATTAAGTTGTCAGGGGTCAAACACTGCATTTATTATTATACATTAATATACAGTACTACAGCAACCATAGGTATCCAGTATGGCAATACGGATATTCACTCTGTCAGTATTCAATATGGCAGTACTAGTATTTATTTTGTCAGTATCCAATATGGTAGTACTGATTTTGTCTGTCCAAAAATGTCCATACTGTTCACAATATCCATTCTTGTTCACAATACCATATAGTAATACTGTAGTGATATTGTTCTTGTCCAGTATGTCAGCAATGACCTTGTATGTTGGTTTTCAGTAAAATAAGTTACAATTATAGCTTTAATGATTCGTTATCTGATAAAAAACTGTCACATGTTTTGTCTGCCATAAATATGATGAACTGCAATGTTTTCCTAGAAAATCTTGTAAAGACAATTTAAATCTCTTGTTATTAGTACAGTAACATTAAAATTTATGATGTTTGTGTTGCTTTTCTATCAGCAATATCTGAACTATTGTGTGTGGTATATGTAGCACACTGTACCCAGTATGCATAATATTCAAGAGCAATGCCAATTCAACGTTGATGGTGTTGATTTAATGCCATTCTTGCATACTGTGCCCACTGGGGTACAATGTCTTGCAGTTGAAGACTTTCTACTGATTGTGTGCAGTTCTTGAAGTTTGTAAGTGAGTGGAAGAGGAGGAGGAAGAGCAGCAGTGATAGTGAGAAGAGAGGGTGAGTGAGAGAAGAGAGAGCAGAGGAAGGATTCAACTAGCAAGAGGTGCAGGACAAAGAAATGAAGTGTGTAAAGAGAGGGGAGGATGGAGAGTAGAAACTGAAGCATGATTGGAAAGAATGAAGGAGATGAGAAGATGAATTAATAGTGTCTCTGCGTGTAACTGGATATGTTCAACTGCTTATATATACAGTAATGATGTGCTTGCCCGAGAGTCAGGAAAGGGTACAACTAACCAGCCCACTATTCAGGAAGCTTTTATACCCTGCTGGTTCCCAGCTTACATTGACATCACTATAATTTTTTTTTTAATTACTGTATGTAAAAAAAAAGTACAGTATCTATATACAGTATAGACCCAACAGCAGGCTTGATGGCAATATATACAAATATTTTCATTTCCTTCTGCACTGCTATTTTTTAATGCAAGTTTTTTTCATTTCCTTCTGCACTGCTATTTTTTAATGCAAGTTTTTTTCATTTCCTTCTGCACTGCTATTTTTTAATGCAAGTTTAAGTTTGTATACAGCATTTACCATTACACTGTAGGTATATATGCTTCATTTAAAAAATCATGAAACATTTGTATTACTTTATATAATTGTATATTATAAATTTGAAATATATCAGTGCTTATTCCAGACACTAAATGAGCCATGCTAAAGTGTTTACAGCCTGTTAACCAAAATTTAAAATTAAGTACTGATAAGATTATTATTACATTGTACTTAAGTTTGTGCTAGTTTCAAGTGACACAATCTGAAATGTTTATTCAATTATATATTTCTTACTTTTGCTTAAAAAATTATTTAAATATGAGAATATGCCCTTAGTTTCACCACACAGTGCATTTCTTCTTTGGGTTCATTTTAGACCCTACTGGACAATTAAAAGCAGTAGCAAAATCTGGAGAATTTGTGAGAGAACCAAATACACGGAACTCACCGGGCACATGAGAATCCTTCATGATCTCCAGGTGAGCTGCTTCTTTAGTGATAGAGGAACACCATACCTGTATTAAATTAAAATTCTGTTAATTTCACCTTAATGATTAGCACAGCTAAATGCCACTGAACCACGAGTATTGTGCAGAACTGTTTCCAAATGCTGTACTGTACAATAATATGCCTCAACTTTCACAGGGGTTACATTCATATACAAACCATATTAATAAAATATCCACAAAAATCAAAGTTAAAGGTATAGGGAAAATTTGGGTTGAGTTTCAGAAACTTTCAAACCTCCATTTTTATGGGCAGTCCCACTCAGTGGCTCCACAGAGCTTATGTATAGTTACCTCCGAGGGCCATATCCAACACACCAGGTAACTGTGACCATCTCTTTACTTGCTATGAAATTTTGCCTCCATCATTACCCAGCTACCCATTACCACCTTCATTTCACCTGAGACCTGTGTTAGCCAAGTAAGTAAGTAATTATCAAAAGAAGGCACCAAACCGGGAAGGCTATGTAGCACCATCAAATACGCAAAATAATCAGAGGGCGCTAAATATCACCAAGGATGCCAATACGAGAACAAAAACGCATAAGGCGAACGATATCAAAAGTATCCGAGTCACCAAGAATTCTATCGAGGGACAGGTGACCGCGAGGGGCGGTCGGAAAGCAAGACACACGCTCGTCCTGGAAGTCAGGACATTCAAGAAGGACATGCACGACCGTAAGAGGGACAATGCAACTAGGACAATAAGGAGCAGGGCGGCGCTCCATCAAGTGACCATGGGTTAAGCGAGTATGGCCAATACGCAACCTCGCTAGAGCTGTTTCCCACCGCCGGTTACGGTGGAAGGAGGACGGCCACGAGGAAACACAACATTTAAGAGTACGTAGCTTGTTACCAGTAACAGACAACCAAGAAGCCTGCCAACGGGTAAGGACTGAGGAATGGATAACCGGGTAAAAGTCGGAATACGGAATGCCTTTACGAGAGATGGGACAAGAGCGGACAGCTTCCTTAGCGGCAGCATCCGCACGCTCATTTAAAGACACGCCAATATGGCTGGGAACCCAACAAAACTCAACCGACTTAAATTTACTGTGAACGAGAAACAGCCAATGCTGGATCTCGACAACTACCGGATGAACTGGATTAAAGCACCCGAGAGCCATGAGGGCACTACGAGAGTCAACAACAACCACAAAGGAAGACTGACAACGAGAAAGCAGGAGACGAAGAGCATAGAGAATAGCATAAAGTTCCGCTGTAAAGATGCTAGTCTCCGGAGGCAAGCGACACATATAAGTGCGATCAGGAAAAACAACAGAGTAGCCAACACCGTCCGCTGACTTAGACCCATCGGTGAAGACAGAAACGGAGCGGGAGTGAGAAGAAAAGTGCTCGAGGAAAAGGCGTTTTAGAACTGTAGGAGGGGTAAAAGCTTTAGTGATACGAGTCAAGGATGTACAAAACCGCGGAAGAGGGACCCTCCACGGGGGCAAAGAAGGAACAACACGAGGAGAAACATCAGAAATACGAACGGAAAGAGAATCCTGTAGGCGAGATAACCGGACAGAAAGAGGGAGGTGGTGAAGAGGAACAGGAACCGCAGGAGGGGTAAAAGTTAAAGCACGACAGAGACGAGAGGAAGGATGTTGCAAGGACCGCGCAAGATAGCGAAGACAGTAGCGATCACGGCGGTCCTGGAGAGACAGGAAGCCAGTGTCAACATACAAGCTAAGGACGGGAGTCGAACGAAAGGCACCAGAACTGAGGCGCAACCCAGTATGGTGCAAAGCATCAAGACGGCGAAGAGTAGAAGGAGAAGCAGACGAGTAAGCAGGGCAACCATAATCGAGCTTAGACAGGACGAGAGAGGAATGTAAAGCAAGGAGAGTGCGCCTATCTGCCCCCCAAGAAGTATGGGACAAGACCCGAAGGAGGGTAAGGGACTTAGAGCACTCAACACGGAGGTAAGAGATATGGGGAGACCAAGACAAACGAGTGTCAAGGAATAACCCCAAAAGCTTCGCGGAATCTTTGTATTCAAGGGGATGACCATAAAGTGACAAAGAGGGACGAAGAACAACCCGTTTCCGCGTAAAAGTCATGGCACAAGTCTTAGAAGTAGAGAACTTGAAGCCATGACCTGTGGCCCAAGACGACACGGCATCAATCGCAAGTTGAAGCCGGCGTTGAAGGAGAGGCGAATCATCACCCTGACAACAAAGGGTAAGATCATCGACATAGAGAGCGGAGAAGACACCAGAAGGAAGAGAGGAAAGAAGACCATTGAGGGCAACCAGAAAAAGAGTAGTGCTCAGAACACTACCCTGGGGCACACCTTCGTATTGCTGAAAAGAGGGAGAGAGAGCGGTACCAAGGCGCACCCGAAAGGAACGACGAGAGAGGAAGCTGCGGAGAAAGAGAGGGAGATGACCACGAAGGCCAAAAGAATGAAGTTGAGATAGGATATGATAACGCCAAGTGGTGTCGTAAGCCTTTTCCAGGTCAAAAAGGACGGCAACAACGGAGGTCTGCGCAGCAAAAGCAGTACGAATATAGACCTCCAAGTTCACCAGGACATCTGTCGTGCTGCGGCACTTGCGGAAACCAAATTGAGAAGGGGAGAGGAGGTGATGGTGTTCCAGGAACCACATCAGACGAACGTTAACCATACGTTCAAAGAGTTTGCAGACACAACTCGTGAGAGCAATAGGGCGAAAGTCCTTAGGGGAAGTACCCAGAGACCCCGGTTTGCGAACAGGGAGGACAACGGCATCGAGCCAGTCCTCAGGGACTGACGACGACTCCCAGATCCGATTATACAGACTCAGTAAATACTGAGACGTGCTCGGAGGGAGATGGCGAAGCATCTCATAATGAATACCATCGGAGCCCGCCGCCGTAGAACCGCAGAGGGCCAGGGCAGAACGAAGTTCAGAGAGAGAGAAGGGATCATTATAGGGAAGCTGAAGATGAGTGCAGAAATCTAAAGGACGAGACTCAAGGACAGGTTTACGAAGAAGGAAAGATTGGGGAAGATGAAGACCAGAGCTAACAGAAGAAAAGTGGGAACCCAGTTCGGAAGCGACCTGCAACGGGTCCGCCACAAGAGTATCATGGAGGTGAAGGACCGGTGAAACATCGGGAACGAACTTACCCGCTATCTTGCGGATACGCTTCCAGATCTGGGCCAGAGGGGTTTCGGACGTAATTGTCGAGACATAAGATGCCCAACATTCACGTTTAGCCGTACGGATGGCCCTACGGGCCACCGCACTCGCTTTCCGAAAGAAAAGAAAAGAATCGGTCGTCTGCCTACGGCGGTGCTTCTTCCAGGCTGCACGCTTACAGCGGACAGCCCGAGCACAGTCCGCATTCCACCAGGGAACGCACTTCCGTGGACCCCGAGAGGAAGAGCGAGGAATAGAGCGGAGGGCAGCGTCGAAGACAGTGTCATGAAAAAGGAGGAGAGCGCGAGAGAGGGGCAGAAGGGAGAGGTCAGAGAGAGTAGCACTGAGGGAAAATAGGGTCCAGTCCGCCTTAGCAAACTGCCACCTAGGGAAAGAGAGGGAAGGGCGAAAAGAGAAAAAGGAAACAAGGATGGGGAAATGATCACTACCATGGAGGTCATCAAGAACCTGCCATGTGAAATCTAAGTAAAGAGAAGAAGAGCAGAGAGAAAGATCAAGACAAGAAAGGGTGCGAGTTCGAGAGTCCAAATGAGTGGGCTCACCAGAATTCAGAAGAGACAGGGAAGAAGAGAGGAGAAACGGCTCAAGGAGGCGACCCCGGGTATTCGTCAGAACGTCACCCCAAAGAGAATGACGACAATTGAAGTCACCCAGCAGGAGCACAGGCTCCGGCAAGGAGTCTAGGAGGTGTTTCAAATCAGGAAGAGAGAGCGGGACACTCGGGGGGAGATAAATGGAACAAACTGTGTACCATTTCCCCACAAAGATACGAGCAGCAGAACAATGGAGAGGCGAAGGAAAAAGTAAAGGAACAAAGGGAACATCAGCCCGAATCAAGAGAGCAGAAGAATTAGAAGCCCCAGCAATGGCTGGGGGGGGGGAGAGAAAGGAATAGCCACGAAAACGACCAGGACGAGCACCAAGCAACGGCTCCTGGAGACAGACACAAAGGGGCGAAAACCGCGAAACCAGAAGTTGGAGTTCGAGGAAATTGGCGTAATAACCTCGAACGTTCCATTGAAGAATGGACAACGACGAGAAGAGAAAGGACAAAAACAGAGAACAAGGAAGAAACAAAGGCGAAAGACCAACAGAGCACGTTAAAGAATATCAGGGTCGGGATCAGGGTCAGCAAAGTCAGGGTTAGGGGGCATGGGTAAACTGAGCAAAGACAGAGGGAAGGAAACGGGAGAACAGATCAGAGGTGGGCGGGCAGGGTCCGGAGGAGGAGGAGGAGGAGGAGGAGGAGACAATGGAGAGGAGCAGTCAAGGACAGCAGCAGGAAGAGGGGGAGTAGAAAGAGAGGAGCGCACCCCAGCAAGAGCAGCAACCGAAAGGGAAGCAGGGGCCAAAGAAACCTCCATAGCAGGAACAGGGGGCGCAAGCACTGAAACGGGAGGGGAAGGAGCAACAGAGCCAGAAGGAGGAGCTGAGGAAGAAAGCGAAGCCTTCTTACCCGCCGGGGAAGAGGAAGGAGAGGAGCCAGGCTTACGCTTCTGACTTAAAGAGACCGGTGTCCCAGCAACTACGTACCGGGCAACGGATTCCAGTGTCTCAACAGGAGAAGCCGAACGAGAGCACACACGACGGCCGTTAGGAGAGCGATGGACATCCGCCCGCACCGACAGGCGGCGGGGAGAGCCGATAGATGGAGGAAGAGGATGGGAAGGAGGATCGGAGGGGGACGAGGAAGGAGACACAGAAGACACGACAGACCGGGTAGAAGGAAGGGGAACCCCAGACAGAGGACCAGGAGGAGGATCCTTCGGGAGAGAACCCAAAGGGACAGAGGAGGGGGCAGTGGGCGCATCAGGGTCCAAGGCCTGGAAACGGTTGAGAGTCTGAGGAAGGCGGGAAGGACGAGGAGAGGAAGAGCGCAACACGCGAGCATAAGAGATGTCAGTATAAGGCGGGAGCCGGCGAACCTGGCGCCTCGCCTCAGGAAAAGACAAACGCTCCCGGTGCTTCAGGTTAAGGACGGCCGCCTCAAGCTTGTAATGGACACAGGCACGGGAGAACGTAGGATGGGCCTCACCGCAGTTGAGGCAGCGAGCTTGGGGAGAAGTGCACTCCGACTTAGAGTGACCTTCACTCCCACACAAAGGACAGAGAGAGACAGTCCCAGAGCAGCGGAGGGCACCATGCCCAAACCTCCAGCACTTATTACAAAGTCGAGGAGAAGGAATATACTCCTGGACAGAGCACCTAGCACCAGCAAGAATGACAGAGGATGGAAGGGTCCTACCATCAAAGGTGATCTTCACAACGCGAAGGGGTTGACGGCGACGACCACGAGGGGGACGAGTAAACGAGTCAACCTGGAGGACAGAATGGCCTTGGGCATCAAGGATATGCCGAATATCATCGTGGCAATCCTGCAGATTCCGAACACCGGTTGCAACATGGGGTGGGAGGAGAATGGTGCCAACACTGGAATTCATCTGAACGTTCTTGGAGACCCGAACAGGGATCTCGCCAAGGCAAGATAAGGCAGCCAAGCGGGAAGCCGCATCCTGAGAAGGAGCAGCAACGACACGTGTACCGAGACGAGTGGGGTTGAAAGTAACACACGCATCCACGGAATCTACAAGATGCCGATGGAGGGAGAAATCGTCAGGAGGCGCAGAATCAAGAGGGAGGAGATCAAAGTATTTGGCCCATGAAGCAGGACCAAACAAGGCCTGATACGCATCAGCACGGGAAGGAATCGAGCGAGTGCGGTTGGGGCGCGAACGGCGGTGAGAACCCCTAGAGAGAGAGGGGTCAAAAGGCGCAGTAGTCACAACGAAAGACTTAGCCACACCAGGGGACGAAGTGGTCACCACCGGGGGCTGGAGGCTCGACCCAACCTCAGAGGAGGGAGGGGAGCTGGGGGAAGAAGTCAGGACGGTCAAAGGAGGAGCAAGGTCGGGGCCCAACGCAGCGGGAGCTACAGAGCCTGGTCTTCCAATACAGGCCGACTCGGGGGCTTGGTCGCCCACCCCACGAGCCTGAGAGGGTACAACGGAAACATTCAACGACATAGAGACGAAAAGTGACAAATTCATCCACGAATGTGCCCCCATACCCACCATGGAGCCACAATTAGAGGCAGGACACCCAACAGGAAGCTATCGCTGATCATGCCGGGGCCCCCTAGGGGTGCGTCGTGAGTATACGCCCCACAAACGCCACCTTAAGAACCGTCAGTCCGTCGAGATCGGGTTCAGCGACGAAAGGGGGATTGACAATAAAAGGTTCCCCTCGCTCGAGACGTCGGGTACTACAGTTCTACGGGTGCAAGAGTATGCCTCCTCAAGCACCCGGGCGTCAAAATAGAAGAAGTCCAAAGAAAGAATCCAAAACAAGCAAAAGGTCGGCAGGAAACGACAAGCAGATAGGAGAAGAGGGGGGAGAAAAACGAAACAGAAGGAAAAGGAAAAGCGATCCGGCACAATTGGAGAAGACAGCAGCAGGAGTGCAAGGCCAGAAAAGGACAGAGGACTGCCCAACGGAGCATCACACTCCGGCAGCCGTCCACCAAGCCCCCTCACGACGCCAACGGGCCGGAAGGGGAGGGGGTGTGTTAGCCAAACCACTAGCTCTTCATGTTTCTTTGGTCTGCCGAGTACATTTTTTTTTTTTTCCAAAGGAATTAAGCAAGTGAATTTGCCTGTCACTTTGCATCTCTCATGTTTTTTAGCTTGCTTCAGCTGTGGCTCTAGGGTCATCTTTTCTGGCATGCTGATTAGTGCAGTGTCTGTGAACATAGTTATCTGCTCTAACATAGACGATTCCTTCATAGGATGGCCTTCTCTTGAGTTTTCCATATTTCAGGTGGTGCTGTGAGACTTGGTCAACAAGCAAGAAACTAGTAGTAGAAGGGCATGGCTTAAAAGTAATTTAGTATGGTTCTTGAGTGTATACTCAATTGGGTGAGGGGTTCCACGCTCATAGTTGGCTTGCACTTGGTGCGTGCCAATTAGTGGTATGCATTTTTGTTGATGTGGCATCACAGCCTGTAACATCCACTTGAGTACATGGCTATCCACTCAGATAGGGTCTGGGTGAATTTCCAGTCTTGTGCATTGCTGGGGGGTGGGGGAGGGAGGTTATTTGCACTGCTTGGTTCTAGAGCTAACTTTGATATCATGCATCATTAGCCATTAGCTAAAATGTGAAAAGATGGAAGAGATTGTTTGTGTGTTATGGCAACAGTTCATGATTGTAATTGTCACTGTTTAAGTGGGTTGAGGACTTGTGCACTGATTTGTCTGCTCTTATACTTAACTCTTGCACATGATGGTAGGATTAGTGTATAATTATATTCCTGTGCTTTATGGTGGATGGGGAAAGGGGGTGTACTCGCATAATGATGCTTGTGGGAAGTGAACTTTGGCTCTTTGGTTCTGCCTTTCAACTGTCAATCAATAATGTACAAGTTCCTGAGCCTGTTGGGTTCTATCATATATATATTTCAAACTGTAAATGGAGTCTGCCTCCTCCTCCACCTCACTTCTTAGTGTATTCCATTTATTCACTTCTCTGACACTGAAAAAAATTCTTTGTAATGTTTCTGTGGGTCATTTGGGGTTCTAAGTTTCCACCTGTGTCCCCTTGTTCGTGTACCACCTATGCTAAATAATTTGTCTTTATGAACCCTATTCTTTTACTTGTTAATTGTTGTTAATCATGTCTTTCTTAACTCCTCTGTCTTCCAGTGACATGAGATTTAACTCCTGTAGCCTTTCCTCATAACTACTGTAATACCTAAATTTTGGGACTAGTCTTATGGCATACCTCTAAACTTTCCCAGACTGTCTCTGACTTCCTCTTGTCTTTGACTAAATATGGTCTTCACACTGGAGTCAAACAATCCAGGACTGGCCTGACATGATCTATATAAGGCTTTGTATGATTCCTTACACACATTTTTCTAAAGATAGTTCTTATGTTAACCAAATTAACATATGCTGCTGATGATATCCTTTTCATTTGTGCTTCACGAGACTAACGCAACAAATAGGAAATCAAAGGCAAAGGCCTGTTTCACTATTACTACATTACATGCAATGACAAATTCAATGAACTTAGGACTACCATGGAGAAAAATGAGGTAACGCTGGATGGCAATACACTGTATAGAGGTAAAAATCTAAGTGAATAAAGATAAATTAATTGACAAAATTAAAGCACTACAAGATGGTCGGAAGGATATGTTGAAGCATTTACAAAATCTGCAGCAAATATTATAAAAGTAATTTGTTGATTATCCTGCAGTAAGTCAGGAGAATCCTGAGGGGTACTTCAGCAATTGGGGAAAATAACTAGGAATGCAGGCAGTGTAGGTGAAAGGAATTCAGAAGCTCTGAAGAGAGAGACTTCAAACGTTTTAGAAAGAGACAACCCAAAAAAAATCTCATTAAAAATCTTGCAAAAGTAGATGATAAACCAAATTGACAAAATAATGAGGAAATGATAGAAAAGTCAACAGGTGAAGAGGAGGATGTAAAAATTTCCCAGGTGGGGAGGGTAGGTAAGCCTGAAGCAAACTTAATACAGGTATGCATAACCATCACAAATCTCGAGCACAGAAGGAAAATACAGGGTACTCAGAAATGCACAAAGCCTAAGATGTCTGGATAGATATAACATGCTTAAAAACCATCAGTAGTTTCAAAGCATTATATGACAAAGAGTGCTGGGAAGATGGGATACCATGAGCATTGCTCTCAACCTGTAACTACACTTAGGTAATTACATACCTGCAGACCTCACAGTAAAACAGTACAAAAATGACAAGGAACTGAAAGAAAACCTAAAGGAGCTAAAAAACAAAGGCCTCATCTAGGTTGGGGCTTCTTGGGCACTGCTCACTAGGCTGCCCAGGGGCAGTGGTCAGGTCCATTCCATCAGGCACACAGCACAATGTACAAGTTTGTAGCACTGTGGCAGGCCCTGCGAAGGATTTGGCTTCCTCTGGGCTCAGTGTTCCAGCATCACTCTAACTACTCCCCGGTGGTTCATTGCCTGAACTGAGGGGGGAGGAGGGGTCGCTTTGGTCCCTTCCCCTTTGGCGTTGGATGCTTTGGGTAGCTCAGCTTCTGGCATCTTGGCTTGGATATATTTTATATAATCTTTTAGCTCCAAACCAAAGCCCAACTAGGGCTTTACAGTTGATCCGACCACACACTGGGCTATGGTAATGGCATTCACACTCTTATGCCCCACATTAGATCACAATGCTTTTGTTCATTGCAAAATAATGAACATGACTTGTAATAATATTCACTTTTGGCTATTATGTCCATATTATTCTAAATATTTCAGTTAAAGAAATGTCTTACCACAGACATACAGGTAATGATAAAAAATAACCTCATCCCCCCTTCTTGTGTTACTATGTAGTTTATGTAAAGAATTGAAATACACAAAGACTTTTACACTCTCCTGAGTGCTTTATCAATGTATGAGTATATACATTAATATTAACAGGACTTACATCTCAATGTTGAGATGTAAGTTCTGTTCCTATTATATTCTCAGACCATAATAATGCACTCAGTAGAGTGTGAAAAACTAGGTGTAATTCACTTCTTTACATAAACTTTACATAAATCAAACATCTGTATATGCCACTGAAAATCTGTATCAAACACAATTTGTTTGGACCATCCAGGAATTTGTTAGAGCGGGGTTTATTCGAGTGAGTGTGCACCGTTTGTCATGGGCTGATATACAGGCTCAAGGGTTTTGGAAAATTAATAGGGCAGCTAGGTATCTGGTCAATTTTCTTTGTCTCATTCATGCTTGTGATGCCTTGGGCCGGGTTTCCAAACCTGGTGTTTCTTCAACTTTGACGCTGCCTCCTCTCCTCCTTCCTGGTATGTCCCTTCTTGTTTTTCCTTCTTTATTGTTAGCTTCAGTGAGCCAACAAGGGGCTTCCCCAGAAAACCAGTATTGAATGTAAAGAAATGCCTATTTCTGGGTGAACCACAGTAGCCCCGTAACTCCCAGTTGCAGTGGTTTTTAGCCCATCAGCAACAAACTTGATACAGGAATCTGGCTCGGCTGGAATACCACTGACTCGAAGCTCGATGTACGCACACAGGTGTGGACCTTTCATATCCAGTTCCAAATTAACAAATTTCTTTTAACTTTCTTTTGCAGTGTCTGTTTCAATGCTTCATTTTCACGAATAAAGTCATTCGCTGTGTTGTTTTAACTGCTTTCCGGTTGCTTTCTTGGTGAGGCAATTGTAACAATCCCTTGCTCCCTGTGCCTCTTTGAGAAGGCCAGGTTCTGCCTTTGGTCTCTGGTTGGCCAATAGGGCTCCTATGACTGACATGGCTAAGTATTGGGAGCTATATTGGCAACATAGGTTCATAGAGCCACCAGGCTCAACAAGAAAGGGGTGTTTCATTATAGCCAATTTCATTTTTATTCTGCCAAATTCAAATTTTTATTTGCAAAATAAGACCAAAAATAAATTCTGCCAATTTCTTCCTTACAGTAATCTGTGTTATATTTTCATACTTACCATTAATTATTATAGGACTGAAAATGGTCAGCAAGTGGTCACTGCACTAACATTAAAAGAGGACCTTCTATGCAGCTGTTCATGAATTTATATGGTAAATGCAGTCATTTTCAGAAATATTCATTATTGAAATTATCTAAAAATAATATAGCACATGTATAGTATTTTTTTTTTATAAATTACAAGACATTCCAAACAGTGAAGCTCTAACCTGAGAAAAGCCAAGGAAGAACAGCTGTTGATGGGTGAGGCTGATGCCTGGTAAAGCTTTCTCTTCCTCATTTTCGTTGACCCACTCCTGGTAAGCCCGGAAGCTTGCTTTCAGCCCACCATTGTCTGCTATATTCTCACCTGCAATTCAGATTACATACTGAATACCCCTGGCTCAAAAGTGGCATACTTAAAGCAACTAATAAGAAACACTAATATGAAAATAAACAAAAGATTGGTCTAGTTACAAAAGAAATAGTTAAGAGATGCTCATCAATGTTTACCAATATTATATGAAGAGCCAAAGCTTCCTTTTATGAGAATAGATTTAAAAAAGCAAAAGAAAATATGAGAAGTACATGGAAAGCCATCTTTAACATCCTAGGGTCTAAACAATCACATAACAAGCAGATAAAACTCTCCAAAGATGGTTACACACTTGCAACAGACTTCGATATTGCAACTGTATTCAATAACTAATTTTCATCAATTGATGCTAATCTTGCCAGAAAAATCCCAGAGACCCAGACACATGTTACTATATATCTCACTGGCAGCTATCCTAATTACTCCTTTATCAGTCAGCCCAACAGACATTATATCCATAATTCAATCACTTAAAACCAAAGCTGGGAACATTAATGAAATGCCATCTATGATATATAAGAATACTACCCCCTGCTCTTGCACTACCCATAGCTCTGCTATTCAACAAATCCCTAAGGTCATATTTTTCCTGATATCCTTAAAAAATCCAGAGTGACGCCAGTTCATAAAAGAGACGAGACTGCTGACATAAATAATTACAGACCAATATTGTTTTTAATTTTAGTACAGTATATTCATTACATTCATGGAAGAAAATATGGCTTGGTTGTGTAGACTTGGCTTCTTTTGTGTTTTGAGCTTTATGCACTAAAGGTTTCCTTCCCTGGGGTACTGTTTATCGCTGGCCCTGCACTAACAGAAATACTTCTCTGGTGTGTTTAGGAGTTTGCCCCTGAGAGGCTTTGCCATCTGGGTGGAAAGCCTCACTCTGTGCAGTTCAAGTGTCCCTGGCTCTTCCGTGTAGGCTCTGGGTTGGGAGTGTCCTCGTTGGTTGTGAGTAGGTTGCGCTAGGGTACATGCTTGCTTTGTTTATACAGCATGCCACAGACACCCTTCATAGCCACATTGTTACAGGCTGCTTTCGGTGTCTCTTCTTTTTGGTGAGTGTCCTTAGTGCTTGTGTGTCTTGCTTGGCTTGCTGCTTTCAAGCCCTAGGAATTGCCCTGCAGGTCTATGACGTAGCTCGTATTGGACTGACCTGCCAAGTCCACACTTGATATGTGCAAGTTTGAAGGGTGCTTGCCAGTCCTGCTACTGGCTGACAATCATTCTTTCTGCCTCCATCATGTTGGGTGAATGTGATGTAATTGACCAAATTTACTAGACAACTGCCACTTTATGGGGATAGGTTTGCCCATCTTCAGCATTTATGGTGTGGTGCTCATTCAGATGCCCAAGGAATTGGCCCCTCTGGCGTTTAGGGACAGAATTGGAGGTGAAGATGAACTTCACATGGACTGCATCACCTCTTTCTTCCCCTTCGTGGGTGGTATGCCATGCTTCTGATGTGCCTCTTCCACATGCTCTGACTCTGTCCCTTCAATGGGTATCCTGGTTGTTCCCTGTCCCAAAGTTTTTCCCAAAGTGGGACTCGGTGGACCTATAGTACATCCTTGATCTGTCGGGTTTGAACAGCTTCATTCCCTGTCCAACCTTTGGCATGACCTGATTGGCTAAGGATCTCCTGGTCTTTCAGGCAGATTCTTGATGTCCCAGAATCTCAAAGATTCTGTATTGGCATGTCCTGATTCACATGAGGTTCAGGGACTTATAAGGTTTCATTGTAAGCATATCAGGCTTACTGCTTTAAGGTTAATTTAAACATTTAAACCAGCCTTGAATTTAATGAAACGCCTCTTTCTGGTGGAGCCCCGGTGGCTTTCTGACTCCTCCCTCCCTAAGAGGTCCATCAGGTTGTTGTTTATCAGCTCCAGGCTGATTTTTGGAGCTACCTGTCAGCCGAGACTCCGGGCCACTTGATGGCGGCTATTGGTACTAACAGGTTCAAGGTAGATTGAAGTGAACCAATTGCTACATTTTAATCATTTGCAGAGTAGTTTGGGCATTTTAATATTCAATTTTCTATGAACCTTGCAGTTGTCCATAAAGCTTCTCTGACTGTTTGGATGCTTTCCCAATAAGGGTGAGGATAATAGTCCCCTGCTCTCTCTGCTTCTGTGAGGGGACTGGGGTCTGGCTCTGGTCCCCAGTAGGTCAAACAGGACTCGGCAACTGATGTGACCCAGTAGTGGGGAGCCATCTCAGCAAGATGGCTTCAGGAAACCACCAGGGTTCTACCAGAGAAGAAGACTGATTTTTTTAGATAGAAAAAAAAGTGTTGAATGTAATGAAATGCCATTTTCTGAGTGAGCCCCGGAGGCTTCCTGGAGCTTACTGGGCTGATATGTATGTATTAGCCCGTGGCATCAGTAGACTAGAGTTCTTGTCTACCAAGGACCACGAGCCAGAACCTGACCCCCCTCAGAGAGGCATGGTCTAATACATACATATCAGCCTGGTAAGCTGATATGAAGCTGATTGAAGCTGATATGAAGCTGATAAGTAAGCTGATTGAAGTGAACCAATTGCTACATTTTAATCATTTGCAGAGTATGTATTATGTATGTAATACATATGTATGTATTAGCCCGTGGCATCAGTAGACTAGAGTTCTTGTCTACCAAGGACCACGAGCCAGAACCTGACCCCCCTCAGAGAGGCATGGTCTAATACATACATATCAGCCTGGTAAGCTGATATGAAGCTGATTGAAGCTGATATGAAGCTGATAAGTAAGCTGATTGAAGTGAACCAATTGCTACATTTTAATCATTTGCAGAGTAGTTTGGGCATTTTAATATTCAATTTTCTATGAACCTTGCAGTTGTCCATAAAGCTTCTCTGACTGTTTGGATGCTTTCCCAATAAGGGTGAGGATAATAGTCCCCTGCTCTCTCTGCTTCTGTGAGGGGACTGGGGTCTGGCTCTGGTCCCCAGTAGGTCAAACAGGACTCGGCAACTGATGTGACCCAGTAGTGGGGAGCCATCTCAGCAAGATGGCTTCAGGAAACCACCAGGGTTCTACCAGAGAAGAAGACTGATTTTTTTAGATAGAAAAAAAAGTGTTGAATGTAATGAAATGCCATTTTCTGAGTGAGCCCCGGAGGCTTCCTGGAGCTTACTGGGCTGATATGTATGTATTAGCCCGTGGCATCAGTAGACTAGAGTTCTTGTCTACCAAGGACCACGAGCCAGAACCTGACCCCCCTCAGAGAGGCATGGTCTAATACATACATATCAGCCTGGTAAGCTCTAGGGTGCTGTAGGGGCTCCCCACAGTAAATAAATAAAAATTGTAAACAAGAAAATTGTGTGTGTGTAGTCTTACATGTACAGTGTACTATGATATCTTACATTTCATAAGTAGAGCATAGCATTAAAATATAGTAGCAAACAATAAGAATAATGGAGAGTAATACATACCCAATGTAAGTTTGCCATTTAGATTTTCTCCTCGGAGGCTGTAAGCAGAGTACTGATCCACCATACACTGCGTTAAGTTCTTAAATTTATCAGAAGTTTCTTGCTGCCACCACTGATCTAAGTTTCCCTCCTTGTCATATTTTCTTCCTAAAAATAGGAATATGTTGACATCTCTGTTAATAAACACATAAGACAAGGGTTCAATACTTTAAAAAAATGTAAAAAAAAAAATTGTGCTTTCTCACTTTCATGCTCTTCTTTTAGCCATAATTATTTCAAAGGGCAAATGTTTGAGTTGCTATAAACTATGTTGTTCCCCCAATTCTGCTGTATATCTGTTCCTTAAATTGTAATGATCTCCTTAAAAGAAATAACCATATGATAAAGGTATAATTCTTAACCCTTAAACTGCGCAAAGCATCATACGATACTTTGAGTAACTGTCAACAAATTTCTCCAGGTATTAGGAAGATGAAGCACCATGAGCATAACTCTCATCCTGTAACTACACTTTGGTAATTAACCACACACAAACAAATGTATAGCTTGGGGACCATACAGCAATACTGTATTATAGACTGGGGAATAGCAACTATAAAATGAACCATCAAATCACTTCATAATACAAACCTTGATCATCAAATGCATGAGCAAGTTCATGTCCCATCACTACGCCCACAGCACCATAGTTGAGTGATTTTGGATTGCCTTGGTGAAAAAATGGAGCTTGAAGTATACCCGCTGGGAATACAATGTTATTTCTGGAAGAAAACATTTAGTAAAAATAAGAAGCTACAACATTCAAAAATTCATATTTCAGTATTTTATAATTAGGTAATTAAGTTGTAGAAAATTAGCTATAGATTTTGAATAGAGAACATGGAGCATTGAAAATATCCAGTATTGAAAGTACTGTAATGAAATTGCCTCTTTCCGGTGGGCCACACTCAGTAGCTCCCCAATGCTATAATCTGGAAGCAACCATGTCTTGAGGAACACGCCAGTACTCATATGTCTCATGAGTGCCTACCAAGGTCAAGGACCAGAAACTGGCCTGCTTCAAAGAGTGAGGGGAACCGGGGAATCAGAGGTTGCTATAAAGCCGAGCAAAAGACCAAAAGATCCAAAAGCAAGCAATTGTTTGGAGAAATCTATTTCCTGATAAAAACCTATGCAAATAATCATTTCTATGGCAAGATCAGCACCTAAATACACTTGCCTGTCCACACACACACACACACAATCACTACCATCCAATCCCTTCACAGCTTTCCGTACTCCCCTTCTCTACTTTTTCAATTCACATTTCCTACGAGTTGCTCAGTCCTTGGTTGAAGTATGCTCAGTGTGGGTCCTTCATGGCCCTTATCTGTTTGTTTTTTCTGGAGGGAGCCCTCTCTACCTAAGGTAGTTTCCTGAAGTTATCTTGCCGAGATGGCTCTACTGTATATAAAAAGTCACATCTGTCTTGGGTTTTGTTTGCCATACTAGGGCCCAGAGCCAAACCTGTCCCTGTCCTCACCAGAGGTGCAGGAAATGGGTAACAATCTGCCATTCCACTGGAAAATGCCTCCAAAAACACAGTGAAGCTTGTGTTTTCCAGAAAATGATGCCTTAAAACCACCAAACAATGATTCTGCCAAGGATTTATACAGAACAAGGGATTCACTCAAACAGTTTGAAACTTCTTAATATAGATTATCCCCATCAAGCAGCCCTCAGCCAACTCCCATGAGTTACATTGCTGATGAAGCAGAATGTGGAGCTACCTGTAGTGTTCTAGTCAGTCAGCTTGAAGCAGAGGGGCTTGCCCAAGATCTAAGTGTTGGCCTTTCTATGATGTTTAGAGAATAGGAATTGAAGGTATTGATGACTTCTACCTGGACTAAGTCCGAACTTCCTCTTTCATTGTTGGGTTGTTCATCAGCTCCAGAACTGAGATGGTGAGTTGGCTGAAAGATGGAGACATGCCACTTGATGGTAGTAGTCAATACTAACGAGTTTCAAGCTAGTATGAGTGAATCCCTTGTTCTGTATTAATTGTTTGTGGAGTTGTTTGGTGGTTTTGAGTTTTTTTTCTGAGAAGCCTCCAGTTATTTGTAAAGCTTTGCTGACTTTCTGAAGTTTTTCCAGTGAAGTAGTGAATTGTTACCCGCTCCCTGCACCTCTGAGAGGGCAGGCCATATTCTGCCTTTGGTTCTCGGTAGGTCAAACAAAACTTCTGCAATTGACGTGACATGTTAGTATGGAGTAATCTCGGCAAGATAGCTTCAAGGAGCCACTGGGACCCCTCCAGAACGAGGCATTTCATTACATTCAATGCTGGGATTTTGATCTGGTTCTTCTGGCTCAGACACTTTTGGGCTTGCTCTGGTCTGGCACTTTTGTGCATCCCTGGTTGAGGATGTGCTGAGTTTCCTGGCATTTGGGTTTGTGGCCTTCCCTGTTCTCACTTCTTATTAGAACTATCTTCTGGAGTACAGGACTTCAGAGCCACCCTGGCTTGTTTTGACTCCATTATCTTTTGGGGTCACATGGGTTATGTGATCACCCCTCACTTTGTTTTGGTGAAGGCTGGTTTTCAGAGTTCATTGGGTATATCCATTTCTTTTGGCTTTTACGGCAAGGAGGTTTCTGTTCTCTGGCAAGTGTTTTGTTGAGGTTCTGCAGCCTATCGTTTCCTGTGGTGAAATGTCTCTTATGCTTCCCAGCCTGCCACTATGTAATCATTGGACCCTCCTATGGTCCCATACCTTGTCTGGCCGTGTTCTACTACAGTAATTGGTTCAGTCACCTATACAACTGTCCTTGTAAATATCTGTTGTGAAGTTGCCTCAGGAATCAACTGAATGTGTTTTTACATAAATAAAATGGCTATTGGGTGGTGGCTACTTTCTACTAGTAGTTCAAAAGATTCAATTATTAGTAGAAGTTGTTAAAACATTTGTTATGCTCTTTGGAGTCAGCGAAAGATCTCTCTAGGCTGTAGAGGCTATTCTCCAATGACTTGCCTCTCCAATTATGTGGCAAGACTATTTATAAAGTGTCTTGTCACAGTGCAATTAAGTTTACCAGAGCTTGGCATCTTAGTAGTGTCTTGGGTGGAACCTAGCTATTGGATCAGGGAGCAACTAAGGGCCCACTCAGAAAGAAATTTAAATTCTCTCGATGCTTTATTTATACACACATATTGAACTATAATTATATAAATATTAAATAATTTTAATCAAAATCTATTTTATTCCTACCTCGTTGGAGAATAATAAGCATTGACTGTAGGTGGAGACATTTCCCATCTTGTCTTGTTCACCGGCTTGAATAAACGAGCCAAGTTTTCTTTAACAATAAAGTTGTTAACACGGACATTATTTTGGAAGAAATCATTTTCTTTTATTTTTAGGTCAGTAAATTTTGCATCCAGCTCTGCCTTATTGAGGATATAGTCTGGAAAGCCTGAAGGAGATACATAACATAAGAATAAAATTAAATCTAATTTACCAACCTACCATAATACTGTATTATAACATTTAATTTTGTTTAGGGAGAGAAGTTTATAGAACTTAGGCAAAATACTGTACCAATCATCTCGGATATAGAAGAAGCTTTATCAATTGCAGCTTTAAGTGTCTTTTTGTCCATCCAGTGTACAGACTCCAAATTTTCTTTAAAGGTTTTTCGAACTCTTTTGATCATCTCTTCTGCCTGAAATGTTCAAAATAGTGTTATGATATATAATAACAAATTTTGACTTGGTATGGGGTCCAGGATGGACTAAAATGTTACTTTAATATTCAAATGTGTTGGTTGGGTTTATGAATATGAAAGTTGTTAGAGCTCAAAACCCGTGCCATGGTATGAATTCAGGCCAGTGACATACCAGCCAACACCAATATGATCTAAACTACTGATTCACACAAATATTGAGTAATTTCCCAATCATATCGTAACCTACTTGGCAATCAAACCTGGTCCAACGGAATATGGGTCACACACGGATCATAACATTGCTATATTCAGAGAAAAAAAGTAGGTGTGTAAAAAAATAAGTTATTATTAAAAAATGACAGTACTGGTACTTATAGCTACTATGGGTGGAAAGTATGGAGTGTTGTGCCAAAAAGTGTATATTTTATACTGCTGGATTTCTAGGACATGACAACTGAAATTAGCTAACCATAAACCTACTCTGTTCTAGGCTTAAATATGTAATCCTAGACCTAAATTAATATAGGCTTACGAAGTTAAGTTTAGTTGCTTTCTTTGTTGAACCCTCTACAAAATTAATACTGTAGTACAAAACTTACTCTTTTAGGTGCAACTCCATTTTTTGAATGCCATCCATAATAGCTATAGGTACTATAATTTTAAATTTTGTTGCAAGTGTTAACCATAGACAAAAAAAAAAAATCATTTCTGGAGAAATGTGATGGCTGAAGAGAGAGAGGATGTTGCCAGCAAAGTTTTGTGTTGCCACCCTCAATGTTTCTAACATAAAGCTGTACATACTGTGGAATTCATTGCTAGGAAAGAGTTGTATTTGCTTCAATTTTAATGAGGTATATCAGGCAATTTAAAAATGGCATTCTAGGATAAAGTTTATCTTTAGAAAGGTTAAGTAAAGATTTTTGTTTTTATAATTTAATTATATTATTATATTTAGATATCAGTTTATGTATTTGAATATGTAGATACAGTATATGCAAGGATGTGTTGTATCATTTTTGGTAAAAATGGAGAGATATACCAATCGGTAGCAATAAAATAGCAAACACCTTGACTTCTTATTATTATTGTTATTTAATGACCAAGTGAATGGAAGGGACTATGAAGAGCGATGAGCTTGTGTGGAGGTGGTGGAATGTTGTTCAATGCTCTGGAGTTCTTATTCATGAAGTTGTGCATGTGTGCGAGTTTGTTACAATTTACAACGGGTTTCAGATACCAGGTTGAAGTTGAAGTTTGGCGGGATGAAGTTGCAGGCTTCGAAAATTCTTCCATCAGCTATATCGACTTTTGTAACTACAGTATTTTGTATTTGGTGATCATATCACCTCTTTTTCCTTCTATCTTCCAACTTAGGCATATTCAGTGCCTCGAGCCTCTTCTCACAGCTCTTGTTTTTTAGTCTCAGAAGCGTTTAGTAGCATGTCTTTGCACTCTTTCTAGCATACTGATGCACTCTTTGAGAGCATTACCTAAGTGTAATTACCTATGTGTGTGTGACAAAGTATGTACTGAGTGTGAAGAGTGTGTGACAAAGCATGTACCGAGTGTGAAGAGTGTGTGTGTAACAAAGCATGTACTGAGTGTGAAGAGTGTGTAACAAAGTATGTACTGAGTGTGAAGAGTGTGTGATAAAGCGTGTACTGAGTGTGAAGAGTGAGTATGTGACAAAGCATGTACTGTACTGAGTGTGAAGAGTGAACAAGAAGTGGTAGAAAACAAGGTAAAGTTAAGGCATGAAGGAAGAAAGGTGTGAATGCTTCAAATTGTTCTACACAATAACCTACAAAAAGCACTTTACATCTAGTTTGTGATGTAAAGTAATTGCCTGCTGTTGACAATTTTCTAGAAGATTGCGGTTGTATTTCTTAGTGATGCTGTTGAGTAAGGAATGTATGGGTTCATTACTGTTTAAATATATATTTGATCTATTGTAAAATGCCTCCCCACCCCATGAATGTAGGAAATAAAGTGATAATGATAATGTAAATCCCATTGTAAATACTTTAGAATTTTTGATTTACTGAAAACCTGAGGCTGGAATGCATACCATGTTCTTTGAGTCTGTATGGAAGGCTTTACGAATGTACATGGCGCCAACAGCGGGTCCCAGAGCTGCATCTGTTGCCACAACACACTCTCTCCAGGACTCCTCGGTCCCGATTACACCCATCTGTGCCTTTTCTAGTACTTTAGCAGCTTCTCGGAACTCTTGAGATAAGAAGCCAACATAGTTACGGACAACCTGCCACACCAGGTAGTTGTGGACATTTCTGATGTGAAGATAATAATGTACATTGATGTTAAAAGTATTAATTACAAATTTCATATACAGATTTATTTCTTTTTAGAGAACCATGAAAGGCATACCAATTTTTAAACCTTGACTTTTCCATATGTGCTAAAACTCGTTACCACATCAAGCACACCAAAAAGACCATATGCAAAGGATCATACCAAAAGTAGTTAAGCAAATCTTTAATACGCTAAGACAATCATCAAAAGATATTACCTTAATAAACCCAGCATTGATTGTAATGAAATGCTTCTTTCTGGTGGAGCTCACTGAGATTGCTCTATTCTAATGGGTCACGTCAGTCGTAGTTCTGTTTGACCTACCGGAGACCAGAACCAGTATCTGGCTTGCTGCACGGAAGGCAGGGAATCAAGGAGCCACTGGGGCTCCACCAGAAAGAAGCATTTCATTATATTCTACACTGTGTTTCTGGGGAAGCCTCTCAGTGACAACTTAAAGCTAACCATGAAGAAGGAAAACACAGGACTCGATAGGTATAGGAGAGGTGGCGGGTACTTAGGGGAAGGAGAGAATCCAGGTCATGAATACAGCCCACAGCAACACATGACCAATTAGGACCAGGGACATTAATCAAATACCAGGTCCACCAGAACCTGATTTGAATGCCAAAACTCCAGAGCCCAAATATCGGCCCACACATGGCAAAACCCAACCAGTCCCTGACCCTGGGATGAATAGGGAGGCACCAGTACTTAAGGTCCAGGGACACCATCCAAGCGCACTTGAGCCAAGGTGGTCAAGCAGAAGGCTGGATAAGGAATGAAGGTATTCAAGCCAAAAAGTTTGAGGATGTACCATAGTACCGCTGAGTCCCTCTTCAGGACCTGGAATAACCAGGAAACTCACTAAAGAGACAAGGTCCACTCAACCACATCCATGGCCCGGGCATAGTTGAGTTGTAGGTACAACATACATATATCAGTTTCAGAGTGAGCCAATGAAATAGTGTTAGGAAAGCATCAATGTAAGATGTGTTATCAAAACATTATCTCCACTGAGTAAGGGATGTATAGTCTCCATTATTCCTTTCCATATTTTGTTTGACATGCATGTACAGTATGTAGAATGAAAATATGTTAATGAAAACAAAAATTAACTCACATAACTCCCTCTTCGGTTGCAATTGTGTTATCAAGAATCTTTGCAAGATTTTTCAAAAAGTCTGGGGCATAGACAACTACATCTTCTGAGCCACTTAAATGTTTGTTTATTTTGTTAAATGCCGAATTTATGAAAGTTCCCCAGTCCATCTGAAATGTCAGTATCACCATATAAATCAAATGCAGAACAGTACATATAATATAACAATTTCCTGTCTATTTGATATATTCAAGCATACTGTACTTCTATATGCATGTTATTAAGATACAGTAACACTAAATCAATATTTAACACAATTCAATTATAGAATATCTGTTTTTATTGTGTTTAATAAAGGGTTTTAGATTGAAATTACTTACAAATGGTGCCAATTTATTAAGATCATCTATTTTCATAAGGTGATACAGCTTATCATCATCTCTACGTTCATCATCTGGAGCAGTGATTGTCGCCAGCTGATGTTCTATTGATAAAATGCCCGTAGCTGCCTGTCTAGTGGCGTCTTCTTCTCCACCCAGAAGCACCCCAACCTGTAAAGTGAGGATGAAAATATTTCCTTTAGAAGATTATATTGCACAATACTGTTACAAAATCAGGCATTGAATGTAATGAAATACTCTTTTCTGGGGCAGCCTCAGTTGTTCTTTGATGTGTAGTGTAGTGTAGTTCTTTGATGCATTGGCACCACAGAGACTTCCTCAAAACTGTGACTCTGGATTTGCACAGGTCTACAAGATACCAGGGCCAGAATTAGGTGTGCTCATGGAGGTGAAGGGTGGTGATGAGGTCTGAGACCGAGCCAAAAACCAATCAAATTATCCACAGAGTACAAGCAAAGCACAACAAACTATGTGTCATGATTAAAAAGAGAATAGATAGATACAGGGGAAGCAGTAAAAAGATAGATACAGGGAGGAAGCAGTAGTTTGCCTAATGTAAAATACCCCTACATTGGTACCAAAGCTTGCCACCAGGTGGCAGCTCAGGTCACCCAAAAGTCCAGTTTACCTGTCACCTCATTCATGTGTCCTCTTTGCAACACACCCGATCCCTACGGGTGAGAAAAATAAAGAAGGTATGGAAATTTACGTACCCTACCCAGAAATTGGCATTTCATTACATTCAACACTTGATTTCTGGGATGACCCAAAATAACTCCTTGGTACAAACTGTACTCTTAACGGCTCCTCTGATAGGAAACTGTGTTGGTGTTGAAACAAATTATTAAAGGAACAAGCAAAGATAGAGTGGCTGACTCCCATAGGTCGAGAGGGAAGGAAATGCAGGACACGGGGACATAGGAACTCAGTGGCTATAATAGCATCCAAAAACCACATACACCCAGGAAGGACAGACAATATTTAAGTGGTAACAAGCACCAACACCAGGTTATACCACAAGAAAGTCATAAACATATTAGCAAGAAGGGAAGCAAATGCTGCATATTTGCACACAACATATGAACATGGATACATATCAGGCTGGTTGACCAGCATCACTTGACATAAGCAGAGAATGCCTGGACAAAGCACTAAGGAAACGAGATTGACGAAGAGAGCCACAGCTCATGAAGTAGCCTGCAAATACTGTCATAGTTCCAATCTACAAAAGTGGTAGCAGGGAAGACCCCTCAATTATAGACCTGTAAAATAGACATGTGTAATAGTCAAAATATTGGAATAAATAATTAAAACTAAATGGGTAGAACACCTGGAGAAAAACGATATAATATCAGACAGTATGGTTCTCAATCTGAAGGATCCTGTGTAATGAACTTACTCAGTTTTTATGATCGAGCCACAGAGATTTTACAGGAAAGAGATGGTTGGGTTGACTGCATATATCTGGACCTAAAAAAAGCTTTCGACAGAGTTCCACATAAGAGGTTGTTTTGGTAACTGCAACATATTGGAGGCGTGACAGGTAAGCTTCTAAAATGGATGAAAAATTTTTTGATAGAAAAATGAGGACAGTAATCAGAGGCAATGTATCGGACTGGAGAAATGTCACAAGTGGAATACCACATGGGGTACAGTTCTTGCACCGGTAATGCTCATTGTCTACATAAACGATCTACCAGATGGAATACAGAATTATATGAACATGTTTGTTGATGATGCAAAGATAATAGGAAAGATAAGGAACTTAGATAAGTGTCATGTCCTTGAGGATGGACAAAACGACCTTGAAGACCTGGACAAAATAAGTACAGTATATGGAGCAAATAGAATTTAATGTGAATAAATGCCATGTTATGGGAATTTGGAATAGAACATAAATCCCACACAACCTATAAATTATGTGAGAAATCTTTAAAGAATTCTGATAAAGAGATCTAGGGGTGGTTCTAGATAGAAAACTATCACCTGAGGACCACATAAAGAACATTGTGCGAGGAGCCTATGCTTCACTTTCTGACTTCCAAATTGCCTTTAAATACATGGATGGAGAAATACTAAAGAAATTGTTCACCACTTTTGTTACACCAAAGCTGGAATATGCAGAGGTTGTATAGTGCCCATATCTTAAGAAGCACATTAACAAACTGGAAAAGGTGCAAAGACATGCCACTAAGTGGCTCCCAGAACTAAGGACAAGAGCTACAAGGAGAGGTTAAAGGCATTAAATATACCAAAACTAGAAGATAGAAGAAAAAAAAGAGGCAATATGATCACTTATGTACAAAATGGTAACAGGAATAAAAAAATTGATGGGAAAAATTCCTGAGACCCCGAACTTCAAGAACAAGAGGTCATAGATTTAAACTAACTAAACAAAGCTGCCGAAGAAATATAAGAATATTCACTTTTGCAAACAGAGTGGTAGACGGTTGGAACAAATTAGGTGAGAAGGTGGAGGAGGCCAAAACCGTCAATAACTTCAAAGCGTTATATGACAGAGTGCTGGGAAGACAGGACACCATGAGCGTAGCTCTCATTCTGTAACTACATTTAGCTAATTACACGAGAACTAGACAAAATGCCAATTTCAGAGAATAACATACAGTATATCGGTGAGTCTAATGAATAGGTAGAAAAGTTGCTCGATAACAAAGTGGTTGGCCCAAGTGTAGTATCAAATTGGGTTCTGAGGGAATGTGCACCAGAGCTGAGCATTCCACAACAATTGAATCTTCAAGCATCTTTATATACAGGAATCCTAGCAAATATATAGAAAAAGACAAACATAATTTCAATTTACAAATATGGTAACATAGAAAATTCTCTAAAATTATTAATCTGTTTTGTTGACAGGCATGGTAGTCAAATCACTAGAAAACTCATTAAAATCAAATGGGAAGAATATATGGAAAGAAATGACATAATAACAGACAGACTGGAAGGTACTCCAACAGGAAGCTCCTGTGTAAAATATCTACTTAGTTTTTATGACAAGAGCCACAGAGATCTTACAAGAAAGAGATGGTTGGATTACCTGCATTTATCTGGACCTAAACAAATTCTTTTGACAGAATGCCACACGAGAGGTTGTTCTGGAACATGCTGGAGGGGTGACAGGCAAATTTCTGACATGGATGAAAAATCTTCTGACAGAAAGATGAGGGCAGTAATCAGAGACAATGTATTAAACTGGAGAAATATTACTAGTGGAGTATTACAAGGTTCAGTACTAACACCAGTAATGTTCATTGAATATATAAACGATCTACCACAGGGGATACAGAATTATATGAATATGTTTACTGATGATGCTAAGCTACTAGGGAAAATAAGAGACTTAGACGATTGGCATGTCCTTCAAGATGACCTGGACAAAGTGAATGGAGCAACACATGGCAGATAGAATTCAATGTGAATAATTTCCACATCATAGAATGTGGAAATAGAGAAAATTGGAAAAAATACAAACTACAAATTATGTGGAAAGACATCAAAGAACTCGGACAAAAAAAAAATTAGGGGTGGGTTTGGATAATAAACTGTCACCCAAGGACCACAAAGGGTATCCTGTGAAAAGCTTATTCAGTATTTTTTTCAATTTCAGAATTGCTTTTAAATATATGGATGATGAAATGCTGTAGTAAAGAAATTGGTCATGACTTTTGTGAAACCAAAATTCAATTAAGCAGAAGTTGTATTGTGCCCATACCTCAAGAAGCATATAAAAAAAAACTGGAAAGAGTGGAAAGACATGCTACTAAATGGCTTCCGAAACTAAAAAACAAGAGCTTTGAGGAAAGGCTCATGTTAAATATGCCAAAGCTTGAAGAGCGAAAAAAAAGAGGTGATATGACTACTACAGTATGTACAAATAGTAATAGGAATCGATATATAGACAGACAAATTTTTTAAACTTGCCACTTCAAGAACAAGAGGGCACAACTAAGGAATCAAGGTGTTGCAAAAATATAATATTCTCTTTTTTTAAACAAAGTGATAGATAATTAGAATAAGTGAGAAGGCCGTGGAAGAGAAAACCGTCGGATGTTTTAAGCGTCGTATGACAAAGAGTACTGGGAAGGTGAGACACCATGAACATATCTCTCAAACTGTAATTACATACAACATACCATACACACAGCAGACCTATTCAAATTTTCCCCTTTGTTCCCTTCATTTATTGTACTCTTTTAAAATCGATACCACTAACACTGCATTCCTGAGATAGAATGATTCTACTTTAATAAAAATTGATGCACATGTAGCACAATATTTTTGTCTTTCAAAAAAATATGTTCAAATTACTTTGGTGGCACAATGATACCATCATCCCCACCACCACCGTGGTACCACTGCTGACCTTCACCAGGATGCAACCACCACAACAGCTGATTACCTCCCAGGTACCTATTTACTGCTAGGTGGAGAGATGCATTAGGTGAAAGGAAAAGTGCCCACCCATTTCTGTCCCACCTGGGAAATGTGCTCAATCATTTCTATTCCAGGCGGAGAAATGGTTGGGCATTTTTCCGTTCCACTAATTAATGCCTCTGTAAACCTAGCAGCAAATAGGTACCTGGGAGTTAGCCATCTGTTACAGGAGTTGCATCCTGGGAAAGATCATTACACTGTACTTTGGCCTTGGGGATCACAATACAACCCTAATGTATATATACTGAATACACAGGCTGCCTGTCCTGAACAAAATGCACTATTATTACGATCGGCAACACTTGCCTCACTAGCACATCACCATTAACACCACAATCAGTAAAAAATACCATGGCACTGCTTTTTTATCAGATTAGCTTGTGGCAACAGATTGGCTTTCTTTAACAATAAGGATCGCAAAGTACAGTTAGCTTCATTACCGATTCACAATTGGGAATCCCAAGTACGATTCCAGAACAGGACAGAAATGGTTGAGAATGTTTCCTTTCATTAAATGCCTCTGTTCACCTAGTAGTAAATAGGTACCTCGGAGTTTGGCCAGTGTTGTGAGGTTGCATCCTGGGAAGGGGGGGGTCAGTAGTTCAATCTTGGGGGGGAGGGGATGTGGACCTTGACACTAGCCTAAAGTATAACATATACTGTGTGTGTGTGTATATTTATAAGTGTTGTACCTAGTAGCCAGAATGTCATACTCAGCCTACTATGCAAGGGCTGATTTGCCTAATAAGCCAAGTTTTCCTGAATTTATTTATTTTTCTCATTTTTTTCTTATGAAATGATAAATCTGTCTATTTCATTATGCATAAATTAATTTGTTTAAATTTGAGTTAAAACTAACTTAGATATATGACCGAACCTAACCAACCATACCTAACTTAACCTAATCTATCATAACTTAACCTAAACTAACACAACTAAGTCAATAATTTATGTTCTTAATATAATATAATGATAACAATTCATATATACTAATTGGAAAGAATTAATTGAAAATAAAGAAAATCACTTGGCCTATTAGGCAAACCAGGCCTTGCATAGAAGGCCAAGAAGGGCATTCTGGCTACTAGGTACGACTATATTATATATATATATATATATATATATATATATATATATATATATATATATATATATATATATATATATATATATATATATATATATATATATATATATATATATATATATATATATATATATATATATATATATATATATATATATATATATATATATATATATATATATATATATATATATATATATATATATATATATATATATATATATATATATATATATATATATATATATATATATATATATATATATATATATATATATATATATATATATATATATATATATATATATATATATATATATATATATATATATATATATATATATATATATATATATATATATATATATATATATATATATATATATATATATATATATATATATATATATATATATATATAACCTATGTACTAGTCAGGTTTATCATTTGATATACATATACACAGGCTTCCTGTCCCAAACAAAACTAATTATACTTATTAAGATAGTTCTCTCCACTCTGACTACCATTGTTGGTATTATGAATGCCTACACACTTGCCACTGTATGGAGACTAATAAAAATTACACTGACACATTTTCATATTTAGATCAGATTTAGTACAGTATCTCATAGCAGCACATTTGCTCCACTTGGGAACTCAGATAATATGTCAGTGGTGCAGTTTTGGGTCAGCTGTCACCCACTCCCTCTCCTTGTTGATGAAGGTGCTTATTTAATCTTCTGATGGATAATTCATATTTACATGCTTACTAAAAGCCATACTGGCACTATTTTCACCAGATTCATAGACTGTAGCATTATAGCACTATACAACAACTATTATCTCTACCCTGATTACCATAGCTTGCTCCACAATCGCAAACACGCATTATCACCCCACCACTAGCACCAAAATCAATAACATATTGACACAATTTTGTAAGAATCAGTATCTTGTAGAATCAAATTTGCTCCACTTGGCAACTCAAAGAATGATTGTCAGTGTCACAACTTCATGCCAGCCATCACCCACTATCTCAATCATTTTGCCATATTGTACTTGCTGTTAGAGTTGATTATTTAATCTTTTGATGAATCATTGAAATTTGCAATTTCATTAAGATCTTTCAGCTCTTGCAAAAGTTTTTGCAATTTTTGCATGTAACTTGGGTGCTTATGCTGTGCACACTGAGCTGGAAGGATGTGCATCAAACATAGTGGTCAAATATTTACTGAAGCCCAGAAGGAGATCAGGGAATTTATGATTCGTTTCCAATATGATAAACAATCGCCAGAGCCATCTTGGTATGGAAATGTAGCCATAAACCCACCTTAACTTATAAACAACTCGAGCTGGGCGAAATCATCTGGGGGCGATCAGAGCAGTGCGTTCGGGTATTGCATGCAGATGATGGGAGCAACACGAGCGTTAACCTATTTGCAGAATACACAGCGAGCACCTCATTTCAAAATTTGAAGAGTATAACATTTGAAACCAAGCAGAACACCTGCAAGATTAGTTAAATTAGTATTTACTGAATTTTGAATTTCTAAATTATAACAAAATTATGGGGAAGGGGGATGGGGCAAAGAAAGTAAATAATGCCCTCTCAGTTGTGAAAGACACATATGAGTGTCTTATCAATTTAAAATACTGCACATTAAGATTATTTTGTATTATAATTTTTTAATACTAATCAGTTTTTAAATAAAATAACTTCTTACAGAAAAATTTAATTAATAAAAAAAATTGAAAAAAACTATACCTAATGTATAAAAAATATTTCAGAAAATGCATGCCAGTATAGCTGACTGGCCAGCTAACATGGTGTTAGGAATAAACTAGGAAGTTGCCTAGGGCACCAAATTAACTGGGGTGCCAAAATCAAGAAGAAAAAGTGTCATCATCCCATCTATGTATATTCGAAATACTGTATGAATTATAATTAATTTATCTGCATTTCTGAGAATATGATATTGTCAAATCTTATTATTTACTGCATTTGTAAAGCGCTCATCCTTAGTGTTTTGACAGCCTTTCTAATGTTTCTTCAATTTTATTTGGCTACTGTCGATTCTATAATTTTATAAGCCGATTGATATAGGGCACAAGTGTCACGAACTAGACACCTGCACAAGGGACATTCATCAAGTAACAAGGCCAACACTGCAGGATTGCCAGAAGGCTGTTCCCTGATATAAGCTATGGACATATGAGCAAAGAAATCTGTCAAAGATACAAACTTCTGGACATAATGAGAATAGTTACACAGCTGGCTGACCAAACTAAACCATTGTAGATGATGAAGAAGAGATGGCCTTGGAACAAAGGATTTAGGCAATTTTGATATACAACGCTTCAACCCCCAAGAGTATGAACTTCATGGTAATAATGCCTCACCACAGCATTACGATGCACCTCTGCACAAACCAAGCATGAATGACTAAAGGTCATTCCAGAAGACTTCTGCCTTCTGGAATGCCCTTCTGCCACTCCAGAAGGCAGAAGTCTCATTCTTGGCTAAGAACAAAAAATGAAAGCTGTAGGCAAAGAAAATAAGCCCGATCTAAAGGAACAAAAAACACACTTTTCTTAATTAAGAGTGTGAAGCTCCCCAACCCTGCATTCATTTCATCCTTTTCTCCTTTTTCATACAGTACAGTGTTAGATATTTGTTTACATGTAAATTTTTCAGAATATTCAGCAAAAAACACTAGCACAAACATAAAATAGTTTTAAATATTCATATACTGTGTTCTAATAGACCAAAGAACATGTTCACTTCAGGGGATGGCACATTACATAGACATAATTAATATGCATTCTTTTTTTTACTTTTTTTCTTGTGAGAGAGCTACCATTTGCACAATTTTATAAGTTCAGAAAATAACATAGGAATAAACAATATAAAGAAACACTATGATGAGTGTTGACTAATTACTGATAGCATGTTTCCTCTAAGTGCTTTATTAGCTCTAATAAAAATACACAGGGCTTGTGCTTATAATAAGAATTTAATAATTCATTGTGTTGGAGGACAGGCAGCCAGAGTGTATTCATACACATTAGGCTTATACCTGGTTGATACCTGGTTGATGGGGTTCTGGGAGTTCTTCTACTCCCCAAGCCCGGCCCGAGGCCAGGCTCGACTTGTGAGAGTTTGGTCCACCAGACCAAACTTTTTTGGTCATATTGAGGTACCCCCCCTCCCCTCTCCCCCCAATGGTCGAATTACTGATCCCACCCAAGATGCAATCCCAAAAGAGCTGACTAACTCCTGAGTCCCTACTTACTGCTGGTGTATTGATAATGGTATGTATAATATTCTCATTTATGCCATTGATATTTGTGACAAAAGAAAAAAAGAAAAAAAAAAAAAAAGTTGGCCCCAAGAGGGAACCTTGCAATACCCAACTTACCATGTTTCTCCAGTTAGATAAGTTTCTATTTAGGACGACCTTTTGCTTTCTTTGTTTTAACAATTGTTTAATCCCTTCTAGTATTTTACCATTTATTCCATGTGCTAGTAATTGCCTTGCCAGTCTTTCATGTGGTACCTTGTCAAAAGCTTTAGAGAAATCTACACATATTACATCTAGTGGAAGTCCTTTGTCTGAATAGCTGGTTACCATTTCAAACAAAATTTAGCAGGTTAAGGCAGGATTTATTAAAAAAAAAATCCACCCTGCGCTTGAGCACCTGTGAGACGGTGAATGATTCTCTCTCTCTCAGGATTATGTCCATGAGCTTGCAGATAAGTCTAACCATTGTACTGACCTTCCCCAGGATGCAACTCACAACAGTTGCCTTAGTCCAGGTACCTATTTACTGCTAGGCAAAGAGAGGCATCAGGTGAAAGGAAATTTGCCTGACCATTTCTGTCCTGCTAACAGATCAAACCTGAGACCCCACTTGTAAGTCAAGAACATAGACCACTATGAAATGATCTGGGAGCCATGAACTGAAAACTTTCAAGTATTGGTCAGACAAATATACTGGGAAAAGTGGTTAGAAATAAATTGAAGCTGTCTTGCATGAGCCAATAGGCCTTCTGCAAATTCCTTTGTTCTTATGTTATACAGAGTGATATACCAATCAGGTGTTAGTTAACAGGTATAGCAACTGGTTAAAGGGATGGGCAGACTCCAGCCAACATTGATATACGTTGTTGTATACTATACATAGATAAACTTTGCAAAACAAAACAAAAATCATTATGATATACAAAAAAAATCATACTCACAAATATCCAGGCATGAAGTTTGAAAAATGCCTGGAGCATCCAGTCTCATACTTTACACTGTACAGTATTTCCATGTAGCACTTCTCAGTTTCTGAATCTTTATGAAACTAGTTCCTCTCTCCAAGTCCCACACTCACACACCATCATTCACACCTTCAGGGACAATAAAATTACTTAATTTCATCTTTATGACACCTAAATGCACCTAAACATTCTGCCTCTGTTTTATATTATCTTAGTTATATGATCCATTCTAAAGCTTCTTGCCAAATGTAGGCCTAGTAGGCCTATAGTACTTATATTTTCAGCAAGTTGTAAACACTGGCAATTTATGAGCAGACGGGGAAAACTCAGCATTGGATGTAATGAAACACATTTTTCTGGTAGAGTCCTGGTGGTTACCTGAAGGTATCTCACTGAGATTTCTCCACCTAATGGGTCACATCAGTCGCAAAAATTCTCTTTGGACTACCAGGGACCAGAGCCAGACCCTGGCTTTCCCCTCACAGAGGTGTAGAGAGCAAGTGACAATTTGTCACCCCACCAGGAAAGTGTTCAGAAAATTAGTGAAGCTTTACAGACAACTTTACAAGGTTCACAAAAAACGAATCTATGAAACTGCCAAACAACCTCACGAATGACTCAAACAAAGCAAAAATTCATTCAAAACTAGCTTGAACTCGTTAGTATTGATAGCTGCCACTAGGCAGTCCGGCCCCAGCTCACAGCCTGCATCTTTGGTCAGTTCTGGAGCTGGGAAATAACTTGCCAACGAGCTGATAAACGTGGAGGGAAGGCTGGGAATCAGGGAGCATAAGGGGGTCTGTTAGAAAGAGGCATTTCATTACATTCAATGGCTGGTTTCTGTGGGGAGCCCCTACCCCCATGGCTCCCAGAAAGTTGAGTAACTACAGATAACGAAAACACGGTACTTGCCCGAGAGGAGGAGAAATTGGCAGGCACAGAAGCGAAGGAGAGAAACCAGGTGGGAGACATGGGGCCAAAGCAACACGCGACTGACTGGGACAACGAATGTTAATCATATACAGGGCCACCAGAACCCTGTAAGAATGTCTCCAATAGTGAATATCAACCCAGGACATGTTGGAAAAGGCTACCACTAAGTGGCATACTTGCAAACAGTGTGGGCTCGAGGGGTAGGTACCACAGGCTGGTTAGACTTAATGACACTGCAGACGACTTGGGAAATGTGAGCCTTGTAACAGGGAACCTTTCCTCTGGCCTCAAGTTTTATCTCGGCCTTTAACATTTCTCATCACTTCAACTCCTGACTTCATATTCTTAATACTTATGGAGGTGATGTGTGTTTATCACTGTCATATTTTTAGTTATATATTTAAATGTTGCTTTGCAAGCTTTGTTCAATATTATCTTAGTATCTATTATAGTGTTGCCATTCAATTACCTTTGTTATATATTCAATATAAGCATCTACAACTGCTTTTTCCGATTCATTGAGGTAGTGGTTGCGAGCCGGCAGAGTTAAACCACCTTGATCGAACTGCAAAAGAATTACATAAATACATTAGATTCATTTTATTTTTCTATCTACATAATATGCAATATATTAACAACAAACGAGTAACCTAACAGCTTTAATCCCTTCTGCACTCTTGAGACACAACTGTGGCCTGGTAGCAGCCAATGGCCAGACATTAACTTCTCTTTGGTCCTTCAAGAGTTCCAGTCCAGGACGATTCATTCAAGGCTGCAGTAAATAAAGACAGTATTGAACGGAATCTTGAGTTATCAAATAGGTCCCCTAAAATTGTCATTAGTCGAGAACTCCTGGATGAATTTGAAGAAAGTAGAACTGTGCAAACTGGAACTAGCAGGTCCATTGTTCATCACAATGAAATGTGTGAAGTAAAACATGTGTATGGGGCAAGTAACAAAGTCAGTAGACTAACAGATGTTGTCACAGCTCGTATAAGACTTGGCTACAAGTATCTCTGGCAGTTCGGCTTGTATAGGGATCTAGATGAAGTAAAGTGTAAAGTGTGTGGACAAAGACAGGGACACACACTCGAACACTATATCTTGGATTGTAGTAAAATTGAGCCATTTAGAGATAAATCTATGCTAACTCTGTATGATATGGCAACCTATCTTATTATCATGGATAAATTACCTGAAATCCTTGCACTGTATCCACATTTTGCTACCAGTAGATGAACGACATATGAGATTCAGAAACAAGTAGTGTATTGTGAGGACTAATAATAAACAGAAGCTCCCCTATGACTCTGTAATATCCCCATTGGTCAAACTATTACGTATTAGCGATAAGACCTACCATTAATGTATGATGACTTACTGTAAATATATAGCTCTTGAAATAGCACTTTCTCTGTAACTAGCTTACATTGTAACTATAAGGTGTGAAGGATAGATGAAATTGTTTATGTAATAATCTAAGATGAGGTCTGATAAAGACCTTTTGTGCCCTCTGTAATGCTTTTTGCGCTACTGCTCACAGGATGAGTATGGGGTGCACAATAAACTAGCCGCCTTCGGCGGCAACAATCAAAGCAAGAGACTACTGTATAGTGAAGGGACTATGTTCTGGACACTTTTCATTAAAATATGTGCAAAATCAGGTACTGCAGGCAGATTTGTTAGAATTTGCAAGTTTGTTCAACTTTTCAAGCTGTGCATTATTAAATCTCTGAGGTATTATTACTTAAATGAGGGTGTGTAAATTGTCAGTGATATCAAATTTATGAATATACTGTACTGCACTGTATGAAGTTTGCCATATCTTTGAACCTTTTTTAACTTCTAAAGATGAAGATAGTATCGTCAGCATACTGCATGTTTAGCATGTTTAGGGATTTAAACAGGAGCTGTGTGTTGTCTGAATATAGTTATTGTTCTGATAGCAGATTTTGCTGAGTGATGATGGGCTTGAGGTAATTTGCAGTAATTGAACTTCAAGCACAGATACTGTATGTAAGATAGGGATAGATTAGCAAGTAGTATAATAAGAGGAGAGCAGAGTGGGCGAAGAATGAGACTGCTGTGTTCCGGAGGGGTCCGTGGGTGGTTGATGCTTGGTTGGTATGGCCAGGGGTGCATCATGTTTTGTGTCCGGTTGTGGCGCTTTGTCGTTATTTGCGCGCCACGGCTTCTGTGTTCGGGGACGTGCTTTGGGTTGATCCGGTTTCCCTTCTTCCCTGTTCGCGGGTTTGGGTCTCCCAGATCGTTTGCAGGGTTATCAAATCCAGCCAGCCTGCGGTCTATCCCTGTGCCCATGACATTCGTAAGTTCGCAGCTCTTGCTGCCGTCTTTGGGAACATGTCTTGGTCTGATATTCGGGCGTGGGGTTTTTGGCGGTCGAACAGGGTCCTGGCTGCTCGTTACCTCGTGAATGTCCCTGGGGCCCCGTTAGGCCTGTGTTGCTTTGGGTTGGCGGTTGCAGCCAGTTGTCTCAACTTCAAGTTGAGGAATGAGGGACGACCGCCTCTGAGATAAGTCCCTCTTTTTCCATCTGTGGGTAGTTCCGGGGAGCCAACGGGGCTCCTCCCAGAAAACCAGCATTGAATGTAATCAAATGCCATTTTCTGGATGAGTCCCGGAGGCTCCCCGGCATCCCTCCTTCCCTCCAGTTGGCGGTTTTTCAGGTTTTTGACATCCAGCCTCAGAACTGAGGTGTGGGTAGCCAGCATGAGGGGTCTTGGGCTCCCCCTTTCTCCTCCTGGGGAGGGGGAAGCTGCGCAGACAGCGGCGCGGCAACGTGTAACGTCATACTAGTTTGCTCGTTTTCTGTTTGGGAGTTCTATCCACTAGTTCGGCTTTTGGTAGCAATTTTAACCAGAATAGGGGTGTGTTTTGGGGAACTTACTTTTCTGGGTGCCTGATCCGGTCAATGGCAGACATAGAATGCTTCCAATCACACAGGGGTTTCTATAGGCCATTGCTCCCCTTGCCTCTCTGAGGGGGGCCAGGTTCTGGCCTTGGTCCCCTGTAGGCCTCAGAACTCCGTACACATGACTGATGCCAAAGTCTGACATTAGCATATCAGCCTGGGATAGCTCCGGGGAGTCTCCGGGGCTCACCCAAAAAATGGCGTTTCATTACATTCAATGCTGGTTTTTTGGCTGTGTGTTGTATGTGGGTGCTGAAGGTGAGTCTCTTATCTATGTATAGGCCAAGAAACTTTCAATCATTTTTATTGCTGATGTTAACATTGTCAATCTGAAGTTGAATTTCATTTGATGATTTACTTCTAAATAAAATGTAGTAGGTCTTTTCTATGTTTAGCAAGAGTTTGTTGGTTGATATCCATGAGAGGACTTTTTTTAATTTGTTATTTACAACATTATTTAGTGTGTGTGTGTGGGTGTGAGTTGGGGGTCTGAGTAGATGAAAGTAGTATTGTCAGCAAGTATCATCAGGTGAAAGTATGCAAATATTTTGCATACCTTACCCTAGAGTAAAGAAACTGCACAAATTTGTTGAAGCATGACTTGACCCCCTAGATAGGCTTCAGCCTTATGGGTACATAATTCTGTGACTCTAGCAATACCTCTAGATATGTAGCTCTCATTGTTGACATGTGTGGCATAACATTAAAAAAGTACAGCAGTTAATCCTTCTTTACAATACTGTACCAAGGTTTTAGAGACTGCTAATCCTAATTTGTAACAAAGTTTTAGATAAATTGGTGTCAAGAATCCTAACTTTTAGTAACTAAAATATAATCAAATAATTTCTCTATACTTGATGAACTCTTTAGTTTTAAACATATGTCATATGGCTTATTATCGAATACAACAGTTCACACTTCAAAATTATTTAAGCCATATACAGTGATTTATTTTAAACATTAACCTTATAAATTATGGTATACTATTTTAATTGAAAAAGAGCATGAAAGTACAGTACATAATGTCACATTATTTATAAAGCTATTTTGTAATTGGTAAACTTGCCTGCAAAATGTGACTCGAAGAATTTTTGTCATTTTCAGCAACCACCCAGGAGAACAAGGCCTCAGAGTTAAAATCAACTTTACTCTTGATAACATCATCTTCTAAGCTGTAGTTGCTGGCAGACCAATTTCCTGTAATGGACCAGCCACCCATTTGCTAAAAAGCAAGAAAGAAAAAATATCTACTGAATATGATTTCTTAGTAAACGACATTACCATTTCAATTAATGTAAACGGATAAACAATTTGCACATACTGTACATCTCTTTAATATCATTGCAGTAAAACTATTTTAGGGTACTATTACCTCAATTAACTGAAGAACTGGTTTGCCACCAAGTTTCTCAATAGTTTTATTGACATCCATACACGAGCGATAAAACACCCGCGCCTTCTCTTCTGCCTTGCTTTCTGTCTTTTCAGTTGATTCTGTAATTGCACTGCTTTAAATGTTTTTGTATTGCAAAGAATAGTCATAAATTTTGCTTTAGCAGGGTCAAATATCAGGATTTTCAAAGGTCAATTGTTGACAAATCAAGTGCACACAACATAAAAAAAAGGCTCCACTTGGGAAACATATCACATAATATCTGTGATCTTTGATATAGATATTTTAACATACTGTAATTCAAGATTAAAATAAATTTAAAAATAGTGCCCATACTCTCTATACCAATCTCCAACTTGTCTAATAGCAAAAGCAAGGCAGTACAGTATCATAATCAGTATGGGCTACACTATACTCATTCTCTTCTAGATTATAATGCATTGCATACCTCATTTCCAAAAGGATATGGTCACTTTTACCCAAGGAAAGGTACTGAATGTTAATATCTCTTCTTCTTTCTTGATGAATATCAAATTATGGAAGGCTTTGATGTCACTGTAGGGAAGGTATCTGGCTCTTTTTGCCAGCTCATGATCCCACAATTTGTGGACCTTTCAGGTTGTTTCCCATGGCCTGTGGTGGAGCTGGTTAGTTCCGCCCTATTATTTGGGGTCAGGGCTGTTAGGTGTCCTCCCTGGCACTGGGTTGGGCTATTGTAGGTTGGTTGGCATCAGGTATGGTTAAGGTGGCAAGTTCTCTTGATGTGTTCCATATTTATTAGCATTCAATTTACGAGAAAGGTTTTGAGGGGCATAGTGATGAACTGCCATGGTAACACTGCCTGGTGCATGCATTCTCCCAGAGTTGTAACTGCACAAACAATTATAAGTGACCATATGGCTAATTTCTTTCCTTACAAACGTTATTGTTATTAATATAATGCCAGATCAACAAAACTGATACTAGTAACCATTGATTCAGTGTCATATTATCTAGATTGTGTTTTAGAATAAAACTGTATTTTGAAATTGCTTCAGGTTCATTAAGTTTCAAGACTGTTTGATGTGTGGATTTTTAATATTTTACTATATTAGAAACACTCAAGAAAATTTGTTGTATCTCTTAATTATATTCATCAGAACAACATCTTTTTAGGAATTTTTTACACTTCCCAAAATAATATATGAAAATAATAGTCACATACCTAAAACATTATGCATGATGATCTGGTTGTCTGATGCCAGTTTATTGAGAGTTCCCCATATTGGTTTGCCTTCAGGAATAGGGTTCTTGGACACCCATCCCCCACATGCATAATCATAGAAGTTATCACATGGATCTACTTTAGAATCCATGCTATTGAGCAAAGACCCAGAAAGGATGACGCAATCTGGAGTTAAGCATACTTCACCAGGACCTACGGAATACATCAAAAGATGGTTTAAGCTGGCAAGCAGCACGGTCGTGAAATACATAATATTCGTAAAATATATATTCTGTACATACACGTAAAATAAAACCATTATGCATGTACAGTTGGGAAAGTGCATACTAGTAGAGTTATTTCCACAACACAATATGATTCTGTGGCACCTGTTCTGCAACTCCCTGAATAAGGGCCAGTCTATTATCAGCTCCCAGGCTAGCAACAACTTGAGTGCCTCACTTTTCCCGGCTGGGGCTTGTACATTTTTTTTTTTTTTTTTTTTTTTTGAGATATATACAAGAGTTGTTACATTCTTGTACAGCCACTAGTACAAGTAGCGTTTCGGGCAGAGTACGCGTAGCGTTTCGGGCAGTACATGCTTACTGTTGTACTGTATCTACTGTTATTGTGTGATATGTGTTTGTCTGGCATATGGATGCCATTTGACCTTCATAATGTAGCTCAGACTTTCCAACCTTTTGTTAATCTGGTCATCAGAGACGTGCCCTTCTGCTATGCCTACACTGATGACACTGAGCAACTTAAGTTGCTCAACAATTGAATGCTGGCAACTCTTAATCTGCCTTCAAAGTTATTGCTTCCATATGAATGATGGGAAATGCATTTTCCTAATGTTTGAAGTCTACTTCCCGAGACATCAAATGTCTGCTGTAGGTATCCTGCCCTAGGAAGAGAAGATTTAGTCTATCCAAGAATTTCCATGTCCCACACCTCTTAAGAAGCTACAGGAATGTCTTGGTATGGTAAAATTTTAACACAGATTTAGCCTACACTGTTCTGATATCTTGAAACTTTTGTACAACCCTCTGTAACCAGTTGTCCAAGGTACCCCTAACAGGTCACCAGAGGCCAAGATGGCTTTTGCCAGGTACAGTACTCGCTTAACTCCAGTGAACCACACAGCAAGCTCATGCCTGTCTGATGAGCACAAAGACAAGCGCTATTGGTGTTCCTCCCAACACAATGTCTTCATTCACCTGGCAATAAGAGACAGGTAAAGCTCCCATGCTGATGAACTAAGGCATGACCTGGTTGGAAACCAAATAGCCCACAACCTCATTGATGGAGAAGAATATTGCTGAAGGACTATATTGCCCAATCACCTTTATCCTAAGCTACTCTCAGAGGACCATGAAAAAATTGTACATATTTATTAAGTAAACCACTATTGAGCAGTTGATTAAACAACAGACCAGCAAAAATCAGAGTACACACAAGATAATTTTAAACACACACATACACACACACATACATACATACATACATACATACATACATACATACATACATACATACATACATACATACATACATACATAAAGTTTTATCATTTACTACATAAAGTAGTCACTGTACAAGGAAAATATTTTAACTTATGAAGAAGCCATCTTACTTTAGTCCTGTGTTCTGCCTGCCTTTATGACAAAGACAATTGGGAATGAATGTAGACAAGACTGGCAAGTTGAACTGTGTGGTAGTTCAAGTGCTGCCATCTGGTGGTGAATACTATGAGGCAGGCTCCTTGACGAGACAATCAGCACTATGTTAGGTAGCTCCTTTATTTCACAGTTGTTATAGAGGGCTTGTAAAAACTAAGTGTACATGATTCAAGCATTTTACAGCTAACATTAACCGAATCCTCTCAAATACTCTTTAACACCAATATGACCCTCTAGGAACATTTAAAATGTTCTCCATGATGCCAGTTCATGGAATGTAACCCTTTCTGACTTTACAGTTCATTCCAGATTATACAGCAAAATTTTAACTTGTGGGGCAACCAAGTGAGTTCAGCGAGAAAATGTTTATTTTCTAAAGGGAAAAACAATGGAGTGGGAACAACATGAAAAAAAATTAATGTTTCTAAAGGGTTAATTACCTAAATGTAAATATAATTTTTGTACAACGTATAATGCTAGATCTTACTTGAATTATGTGGGTGAGAAAGAAGCATGTGTAAAGTTGGCTTGAACTTTGTTTGAACATGAAGCACAGCCACAAGTATTGTTACTACTACTAGCTGCAGTATCCAACCCACTAGTAGTGCCTTTTCCAGAGAAGTACGAGATCGCCACCAATGTGACCCCTGAAGAGGAAATACAATTAATAAAAAACATTCAGTATTAACATAATGAACTGTAGATGCAGTTTCATTACTCTGGAAAGATATTTTAGGTCAATACACTTTTTTAAATGCATGCCAAAACGGAGAGGGAAACAAAAAAAGAACTAGATGGGCAAAAAGGAAGTAAAAAGAGTTTTGACAACTAAGCTCAACCTCTGGAGGAAGTAGTAGTCCCCAGAACTCAAAGATTATGAAATATACAAGAGGGCATTAAATAAAGCTAACCAGAAAATCACATCAGACAAACAAAATTACGAAAGAAAAATTTATCAAAATATCAAGAAGATTGAGTTCTTTTGTGCTTATGTAAGAAGTAGAAGCAAGACAAGTAACAGTAGGACCCTTAAGATCAACAGTTAAAATAGACTATAAAAAAGTAGCAAACATTTGGGCCTCCAGAACCTCCCAGTGAATTCAGCAGAGTTCCGAGTTGGTCGGCTTTTGTCCTATCGTGGCTGAGTGGATTAAGGCAGGTGCCTGGGAATCACCAGAATGCCATTTAATGTCATCCCATTGCCTTAAAATTATTTTCTCATTGATAAATCACACCACTGTGATTTCTTTGTCATCTGAATGAGGAATGGAAGGGTGTGAACACTATTATCCGCAGATATGTTAGTGAATATGAGAGAAAGGATGAGATCAATGATACTAGCACAAATGTTCTCTATATTTCTTAAGTGCTTCTTCAGTGATTAGGGAATTTAAAAAATGAATTCTCCTAAGTCGAATTAATTTCAATTTTATTTGGCCAGATGCTATACAGTATAGGTATGTATACAATACACAGATTGACAAAGAAAAGGACCTTGGAGTCAAAATCCACCATTCACTGAAAGTCCCACAACAGATAGGGACAACAGTAAAAAAAAAAAAAAAAAAAAAAAAAAAGCTAAACAAACCCCTAGGAAAATCAAGTGTACCTTTGACTTTAAGGAAAAGAAGGTAGTGATTCAACTTTAAAAATCTTTGATGCACCCTCATTTGGATTATTGTATCCAACGATAGAAACCTCATCTTCAGAAGGACATAGGTACTTTGGAGAAAGTACAACACTGGGCAACAAAAATCATTTCAGAACTAAGACATGCAATTGAGGGCCTTAGGGCTAGCAACATTGTAAACCAGTACTGAACGGGGTGAGAATAGCTTGAACTACCTCATCCCTTTGTGTGTATTTTACCTTAATAAACTTATTTCAATTTCAATTTCAATTGTAAACCAGGCATGACAGGGTGGATCTTGTCGAAACCTTTAAAATACTAAACAATTTAGAGAATGTTGATCCACACAAATTTTTCAAAAGGTCAGATATAACACAAACAAGAAGCACCGATTTCAAGCTCAACAAGTCACAATGTAGGACTGAAAACAGGAGATGCTTTTTTACCCACAGGGTTATAAACCCATGGAACTGCCTACCTGCCAATGCCAAAAAACTGTTGAATTCTGTTGAATTTTAAAATCTAACTAGAAGGAATCATCACGGCAAATTGGGAGGATGTCTGACAAGCCACCTGCTTCCTGTTCTCATCGAGGCCACTAGTGTTAATGGCACTCATGTGTATTTACCTGAATTTACCTGTCTCACACATTTTGCTCATCAAGGATTGGGGAATGCCAGAAATGCTCAGCGTTTCTAGTGGCCTCGATAAGGACAGGAAGCCGGCGGCTTGTCAAAGGTCCCCCTATTTGCCTTAATCTTTTCCAACAGATAAAGGGCATACCATGTGATAATGGACGGTAGTAGTGCCGGTGGGGAGCTCTTCCGTGCGTGCAGAGCCAACTGAACTAGTATCATCGTCTACATCTGTTTGCTGCTTGTAGCGAGTCATCTGGAAAGGAAGAAGATATTATCATAATTTGTGAATTTTTGCAAAGTAATAAATCAGACAGATGCAGAACAGTCTGTCCCTGTATATTAAGATTTCATTTATTGATAAATAAATTAGTAACTAAAGGTTTTAAAGACTAAATTAGTGTAAATTGGGATTTGAGCTGTTCATGACTAAGTCTACGTCCATCTATTGTGGATGGAGGTGGCATCAACAACTTCCTCTTTTAGAGTGTAACAAGTATATTAACAATGTAATATGCTTGGTCCAAACTCTCATTAGCTTATGTCCAGATAATGAGATTGGTTATGTCAGATTAACAAACCAATCTCTAAGCTATCACACTTCCCAAGTGTATAACTAATTACACTTAATACTTTTTCCTAATCTGATAGAGGATGGTCAGGTCAGGTGAAGGCTGGTAATGTAACCAGTCCACAGCAAATCATCATCAGTCTAAACTCCAAGAGTGGTTCAGTACAGACGCTCGAGAGATACCTTACATCTTCAACATTCACCAACAACAACGTAACACTTGACGTGTCCAGTTCCTATCCTCACAAGACGCTTCAGCCTCGAAATGGAGCAGACAGCCAGACTCCAGCCACATCAAGCTTCTACTCTCTCATCCCGCACTTGATCTCTTCGACTCTGCCCACATTCAGAGCGCCACACTCTACACTCTCACCCCACATTCGAGTTCTCTACTCCTGGCCTCACTCAGCTCTCTCCCCTACTCCAGACTTCATCTCAACTACTACAACACTTCACCACATTGCCAACAAACCGACTGCTGTAACCAAGACTATTGTTGGACACCCCTGGGATAGTGGGCTTCATCTTGCTATGCTCTTGCTATGCCTACTCAGCACATCTTAGAACAAGGCGCTCGTTGTATGCTTGTCCGAGGTGTAGCCGAGGACCTCACTCCATAATCAGATCAGTGCGAGTCTTCATCCTGCACACACCCTCACCATAGCGGTTATGTGGCCCAGTAAAGAAGAAAAGGCCACAGGTGTTTGTAGTGCTTCCCTTCCACTATCAAGAAAGCTACAACCACAACTGGCAACCATTAATACTATACTAAATATAAAAAAACACTAAACTCTTTGTGTCTACTCGACCAAATACGTAGGCGTAATCATATACAGTGGCGCCTCGATTAAAGAGTTTAATCTGTTCCGGCACAGAGCTCGTCATGTGGAAAACTCGTCTTGTGAAACAACAACAAAACTGTCGTTGGAGGTGTCCGAGAACCAGCGGGAACACTCGTTGATCGAGGGAAAGCTCGTCAGTCGAGATATATTTTCTGCGAGTGGCTTGCTCGTTACTCGAAATGCTCGTAACTGGAGCCGCTCATCACTCGAGGTTCTACTGTATTACAAGAGCATTCCACTTGTTAACTACCCGTACAGAGTATGAGTACTTTCTCGTTTCCCTTTGGCTCATTTGCGTTTCCAACTTCCACCTGTGTCCTGCATTCTCTCAGTCTGAAGCAGCTATTTTTGTCCACCTTATCTATTCCCCTCAGTATCTTGTAAGTTGTAATCATATCCCCTCTGTTCCTTCTATCCTCTAGGGTTGTGAGAGTTAGTGCTATTGGCCTATTGGCCTATGTTTGGCCAATAGCACTAACTTAGCTTAGCCTTCATAAGCTTGTAGCTTAGCCTTCATAAGCTCTGGCAATAATCTTGTTGCAAACATCTGTACTTTTTAAATTTTGGCCTTATGTTTCACAAGGTGCGGATTCCATACCAGTGATACGTATTCCAATATTGATTGAACAAATGATGTGTAAATTAATTTGAAAAAGAGTCCTGATTAAAATTCCTAAATGATTTTCTTATATTTGACAGCATCCCATATGCTGCCGATGTTATCCTGTTTATGAGTGTCTCCGGTGTGAGTGTTGGATTTATATCCACTCCCAGATCCTTCTCTCTTTCTGATTCCTGTAGCTATCTTCCCCCGTATTGTAGATGCCTTCTTGTCACCTCGCTCCCTTTACTATCCTCATTAAATGGAGAAATGTAGTAAGTGGGGTGCCACATGGGTCCATTTTGGAGCCTACCCTTTTTATCATGTGCATCAATGACATAGATGAATCTATTACAAACCATATCATCAAATTTGCAGATGACAAAGATTTATGCTAAAGTGGGAAATGTTAATGATATTGACGCCTTAATTACAAAGAGATCTGCATGAACTCCACAAATGGTCAGAAGAATGGCAAATGCTTTTTAATAACGACAAATGCAATACAGTACTATGAATGTGGGGCATAACAACCAATGCCACAACTACCAAAATAATAGCATTACATTACAGCAGACTGATGAAGAAAAAGACCTTGGGGTTAAAACCCACCAATCACTAAAAGTTGCACAACAGTAGGAGCAGCAGTCAGAAAAACTAACCAAACCCTTGGAAAATCAAGCGTACTTTTCACTTTAAGGAACAGAAGGTAATGATTCAACTGTAGTCCAAATGCGCCTCTGGTGGGGATTACTGTATTCAAGAATGGAGACTTAATTTTCAGAAGGACATAGCTGTTTTGGAGAAAGTGAAACACCAGGCAAGAAAAGTCATTCCAGAGCTAAGTCATCTCTCGTATCAGGAATGGTTGAAGGCCACAGAGCTAACACTGCAAACCAGGCATGACAGGGCTGATCTCATTGAAACTTTTAAAATACTTAACAAGTTAGAGGATGTTGATCTAGACAATTTTTTCAAAAGGTCAGATGTAACACCACAAACAAGGAGCAACAATTTCAAGATCAACAAACCACAATGTTGGACTGAGAACAGGAGATGCTTTCTATCCCACAGGGTTATAAACCCATGGAACCTCCTACCTGCCGAAGTCGTAAATGCCCAAACTGTGTTTTTTAAAATCTACCTGGAAAAGAGTGTAGCGAATATAGTTTGTAAATAATATACAAACTCATTAGCACTAATTATGAAACTCAAATCTTTTCCCTAATTACAGTTAACATTCCTTCCATCCTTCCAACCTATTAAGAGGACGGTGAGGTGTAGTCCAATCATATGAGCAATTGAGAAGCAATAAATCATCAGTATAATTTCCACAGTGATTCAGTTAACTTCAGTACAGACGCTTCGGAGTTACCACATCACCTCAACCTCAAGAATGTAGCACTCAGCGTGTACAATTCCAACCGACCCTAAGATGCAACAGCTTCGACATAGAGCAGACCGCAGACTACGACCTCATTGAGCTACCACGCTCTCGTTCCCCATCGCGCTCCCACACTCTTGGCCTCATCGAGTTTGGACACTCACCATTCTGCATCGAGCCTCCACGCTCTCATGCATAAAGCTCCGCGAATCGACTCTCTGCTCTGCTCCAAGTTTCGTCTCAACTTTTACGACACTGCCAACAACCGACTGCTGTACCCAAGACTACTAAATAAATGTGAAAACCCACTAAACACCGTGTATCTAATCTACCCAACAACGTAACATAATCGTACGTTACAAGATCATCAAGGCAAATGAGGGGACCTTCGACAAGCTGCTGACTTCCTGCCCGTTGAGGCCACTAGGGTTAGTGGCCCTCAGGTAAATCAGGTAAATTACCTTACACTTGTTGGGATTGAACGTTAGCAGGCATTTGTCTGACCACTCCTGTAGTTTCTCAAGGTTCTCCTGTAACTTTCTGCAGTCCTCATCTGTTTTCACGTTCCTCTTCAGCTTTGCATCATCTGCAAACATTGACATGTCTGAGCTCACTCCACTGGGTAGGACGTTCACATAAATTAAGAACAGCAATGGTCCCAGGACAGAGCTTTGTGGGCAACCCGTCCTCTTAAAAATAACGTCGCTTTTCACTCGTATGCGTGCTATGGCCAAAAATGAACGTAATTTGAAATGAAATCGACTCATGAAAGTGATGTACTGTCCCGTTTTCTGTTCGAGTCCTCTGGCTTACTCAGTAAGGTTAAGAGAGGAAACTTTCTATTAATGTTTTTCATGACGTTTTGAAACTTTAGGAGAATTTCCTGCCATCCTAACCTACCAGAGGACCCTTAACTTGCTGTTTAAAAAAAAAATCCAAAATTAATTTTCAATATTTTTTTATTTTCAAATTACGTTTATTTTCGGCCATACAGGCAAACGGCCAAATTCAGATGTAATTTGTAAGAGGACAGGTTGTTGTGGGACCCCAATTGTTACATTCCCGCAGCTTGAAACCTCCTCTCTGACTGCGACTCTTTGCTTTCTGTCCTTTAGTTACTCTCTTACCCAGTTATCCCAGCTTACCTCTCCATCTTGTACACCAGTCTTTCATGGGGTACTGTGATCACTACCCCAATATTTTGGCCACACCGTGATCACTACCCCTATGTCTTGTCCACACCATGATCACGACTACCTACATCCATTCAAAAAAGCATCTCAATTATTAGGGTGACATTAAATCACTAATTGTGCTCTCTGGAGCATAGAAGAGACAGCATAATTTGCACCTGGAAAATAATGGATTGCTTCCAAATCTGCACTGAAATGGTTACCAGTTTCCCATTTGTGGGGACAGTAATCATGACTAAGCTTATTGAGGTAAGATTATCAACTGTTAAACAATTGTCTCTAAAATTATATATTTCTTGCACTGCATCATATGTATGCTTATATGTTTGCTGCCACAGTTTGCATTTAGTCAGGCCTACAAGTGCAGGTCAACATGCCAGGAGTCATGGCAGAAGGTGCAAATAAGCTCCACTAAAAGCAGTGGTGCAATAATTATTCCAAAAGACAATTCTATAAAAATCTAAGAATCTGTGTACAGCTATTTAAAACCTCACTCTAAATGTATTAGGGGGCATAATTAGCTAATCTCTTTAGGCATTCAAGGGAAAACTTAATAAACACCTCCAAAGGGATCAACCAGACTGATTCCTATTCCAGACTACGTGCAGCAGTGTCCATCAGCCTGACAGATATAATCAAGCAAGAGTATTAGTCAGAAACCGAGGATATGCGCACTTGACCTTGTGCACGAATGTATATTGGAATGTATATTAAGATTATATATACCTTTGTATGTGTGTGTATATTATATATATATATATATATATATATATATATATATATATATATATATATATATATATATATATATATATATATATATTATATATATATATATTACTAAATATGACCGAAAAAGTAAGATTAATAATTCTAACACGAATTTTCTCAATCTTTCGTACATTTCTTTTCACTGTTGGAGGTTGTTACGACCCTGGGTTTTCCAGTGGAAACCAGAGGTCAAAATTGAGCTATTAAACTTTCTGGTAGTACAGTTGAGTGCATCGCGAGCGGCAATTGTTAGTATCTTCCCTGCCAGACGTAAGACTATTATTGTTTCTCAAAGAGCATTTAAAGACTGAGCTGGGGGTTGATTATTAAATAATAACATAGGCACCAACTTTGCTTACTAATACCTTCTAATCATTTGTAAAGTAACAATACATTGCATAGGGGAAGATCTTTAATGTGCTTAGCTGCACGATCAATTAGGCTCCTTCCGGCACCACATGGGAGGCCTAGCTGGTCGCTAGGAGGTCCTTCTCTGGCTGGCATTCGTGCGGACGAGACCTACTCTGTGGCTGCACCCCTAATCTCCTCCCTTCTCCTCTTACTTATTTCCCTTACCTTAAGTTCCTGTACCCTTAAGTTAAGTATTGTTTGATTTCTAAGTGTACCTACTCTGGTAGTAACGATTGGTGAGACCTGGGGGTAGTAGTTGCCAGTGTTTTGGGTAACCCTAAGTGTTGTGTTTGGTATTAGGGTACCGCATGGTCTCACTACCCTAAGCTGCATCCAGCTTCAGTGCTTATCCAGTAGTACTTTACCCTAGCTTGTTCTTAGTGTAAACCTTGTATCCTGCCTACGTGGACCAAGGCTTTTAACGTAAGATAGTGTGGTAAAGTTATTATTATTATTGTTATTGGTGTGAGTGTATATGGGGGGTTGTTAAGGGGTTAATAAATAAGTACATGAATTACAGAGTATCCCTTCTTCCTGTGTGGGAGCGCATTGATCAACCCTTAGACTAACATATATGGTCTAGTAGCAAGTTATTACTACTGTGGATAGTTTATTTTGGGGGCCGGGCCTTTTAGCTCTCCCATATTTGATACTCTGTCTTCTAACTACCCTTACCCCTTAATAGTACCAGTACCCCATAGAAGCCCCACACACCATTATTTATAACAGAGGTAAATCAAAAATCAATTCTCCAAAATTCATTTTTATTTCTAGTCTGACGCGACACGAGCGTGTTTCGTAAAACTTATTACATTTTCAAAGACTTTAGTTTACAAATACACAACTGAATAGAACTTACGCATCTCCGATTTTATATCTACATTTGAGTGAGGTGGATGAGGTGAGGTGGCATTAATAGGGTATTAATTTCATCGAAATTAATACCCTATTAATGCCACCTCTTGTTCTGTCTTGTGTTGATGAAATTAATACCCTATTAATGCCACCTCACCCCATCCACCTCACTCAAATGTAGATATAAAATCGGAGATGCGTAAGTTCTATTCAGTTGTGTATTTGTAAACTAAAGTCTTTGAAAATGTAATAAGTTTTACGAAACGCGCTCGTGTCGCGTCAGACTAGAAATAAAAATGAATTTTGGAGAATTGATTTTTTATTTACCTCCAACAGTGAAAAGAAATGTACGAAAGATTGAGAAAATTCGTGTTAGAATTATTAATCTTATTTTTCGGTCATATTTAATAATATATGTCTACAGGAAAGACTGCTACCAAAATATACTAATTATATATATATATATATATATATATATATATATATATATATATATATATATATATATATATATATATATATATATATATATATATATATATATATATATACACATACATACACACACACACACACACACAAACACACACACACACACACACAAACACACACACGGGTACCTTGGTTTAAGAGTTTAATTCGTTCCTGGAGACGGCTCGTAACCCGAAAACTCGTAAACCGAAGCTAATTTCCCCATAAGAAATAATGGGAAACTAATTAATCCGTTCCCGACTACCCAAAAACCTCACTTGAAACTAAATTTTTTACTTAATTCATCAAAATCTACACTACAAAAGTATGTTCAAGTTATTACTTACCCTTGCTGATGACTGTTGTTGGCGTATGCAAGATGGTGAGGAGGAGAGGTGTTACTGTTTGGAAGGGGAGTCCCCTTCCATTATAACATCAGGCAGTGAGGACTTCACTGGTGTATACACACTGGCACATTTTGCCTGTACTGTATACCACTAGGACTTGCGTGTCTTACTAAGAATCTGTCTAAAGACACTTGTTTTTCCCTAGATTTTAACACTTGTCTGTAGTAAGACATCACATTGTCATTTAAAAGGTCAATGCAACGACCTGCTACAGCTTCATCTGGGTGAGTTTTTTCAACAAAACTTTGCAGTTCTTCCCAAACTTCACACATTTTCTTAATGAAGATGGGACATCCTCTACTGCCTCTACTCACAACTATTTCCTTAGGTTGAACCTTACTACTGGCTTTCTTGGGACCCATGGCGAGATATATAATAAATTTTATGCTCAAATAGCAAAAAATCCGAAAAGAAACAGTAAATCCTTGTGAAGAATTCAGGTGGGTAGTCACTGGGCGCGAGGCACTGGTAACGTTATAAGAGTACGACAGCCTGCTGAAATCTATGCTAGAAAAAGCCCTCAACCTTTCTCTCAGCGACTCAGTGGAAACAGGCCTCCCTTCCTGTCAGACAGACTCGGGGGCCTCTGCGTTCGCACAGCAACACAAATTGCTGTACCAGCATTCCTGTCTTCTTCAGTGGCGTCTGACAACCTGGTGAAGGAAATCCTCCCCGAATACCTAGTTCAACAGGCAGAGATACATGATCCCAGCTTTACAGACGGCACCACCAAATGGGTCTCTCTCACAGGACCAGCACCCCAACCACCACTTTCTGAAGCCTATAAGCAATCCAGCTGGGATCGCCCCATTGCCGAACAAGAAGCTGCAGCATTGCTAGAAGCTGCAATACCACCACATGACACTGCCCGACATTTTTTATAAATTTTACTGTAAATTATCTACTTAAAATTATCTGTTAGTTTAAGGACTTGCCCGAAACGCTATGCGTGCTAGTGGCTTTACAAGAATGTAAAATCAACTTCATTTCTATGTTCTCTCTTAACCCCAATGTACCTTCTTGTATATAGATAAATAACGATTAATCTCAAGCTGAGTAAGTTACATAATGATTTCTATGTCAAGGGGATAGCACATGAATTATGTTTATATATAAAATCACTGAAGCACCTGCGGAGTAGGTAACAATGGGTCAGAGTTGACGTCGATGGCTGCAGGGTGTTTCATGCTTCTTGTGTCAGGGGTCTCCATGCCGGCGCCTGTACCCTGGTGGGTGTCTAATGGCTGAGTGAGTGTGGCTGGTCGGCTGACCTCATCCATGCGTCACGCTCTGGTCGACCAGGATGCCACCCGTAAGGTTTGGCTGAAGAATGGCGGAGCTCCACTCGCGTCAAAGTTAAGACGTTTTAATGGGCAATCAGGTTGTGGCTTTCATAATCAGGAAGGTTTACGAGCAGAAACAGTCAAGTGCCTGCCTCTTCATTAAAGACGCATGCCGCCGTGCTCTCATGGAATGGAAACTTTCTTACCGGATCCTCCACTAGTAATAATGGCACTGGGAAATTACCAGCCAGCGAACCCTTGACGAGATATTAACTAGTCTCAGAGATGCACTTGTGTTCTGGTTCACCACCAATAATACATCGCAGGCAATTTGTGGAGCAAGAGCATTATTTATTACTGTAAAGCTGTGTCTGTCTTGTTATTGTTTGAAAGATGTTTTTTATTTTCAAAATAGCACAGCTACTAGTCAGCCCGTTCTCACGATTTGACACTAAATAAAATTGCAATGGCTTTGTCTAAGCAGAAACATGTGAACCATAAGTAAGGAACTTGTATATTATATTACATACTTCTGAGGTACCTGGCGTTGGCCGAGTGAAGAATAGGGGCCACATCTTCACCATTCACCAGCCACTTTGACTGGACGGTAGAGCAACGGTCTCGCTCCATGCAGGTTGGCGTTCAATCCCCGACCGTCTAAGTGGTTGGGCACCATTCTTTCCCCTCGTCCAATCTCAAATCTTCCTCCTGACCCCTTCAAAGTGCTATAAAATCGTAATGACTTGGCGCTTTCCCCTGATAATTAAAAAAAATCTTCGCCATACTCGCTCCTCATCATTGTAACATCTTCATTTTCCAAATACTTCCGGGCCGGGAGTTTCCCCAGAATCAAAATGTAGTGGTAAATGTCTTCAAGCACAATTGAAATTGAAATAAGTTTATTGAGGTATAAATACACAAAAATGGATGAGGTAGCTCAAGCTATTCACACCCCATTCACTTCCATCCTTCCAACAGTAGCTGAGCTGAGGAGACGACGACGTTTAACGGTCCGTCCTGGACCATCGACTTGATAATGGTCCAGGACGGACCGAAACGTCGTCGTCTCCTCAGCTATTCGTGTGTGGTTTGGTCATCAGGTAAACGTGCATAATGTACTGAACATTAGATCCAGACATGAAGGGCCTCTAGTACCACATAAAATTACGTCTTGAAACCGGGCGGGGGTGGTGGGAGCTGCTCATATTAGCCTGAGAAAGGTTTAACATCCTCCGGTGTATTGCTTCTTCTCTGAACACGTTGATTTTCTACCTCTAAGTGGCGTTATTTTACATCTTTTGTTGCGCCTGCGCCTCTCGAAGGGAAATATCAGGAGAAAGCGCCAAGCCATTACGACTACTCGAAGCAAATTATTTTAATTATATCAGCCCTTCCATTAATAATTCCCCGTATGTACCTCTCTCCCCAGCTGCAACTATTACCGTTTCATTACTGCCAGTAAGTCACATGGTTAATTAAACTATTACACGCGCCAGCGATGTGGATACGTTTTGTGCCGGCGTTTATAAGCTTTGAATTTGAAGGGGTTATTAGCTTACAATAAAAATTCAAATTACCAAGGTGACATTCTTTGAAAATGTAATTATTTTAGTATAGTATAGGCATCCTGCAGTCACGGGGAGACTATGGAGTTGCTCTCGGGTTGTCTAGGCAAAAGTGTCCTCTCCAGGGTGCAAAGCCTGGGTAGGTCGATATGGAGAAGCTGTTGCCCATGCAGCTATATTACTACTTAATATATGTTACCCATGTATTAAGTATTAAGCTTTAATGCTTATAATACATATAAATATTAACGTTCATGTTATTCATCCTTATCAGTTTTGAAAGTTTTACTGTAAAGTTTAAATTAGGAAAGATCTGGGTAAATATTGGTTTATGAATAAGATTATGAATTCATGGAGCAAATTACCAGAACTGCCGATTGTTACAAGCGACATTTAGACATACATATGAATGAGTTTGATTGGGTATAAATAGGAGCTGCCTGGCATGGGTCAATATGCCGTCCCCAGCTGGGTTTGTTCTTATGCTCTAAAATTAAGAGTCGTCACATCCCGTGGTTGGTACTGGACTCCATACTCATCCCGTGGGTGGTACTGGACCCCATACCCATCCCGTGAGTGGTACTGGGGTGGTACGTGGGGTGGTAAGTAACACAGTTAACGTATATATATCCATAGTCTTCAATAGTACAGTTGGTTCAAGAACTGAACCACGACACACACTAAAGTGAGCAGTTTACATGTGTGGCGAGATACATACAGTTTAACTAGTCATGCACCCACAGCCCACCGAGTCATGGAGAGTTTACAATCATGTACACTAAGATAACTTTCCGGATTTGTTTAGGATTTCTGGAATTACCTCATAATGAACAAAATACTTACACATTTCTTGAATATTTGCAATATAATTATCTGTAAATTCTGACATTTTTTCATTTAATCGCATAGTGACACAAGGTATGGGAGTAGTTCTGCTGACAGAGTTTACATTTGGTAAGGTCTACTTCAGCAGGTGGGTTCAAACTCCTAGAGGTACTTGTAGCCGAGCCTAAGCCTATCAGTAGTAACGTCAAGGTGTCTGCTAACCTCGGAGGCACAACAGACTGTGCAAAATAGCCCCATTGAAAAGTAGGGTTGTAATGAGGTGTAGTGTGTCTGTAAGACATGTTGAAGACGTGTCTCAGATGGTTATGGCGCATTCTTTACACTTTCCTACCTGACTTTATGTCCACCCTTGTACTTAATTAAACACCTGAAGTGATTGATACTTTCTGTGTGTGTGTGCGTGTGTGTACTCACCTATATGTACTCACCTATATGTGCTTGCAGGATCGAGCATTGACTCTTGGATCCCGCCTTTCTAGCTATCGGTTGTTTACAGCAATGACTCCTGTCCCATTTCCCTATCATACCTAGTTTTAAAAGTATGAATAGTATTTGCTTCCACAACCTGTTCCCCAAGTGCATTCCATTTTTCTACTACTCTCACGCTAAAAGAAAACTTCCTAACATCTCTGTGACTCATCTGAGTTTCCAGTTTCCACCCATGTCCCCTCGTTCTGTTATTATTACGTGTGAACATTTCATCTATTTCCACTTTGTCAATTCCCCTGAGTATTTTATATGTCCCTATCATATCTCCTCTCTCCCTTCTTTTCTCTAGTGTCGTAAGGTTCAGTTCCTTCAGCCGCTCTTCATATCCCATCCCTCGTAGCTCTGGGACAAGCCTCGTCGCAAACCTCTGAACCTTCTCCAGTTTCTTTATGTGTTTCTTCAGGTGGGGGCTCCATGATGGCGCGGCATACTCTAAGACGGGTCTCACGTAGGCAGTGTAAAGCGCCCTAAAAGCTTCCTCATTTAGGTTTCTGAATGAAGTTCTTATTTTCGCCAGTGTAGAGTACGCTGCTGTCGTTATCCTATTTATATGTGCCTCAGGAGTTAGATTAGGTGTCACATCCACTCCCAGGTCTCTTTCTCGAATCGTTACAGGTAGGCTGTTCCCCTTCATTGTGTACTGTCCCTTTGGTCTCCTGTCACCTGATCCCATTTCCATAACTTTACATTTACTGGTGTTAAACTCCAGTAGCCATTTCCCTGACCATCTCTGCAGCCTGTTTAAGTCCTCTTGGAGGATCCTACAATCCTCGTCTGTCACAACTCTTCTCATTAATTTTGCGTCATCTGCAAACATTGACATGTATGATTCCACTCCTGTAAACATATCATTTACGTAAATTAGAAAGAGGATTGGTCCCAGCACCGATCCTTGAGGTACTCCACTTGTTACTGTTCGCCAGTCCGACTTTTCGCCCCTTACCATTACCCTCTGGCTCCTTCCTGTTAGGTAGTTCTTCACCCATACTAGGGCCTTTCCGCTTACTCCTGCCTGCCTCTCAAGTTTGTATAGCAGTCTCATGTGCGGTACCGTATCAAAGGCCTTTTGGCAGTCAAGAAATATGCAGTCTGCCCAGCCTTCTCTGTCCTGCCTTATCCTTGTTACTTTATCATAGAATTCTAAAAGGTTTGTTAGGCATGATTTCCCTGTCCAGAACCCATGTTGGTGCTTGTTTACAAACCCAATGCTCTCCAGGTGCTCAACAAGTCTTAGCCTAATTATTCTTTCAAGAATTTTGCAGGGGATGCTTGTCAGTGATACGGGTCTGTAGTTAAGTGCCTCCTCCCTATCACCCTTTTTGAAAATCGGTACGACATTTGCCTCCTTCCAGCAACTGGGCAATTCTCCCGACATAAGTGACTCATTAAAGATCATTGCCAGAGGCACGCTGAGAGCCTGCGCTGCCTCTTTGAGTATCCACGGTGATACTTTGTCTGGTCCAACAGCTTTATTTGCATCCAGTGTTGTCAACTGTTTCATTACATCCTCTGCTGTCACCTCTATATCCGATAGTCTTTCATCTTGGGTAATCTCTTCTAACAATGGGAGCTGCTCAGGCTCGGTTGTGAACACTCCATGGAATTTTGCATTCAGTACCTCGCAGATTTCCTTGTCGCTTTCTGTATATGCCCCTTCTGTTTTCCTCAGTCTTGTCACTTGGTCATTTACCGACATCTTCCTTCTTATATGGCTATGTAGTAATTTTGGTTGCTTTTTCGCTTTGACTGCAATATCGTTCTCATAATTCCTTTCCGACACTCGTCTTATGTTAATGTAATCATTCCTAGCTCTGTTACATCTAATCCTGTTGTCCTCTGTCCTTTGTCTTCTGTACTTCCTCCACTCCCTCCTGCTTCTCACCTTTGCTTCCTGACACTGTCTATTAAACCATGGGTTATTATATTCCCTCCTGCTTTTTTCCTTTATTGTTGGAATAAATCTATCTTCAGCCTCCTTGCATTTCAATATGACTTGGTTCATCATACCTTGCACTGTTTTGTGTGTGTGTGTGTGTGTGTGTGTGTGTGTGTGTGTGTGTGTGTGTGTGTGTGTGTGTGTGTGTGTGTGTGTATTCACCTAGTTGTGTTTGCGGGGGTTGAGCTTTGCTCTTTCGGCCCGCCTCTCAACTGTTAATCAACTGTTTACTACTATTTTTTTTTCTCCACACCACACACACACACACACACCAGGAAGCAGCCCGTGACAGCTGACTAACTCCCAGGTACCTATTTACTGCTAAGTAACAGGGGCATTGAGGGTGAAAGAAACTTTGCCCATTTATTTCTGCCTGGTGCGGGGAATCGAACCCGCGCCACAGAATTACGAGTTCTTTGCGCTATCCACCAGGCTACCAGGCCCCTATGTGTGTGTGTGTGTGTGTGTGTGTGTGTGTGTGTGTGTGTGTGTGTGTGTGTGTGTGTGTGTGTGTGCGCGCGTCCGCTTGCGTGCGTGCACACACCTGCAGTTATCTCTGCTAAAATAAACGTATTACTTCACACCAGGACATTTGCCTTGGAACTGTGAAGTCACGGTCTTAAATTTCGCAATCTCAGATTAAAGACGGCGCTCACGTATTACAAGCCGAGGTCCCTCATGGCTCACGCAGCAGCCAGCGGGGGGGCTCTTGGACACAAGGGCCGACCCTGATCCTCTCATTATTAACATCTTTATTGACAAAATTAATACACACCTTTGCCTCCTCGGAGTATTTTAATGACGTCATATTAGAGTGAGGTGCTGCTCCTATTCACTACCACGCAGGACAGAGGATCATACACAAAACAATAAGTAGAAACTGTAGATTTAGATATTTCATGAAGTTACAATCTGCTACATCAGAAAAACTCATGAATGGATATATCACCCACAGGTGATATATATATATCCATTATAACACATCAAGTGGGGGACCATTACTGCTGACACCCACCATAGTCACCCATTACTAAAGTCAACACAATCTCAACTACTTCAGCGTCAGTTAAGAGTAGCCGCAAAAGTTTATGTAAGCAATACTTTACAAACTTTTTATAAACTTTTTTTCTGCAAACAGCAACAGAGCCAACCAAACAACCCAAAATAAGGTTAGAATGAGGACATTGAACCAATCACCATTCAGATAGGTTAAGCGGGGTTTAGCCTGGTTCCACACCCTGACTTATTTTATAACAGTTTTGCCACGGCTGCTGCTATCAAACAATTGAGCACTGTGTGCAGGCGATGAGTCACAATAACGTGGCTAAAGTATGTTGACCAGACCACACACTAGAAGGTGAAGGGACGACGACGTTTCGGTCCGTCCTGGACCATTCTCATTCGACTTGAGAATGGTCCAGGACGGACCGAAACATCGTCGTCCCTTCACCTTCTAGTGTGTATGGTCTGGTCAACAATTGAGCACTGTCTACACTGTCTACATGTCCTAGCTCTCACCCCCAATATCCTACACGAAAATCAACTTAATATCGGGCTGTAAACAAAAAAAAATTCACCAGCGCAGGTGCCTGATTTGAATATATATTGCTCTACTGGGCCACACTTTTTGGGATCAAGTTGTACCTATATATATAGTGACAGAAAAATAAAACTTCAATACATATAAACTAATTTTATTCCTAGTTTTCCCTGTTGTGAGTAACTACTACAGTGAGCGTGAAATAGCAAATAATAATTGTCACAGTCTATTTTTTGCAATTCAAAATGATCAGGATTCCGTTGCTTCCAGCACCCATGGGCCAAATTTGTGTTTCCACAAATAAGTATTTAAATCAAACATGAGAAAATAATCATCGTAACTGTGTTGATGAGTATGATGAATACTCAACAAGAGTGTTACTAAAAGTATGATGAAGTTATAATGACGTTAAGCTGTGACTACTGGTCAAGGCTTCTAGCTGTGGCTACTGGTCAAGGCTTCTGTGGCTACTGGTCAAGGCTTCTGTGACTACTGGTCAAGGCTTCTAACTGTGACTACTGGTCAAGGCTTCTAACTGGGACTACTGGTCAAGGCTTCTAACTGGGACTACTGGTCAAGGCTTCTGTGACTACTGGTCAAGGCTTCTAACTGTGACTACTGGTCAAGGCTTCTAACTGTGACTACTGGTCAAGGCTTCTAGCTGTGACTACTGGTCAAGGCTTCTAACTGTGGCTACTGGTCAAGGCTTCTAACTGTGGCTACTGGTCAAGGCTTCTGTGACTACTGGTCAAGGCTTCTAACTGTGGCTACTGGTCAAGGCTTCTAACTGTGACTACTGGTCAAGGCTTCTAACTGTGGCTACTGGTCAAGGCTTCTAACTGTGACTACTGGTCAAGGCTTCTAACTGTGACTACTGGTCAAGGCTTCTAACTGTGGCTACTGGTCAAGGCTTCTAACTGTGACTACTGGTCAAGGCTTCTAACTGTGGCTACTGGTCAAGGCTTCTAACTGTGACTACTGGTCAAGGCTTCTAACTGTGACTACTGGTCAAGGCTTCTAACTGTGACTACTGGTCAAGGCTTCTAACTGTGACTACTGGTCAAGGCTTCTAACTGTGACTACTGGTCAAGGCTTCTAACTGTGACTACTGGTCAAGGCTTCTAACTGGGACTACTGGTCAAGGCTTCTAACTGTGACTACTGGTCAAGGCTTCTAACTGTGACTACTGGTCAAGGCTTCTAACTGTGACTACTGGTCAAGGCTTCTAACTGTGACTACTGGTCAAGGCTTCTAACTGTGACTACTGGTCAAGGCTTCTAACTGTGACTACTGGTCAAGGCTTCTAACTGTGACTACTGGTCAAGGCTTCTAACTGTGACTACTGGTCAAGGCTTCTAACTGTGACTACTGGTCAAGGCTTCTAACTGTGGCTACTGGTCAAGGCTTCTTCCCACCTGTAACCCAACGACGCTTATTTGATGTATTTTGTAACTTAGTGTAATGGAATATAGCTTTTGTAAAGTCATAATATCATCCGCATTGTTGTTGTTTTGTAGTTGTTTTTACACAGGATACAAGAGATTACTTCTGATTCTTGGAAGCAGACTTAGAGCTCTCTCTTCCCGCAGTTCATCTTAAAGCCTTACCCTACTAGCTCTCCGTGGAGCACGATCTGCCAATCTGTTTACAACCAGGGGTCTCAATTACTGCTGGGGGAGCAGGGGCGTCTTCCCTGGCCCAAGCCTGGAACCCGGCCGATATCGCAGGCGAGGCAGAGCGGCCAAGCAACTCTTTAACATACTTTTACATTATCTTCACTTATACACACTCTAAAATTAAAGTGAAGTTTCTCCTGCAGTCTTTTAAGACGTGTTATTACCCAGGGAGTCTTTATCACCACTACCAAGTCCAAGTTTCACCCTAGTGGAAAATTGTAATACGGACCTAATTTTTTTTCTGAGTAAGCGTCCAGTGTTGCCACTGGCGGGTGACGTCACTGGCAAATTTTTGGAATGAAAGGTTCACTATTTCACGCACACGACAGCAACAACAACTACTACTATTACTACTACTACTACTACTACTACTGGGATAATGAACCGAGAGGCAGGCTTCACTCTCACAGTTACGTGAACTAAACCGCCGGACAATAAAGCCAGCCTAGAGAGGATAATTACTTTCCTTGAATTGCGACATTGCAGATTAAATTAACTCTGTTGCTATCAGGCGTCAGGCGGTCCTGGCCGGGATGAAGCAGTTACAGCGTGAAGCTGCCGGGATGAAGCAGTTACAGCGTGAAGCTGCCGGGATGAAGCAGTTACAGCGTGAAGCTGCCGGGATGAAGCACTTACAGCGTGAAGCTACCGGGATGAAGCAGTTACAGCGTGAAGCTGCCGGGATGAACCAGTTACAGCGTGAAGCTGCCGGGATGAAGCACTTACAGCGTGAAGCTACCGGGATGAAGCAGTTACAGCGTGAAGCTGCCGGGATGAACCAGTTACAGCGTGAAGCTGCCGGGATGAAGCAGTTACAGCGTAAAGCTGCCGGGATGAAGCAGTTACAGCGTGAAGCTCCCGGGATGAAGCAGATGAACCCCAAGGACCGCTGCTCACTCTAGTGTGTTTACAAGTGAGACCACAACATGGCCCAGCACCGTCCACCATCATGGTCCAGTACCATAGACCACCATGGTCCAGTACCGTAGACCATCATGGTCCAGTACCGTAGACCACCATGGCCCAGCACCGTCCACCATCATGGTCCAGTACCGCCCACCACCATGGCCCAGCACCGTCCACCACCAGCTCGCCCTTTGCTATTATCTCATACCACATCATTGGGATTTTTATTCGAACCTTGGCTTCAGTTCTCAATGGGAAGAATGGAAAGGAAAATATCTACGGCGATTACAACGCGCACCCAATTCTTGAAGGGTTGGCGAGCGACTACGATTTTTCTGTCGATAATGTTACCGAGGATGAACAAGAACAGGGGTAGGGCAGAGCAACTGTGGAACACAACTCTTTGACAGTGAGAGGAAGAACAGTCGTAAGGTTGACAGAACACTTAACAAAGAAAACAAATAGTGGAGAAGAGAGATATGGACTTCGGGAATAGCTAAAAGAAACTCAGCTTTATGTTGCTCCCAAGGGCAATATCAAAGATCCAAAACGAAGGGAAGACAATCGACTTGAGAATGGTCCAGGACGGACCGAAACGTCGTCGTCCCTTCACCTTCTAGTGTGTGGTCTGGTCAACATACTTTGCCACGTTATTGTGACTCGTCGCCTGCACGAAGAAGGGAAGGGTGAAGTGAACGGGAGGGGCGGAAGAAGTGAGGGAAGGGAAGGAAGAGAGGGAAGGGAAGATACCTATCTCTACCACCTGTACCCAGTCACCCCCATCACCATTGGGCCCAGGGAGTCAAGAGCCCCCAAGATATCGCAGGATCTAAGGGACCTACTGGAGCAGGAGCCGGGGAGGGGACTCCAGGCACACTGAAGACTTGGGGCCCGCAAGGGGTCGGTCGTTCTTCGCAAGGTTCATATGTTTCAGTTAAAGGACCTAACAGATTATATATCAATTTTGACTAGTACAAAATGTCCTCCTTCTATCCCTAACAATTATGTTAACGAACTAAGACCACTTTTTCTCGCAGAACTGCTGTCTCTAACGCTACGTATGTAGCGCAAATAGTGCGCTGTGTCTGATGTGTGTGTGTGTGTGTGTGTGTGTGTGTGTGTGTGTGTGTGTGTGTGTGTGTGTGTGTGTGTGTGTACTCACTTAGTTGTACTTGCGGGGATTGAGCTTTAGCTCTTTGGTCCCGCCTCTCAACCGTCAATCAACAGGTGTACAGGTTCCTGAGCCTACTGGGCTCTATCATATCTACACTTGAAACACAAATATTTCTGTGGCCCATTTGGACACTCAGTTTCCACCTGTGTTCCCTAGTGCATGTGCCCCACACGCATTAGGGGAATCGTGGATGTGAAGATAACCTGTTTCGTGGGATATATTCTCACACCCACGATCACTAACGGAACACATCTTCCCTACGTCATCATCCTTCAGTTATAAAATGGCATTACAAAGGAAAATTGGTTCACTCAGGAGTGAATAACTTTGGATATAATGAAGCACAGGATTGACCAGAGGAACAGGAGGCGCCTTTGGAAGGCTGGAATCTTCCAATGTAACGTTATATCAACAAAAACAAGAGTTCAAAATGGTAAGCATTTTCAAAATGAGTCACATGTGGACAAGGAAACGGACAGAATGTACGAGTGCTTCTCAAAATAGAATTATCACCCGAGGGAGCCGTGAGTGTTCAACGCTTGTCGTTAACGAAGATGTGTTTGCCGGCGAGGACAGTCTTAGCAAGGTCCCTCGCACAGATATAAAGAGAACGATTGTCTGCATAATTCCTCGCTTCACAACCTTCCCCCTCCCCCACCCCTCATTATAAAACTCTCCGCCTAGCTAAACACGCCCCTTCCCTCTCCACGGTCACTATACATCCCTTTTTCACACGGCCCCTCCCCGCTTACACCCCCCAGAGGTCACGACCTCTCCGTAGGGTGCAGTCGCACCTCCACAGATCTCCAGTAACAGCTAATGATACTGGTAATGGCTCCAAAGGGCCACCACATACGGGCTATTCATGCCCGTGCCACCTTTTAGGTGGCATAATCTTCATCAATCTTACACCCCCGTCTTCATTATACCACCCCTTCTACAATGTCCCTCTCCGTTCTACAATCCTAAATGCACGTCTCACACCGACAGCTGACAGGTGTAGTGTGTTTTCAGAGTGTGCTGGTATGTCGTTTTGCCCCTCTGTCTAATATTAGTACGTTGCTCGCCCTATATCCATCTCCCTCACTCATCTTCACCCCTTCCGTTACTCACCTGTCCTCTTCACAAGTCATTTTTCTTCCAACCATTCTCTCTCTGGCTTACCCTCACCATGAACCTCCTTCAGTGTTTTGAATCTTTCTCCCTCTCTCCCTCTCCCTCTCTCGTCTTTATTCCTCTTCAATAATTAATAACCTCGCAAACCTCCACTCTTATCTCCTCCCTGACTCACCACCTCTCTCATCTCTCTTACCTCTTATTCCCTCACACTCTCTCCATCACAATATTCATAATTCCCCCTCAGCCAGCACACAGCTGTCTCCTCCACACACACACGCCCATTGTTACAGCACTAGGCTGCGCTCACCTTCCTGGTGGTGCTGCTGCTACTTCACTCCCACACTCTGGCCCCTTCTTCCTCCCTCTTAGTACTCTCTGCCTCTCCCTCCCCTCCTCCACCTGCCCAACTCTCCACTAGCACACCCCTTACCTTGAGGTTACCTTGAGATGCTTCCGGGGCTTAGCGTCCCCGCGGCCCGGTCGTCGACCAGGCCTCCAAACCGTGCAACCTAAACTCATTTTACTAGTGGCGGTGATCGTCGCATACACTCATCAACTGTACATATGCTGTCAAAGGTGTTTGTATTTATCCACGGTGTTGGTCGAGGGCCTACATGCTGGAGGACGAGCCAAAATGAGGACCATATTAAATCCAACATCATTTAAGTGTTTGAGCGACTGAACATCGTCAAGGCATTCATAACCTATAGCCTAGCAACTTTGGCTATTTATATGCAAGAAAATATGCACTGCTAAGTGTCCCCAGGACACTTGCACTTCAGGGAACTTTTACCTGGGCAAGAAGAAAAATAACACGATAAATATCACTATAACGTAATACTACAGTGAACGTGTTGCCTGGCAAACTATGTTAAACAGCAATTACTGTTGCAATTAACTGTGCTCCAAGAAGACAAGGGCGAGGGCACCACCACAGGTTTTATATATATATATATATATATATATATATATATATATATATATATATATATATATATATATATATATATATATATATATATATATATATATACATATATACATATATACATATATTATATATATTATATATATATATATATATTTATATATATATATATATTATTATATGGTAATAATCACTCATTTGCTATTGATAAAAGTTGAGTGGCTCCTGGCATGGCCGCCCTGCACGTTCACACACTGGGTGGTGAAGATTAAGCCACCCAAGAGGTGGCATTGGCATGAATAGCCCGTAAATAAGCCCCCGTGTATGTGCAAGACTTTTATACCTTATGCAGTTCCCTAATACAGTCCTTCACATCATGGGATGCGCATTCGAATCATATTTATGTATATGTACAGCCAAAGGGTAAGTTACAGATCAAGTAACACAGATGAGTGAGCAGGTGGAATAAGGACCACAGTCACGGACCATGGCCAAGGACCAGCAAAAAGATGCCGGTCACGGTCAAGGACCATGGTCAAAGGCCATGATCTGTCACCACGGTCACAGATCACGCCCAAGGACCCTGGTCACGGACCACGGTCAAGGGTAACAGCCAAGGGCCGTTAGTCAAGTAAAACATCAAAGACACGCCCCGAAAACGCTCTCGTCCCCCTCCCCCCCTGCAGCATGTCCCCCCTCCCACCCCGCAGAATTCCCCCCTCCCACCCTGCAGAATGTCCCCCCCCCCCCCTCCCCCCTGCAGCATGTCCCCCCTCCCACCCTGCAGAATGTCAACTGTAACATAAAACAAGGGACATTATAGACCAAGTTGCACTAAAATGATTGCTAACTATTCTTTCCAAGTATCACCTGTGTCTATTTCATGTGTGGCCAGGAACATTTGGGTTGGATACCTCACCTGGAGTTTGATATACGAGGCCATTTCTTCTACCGGAGGTGGGAGGTGGTGGCCAAGGTGGTGATGATGGTGGTGGCCGGTGCTGTTGCTGCTACTGGTGTTGGTGGTGGTGGCAGTGGTTGTGATGGTATTGGTGTTGGTGGTGGTGATGGAGGTGGTGGTGGTGGTGGTGGTGGTGGTGGTGGTGATGCTTCAGCCTCCAGATCAATAATCACCAGGGGGACTCCTCACCACCCACCCAGTGTGTGTGTGTGCGTTTCATTCGTGACGTCACGGACTACGCAAGTATTGCGTCACGGGTGACGTCAAGGACAATGCACATGTGAGAGGTGCTCAAGGCTGGAAGAATATGGGCGGTGTCTTTACGAGTACCAGAAGTACTTGCGAGACCTCTATAGTGTTCCGTTCCTTAGTTACTCTGGCCAACATGTGACGATGAATGTCTTCCACCGGTATGAAGGTGTTTGTAAACACATCTGTTTCGCTGTTCCAAATGTTCTCTCAACATATATATTTAATTTCGTATAAGGTACACTACAAAGAGCTGTTAAACTATCAATTACCTCTCCTGGTAAACTCTTCCACATGTTAGGTACCCGGGGGCGGGGGAGGGGGAGGGAGCTAGATGGAATGGGGGTGGAAGGGAATGGCATGCTACATGGAGTGGGGGGAAGGGAATGGCATGCTACATGGAGTGGGGGGAGGGAATGGCATGCTACATGGAGTGGGGGGAAGGGAATGGCATGCTACATGGAGTGAGGGGAGGGAATGGCATGCTACATGGAGTGGGGGGGAAGGGAATGGCATGCTACAGGAAGAGTGAGAAGGAGCGACATACTTCAGGAAGAGGGGCAGGAGGAGAAGCGGCATGCTTTATGGAGAGAAGAGAGTTGAAGTGGCATGATGCAGGGAGAGGGGGGGAAAGGTGGAAGAGGCATGCTCCAGAGAGGGACTGCCACACTCCACATGGCGGGGGATGAAGAACCAGCAAGTACAGGGCTATGGGCCGTAGGGCGGCACCAGCCGGAGAGTGGCCAGCAGCACACACTGGGGCCCAGAGGAGACACCAAGAAAGGCGTCTATGTTGATTAATATTATATATTTATTATTGCAGCGCCATCTGACCTGCTCAAGCTTATAAACAGGAACTGCGCTCTTGGTGTCCACGGAGAGTGGAGTGGGGCTTATTACTTGTGGTTTCGACTTTTTTTTTATATAATTTCTCCTACACATTAAAATACTTATATAGAGAAACGTTAATTAAGCATGTTCATCTGTGTGCTGTTCGTTGTTTATTCTGAGATCACTATACGTGTGGGATAGAAGATAATCCACAAATAAAACTCAATAATTTACTTACAAAAGAAAAAATATATTAGTTTTGGCTGAAATCATTCACTATTATTATTAGGATCATTTGATAAAAACCTACACTTATGTATTTGTGTATTTTATGTAAAGATTTACACCAAGTGTTTCGCACTCTCCTGAGTGTTTTATCAAAGTCTGAGTGTGTGATTAGGACCAGACTTACATCTTAACGGCTAATACCGGTATTATTAATTATTTGGTAATGAACCGTTGAGATATAAGTCTCGTCCTAACCACACACTCAGACCTTGGTAAAGCACTCAGGAGAGTGCGAAAGACCTGGAGTAAATCTTTACATAAAATACACAAATAGACAAGTGTGGGTTGTTATCATGTTATTATGTCTGCGAGAAGACGTTGCCACTACTTATTGTCATCTTTATCCACGAAATATACAATTTTGCCTAATGTGAGTAATTCAAGTTGGTCTTATTACAGTGAGGTGCTGCTGGTATTCCCTGCCACACGCAGCCAGAGGATCACACACAAGACAACAGGTCTAAATTGTAGTGAAGTTAGTCAAAATCTTGGTTCAGGGAAATGTGTGTGGCGACCAGGCGGCCTCCCGGGCCGCGGCAAGCACTTCTCACCATCACTATACCACAAATACCGCTGGTAAGGAACTTGTACTGCGAGCGACCTTACGATCACGGTCATAGGGCTCATGAACAAGGTAAGCAAGTAAGTGGTTTGTAAGATGGGTGAGCTTACGGCGAGCATATCTATTGGAGAAATATGGTTTCAACCAAGGGGGGAATTACCCCAAGGGAGGGGGGTTGGGAATTGGGATCAGACTCACTCTTGAATTATTGATATTTCTACAATCTACAGTTCTACAGAATGTATATAATCTATAGGTCATCACACTTTATTATATGTAACAGATTAAGCTAAAAATAAAGATTAAATATTTAACTTTTCACCTGTGGAAATATTCCATTTATAATATAATTGACTTTTTTGTTTTTGTGTTCAAAGATTTTCAGTGTGGTGAGGTACAGTTTCTTAAACCTTTGCTCTTAATGAATTCTTCGTTGTTCTGGTACAAGCCTCGTTGCATACTTCTGGGCCTTTTCCTAATTTGGTTATATGGTTCTTTGAGCGGCGGCTGGTCGACGCTAGAGCGGCACCCTCTAGAGTGGCTTCACGAACCTCGTGTACTCTGAAGGCCTTCCTCCAGGATCCTAGACGCTATATTTATGCTTGCCAGCTTCGCATATGCTACTGATGCTATCTCATCTATATGTACCTCGGGTACAGGCTATAGGTTATATGAACTCCCAGGTTCCTCTCTTTTACATCTTGTGTGTGTTTTGCTGCGTTATTGGTGTTGCCATGGCATAAAGTTGCCATGTAAGCTCCAGTAGGCTGACAGGCGAGGAATCACAATAACGTGGCTGAAGTATGCTGACCAGACCACACACTAGAAAGTGAAGGAACTACGACGTTTCGGTCCGTCCTGGACTATACTCAAGTCGATTGACAATCGACTTGAGAATGATCCAGGACGGACCGAAACGTCGTGGTCCCTTCACTTTCTAGTGTATGGTCTGGTCTCCAGTAGGCTTGGTACGTTGATAAGGCTCAAGAACGGTGTAACATTCACCTTGCTTCTCTGATTGTCGTCTTACTGTCTCACACTCGTTATTCTCCGTTTTACAGCAGTCATGATTCTCCCGCGTGCACTCCCTGTACATTGTCCTCCCTGTTGTCCTGTGTTGCGTGCAGCTGCTATATTGAACCACGGCCGCATTTGTTGGTTTGATTATCTTTCTCTGAGGATTGGTGTGTGTGTGTGTGTGTTTGTTTGCAATTTCTGCCTGTTGGATCAAGCTGTTAGCTCATGGACCCCGCCTTTCTAACAGTCAGTGTCTAATGTACTGACTCCAGACCTATTTTCCTATATCATACCTATTACATATATTTCTCTCTAACGCGCATACATCCCCATAATGCAGCCCGTAGCAACTGTAACTCACAGGTAATTATTTACTGCTAAGTGAACGCAGGCACCAACTTAAAAAATCTCTCCCCCATTTGGTTCTGCCTCGACCTGGAATCGAACCCGGAACCTTAGGACTACGACCCCAGAGCACTGTCAGCTCGGCTGCCAGGACCTGTGTGTGTATGTGTCTACTCACTTACATGTACTCACCTAGATGTGCCTGTAGGGTCGAGCTAGGCTCCTAGGTCCGCCTTCCAAACGTTCTTTGATTAATGCATTGCCTCATTTCTCACGGTTTTATCATATTTAAATTTAATATTTCTAATCAAATTAGCTTCAACGTGTTTTTCGTCTAACCTATTCCACTTACCGACAGCTCTAACACTGAAAACGTTCTTCCTGATGTCTCTTGTGTTATTTGCGTCTCTAGTTTTCATCTATGACCCCTCGTTCTGCTGTTCCTAGCTTTAAAAATTTTAATTTTTAAATTTTGTGTTTACTTTCTCAATTTCCTTTAGAATCTTATATGTTGTTATCATATCCCAACATCTCCTCTTTCCTCTAGTGTGGTAAGGTCCACTTCTCCCATTCTTTTCTCATACTTCAATCCCTTCAACCCAGGAAAGTCTCGTTGCATATCTTTGGACCTTTTCTAATTTCTCCTTGACCTTTTTCAGGTAAGGGTTCCATGCTGGGGCTGTATATTCAAGAATGCGTCTCGCCTTCGCCCTTATAAAGGCGAAGGCCCCTGTATAAGGGCCAAAGGGCCCTTATACAGGGCCCTTTGTCCAGGTGTCTGAGGGATACACAGACCTTGGCCAGTCTGCCATATGCAGCTGTTGTTATTCTGCTCGTGTGGGCTTCTGGCGTCAGATTTGGAATTACGTTCATTTCCGGGTCTTTCTCCTCCTCTGATTGAAGAATCTGTCTTCCATTCAACCAATACTACTGTACCAGCCTGATCTCGCGAGCGTTCCCAACGTAAAGAAGCATGTCGTTTCATGTAAAGAAAGAAATTGTCGTACTAAAGTGCCTTATCCTATCCTCCCGATGACCCACTAACAGAAAACGGGACAGTATGTAAATTTCGTGAGCCGCTACCATTTTCTAGAATGACAGTTTTTGGCCTTATGTAAAGTTTACTTCAAAATGCGACGTGTTAATGGGAGTACGGGTTGCTGTGCCGGTCTTGACACTTCTAATTCAAACTTCATAACCTTGCATTTGGCTGGGTTAAATTCTAACGGCCATTTTTTAGACCACTTCTGGAGTGTGTCCAAATTCGTTTGCAATGCATCACAATCTGTCCTGACTTTTCTCATTTTGCATGAAGCAGCCAATTTTCTGTCAGGTCGTTAGCGCGCGCGCGCGTGTGTGTGTGTGTGTGTGTGTGTGTACTCACCTATATGTACTCACCTATGTGTGTGTGTGTGTGTGTGTGTGTGTGTGTGTGTGTGTGTGTGTGTGTGTGTGTGTGTGTGTGTGTGTGTGTGTGTGTGTGTGTGTGTGTGTGTGTACATAAACACAGAGATAACATAAAATGGGCGTGACGAAGTTCCTAAACCTAAGTTAGCTGCGTACTATTTCCCCACTTAAAAGTTTTATATCTGTTTCAAAAGCTCGGTTGCAATACAGACACACACACACACACAAACACGTTAATCATTGTGAGGCTTCCGCTAATGGGAGCCCCTAATACATCTCCGGCACACAAAGAAAAATACTGTTACAAGATTTGAGTTTTTTTTATGAAATTTAAAGAAGGAATAATGCTTAATTTAAATTGTTTTTGCCCAGGAGACTACAAATAACCGAAATCAAATCTCTTTGATTTGGTCCAACGCGACAGAGGTGTTTACAACAACGCTCAATGATGAATACAATATAAACACGAGCAGACAAGTGACGAATATTCCTGTCGTTATTTACGAAGATTTTTCAGCCCAATGCGTAGTGGTTCTCACGGTTCTCAGATCAAGAACTGGCGCCTCCCACCCGTCGCGGAGTGGATGTTTGTGTTGAAGATAAGTCGAGGTACGTGGGTGTTGGCAGTTTGTGGTCCTCCTAAGGTTCTCCAACGTCAAGAAATTGTTCTAAAGTTCCCCCCTCACTTAGCCTATCAGAGAACCCAAAACGGGACAGTGTGGCATTTTCGCGAGCCGCGGCCATTTCTAGTACGACAGTTTTTGGCCTTAGGTAGAGTATACGTCAAACTGCGACGTACTTTTAGGACGCTGCTGCACCTTCAGTGGTGTGCAGCTCTGAGTGCTGGCTGGGTCGCTAGCCTTGTAACTCCGTCGCTCTTATTCCTACTTTTCTTTGTCTAAATTGTCATTTAGATATGACTTTTTATCCATTCCTGCCTGTTTTCTCTACTATTGCTTGATCAACATTATCTTATCACTTCGTATCAATAGTTAACCTATCCACAAGTCGAGGTCTTGAGGGGCCTGGGCGCCACGTCACCGCCACACCCTGCACCACGTCACCGCCACACCCCGCACCTCGTCACCGCCACACCCTGCACCTCGTCACCGCCACACCCTGCACCTCGTCACCGCCACACCCTGCACCTCGTCACCGCCACACCCCGCACCTCGTCACCGCCACACCCTGCACCTCGTCACCGCCACACCTTGCACCTCGTCACCGCCACACCCTGCACCTCGTCACCGCCACACCCTGCACCTCGTCACCGCCACACCCTGCACCTCGTCACCGCCACACCCTGCACCTCATCACCGCCACACCCCGCACCTCGTCACCGCCACACCCCGCACCTCGTCACCGCCACACCCCGCACCTCGTCACCGCCACACCCTGCACCTCGTCACCGCCACACCCTGCACCTGTCACCGCCACACCCCGCACCTCGTCACCGCCACACCCTGCACCTCGTCACCGCCACACCCTGCACCTCGTCACCGCCACACCCCGCACCTCGTCACCGCCACACCCCGCACCTCGTCACCGCCACACCCCGCACCTCGTCACCGCCACACCCCGCACCTCGTCACTGCCACACCCCGCACCTCGTCACCGCCACACCCTGCACCTCGTCACCGCCACACCCTGCACCTCGTCACCGCCACACCCTGCACCTCGTCACCGCCACACCCTGCACCTGTCACCGCCACACCCTGCACCTGTCACCGCCACACCCCGCACCTCGTCACCGCCACACCCTGCACCTCGTCACCGCCACACCCTGCACCTCGTCACCGCCACACCCTGCACCTCGTCACCGCCACACCCTGCACCTGTCACCGCCACACCCCGCACCTCGTCACCGCCACACCCTGCACCTCGTCACCGCCACACCCTGCACCTCGTCACCGCCACACCCCGCACCTCGTCACCGCCACACCCCGCACCTCGTCACCGCCACACCCCGCACCTCGTCACCGCCACACCCCGCACACAACAGTCCACAAGAACAACAACTACCCGCCCCTCCCCCACACTGCACTTCCCCGCGCACTTAGATCACTACCATGACAACGGCTGATAACGCACTTATCGCGATAAACACCACGAGACTGCCGTCACCCCGGCCGCCACAGCCTACCTACAAGGCAACCAACTTACCTTACGGTTAGGGGAGCCAGGAGAGGCTCCCCTAACCGTAGGAAAGCCTCGTAACCTAAGAGGTTACAAGGCGATCAACTTACCTTACGGTTAGGGGAGCCAGGAGAGGTGTCTCCCTATCATCTAAACTCAATGAGTTGATATAGATCTTTCTGTGTGCTGAGAGGATTACCTAGCAGCTAATTTTATTCTTAAAACTGTATAAAAATGAAAAAAAATAACAAAGCGCGGTAGGTCGGAGACGCATGCCCAAACCTGTCCATTTTTTCTTGTTTTTTCCTACCACAAACGTTGCCACACATTTACAATACTAACCAGTATATATAAATATATATATATATATATATATATATATATATATATATATATATATATATATATATAGCTCTGGCTCTTTGGTCCCGCCTCTCAACCGTCAATCAACAGGTGTACAGGTTCCTGAGCCTATTGGGCTCTATCATATCTACACTTGAAACTGTGTATGGAGTCAGCCTCCACCACATCACTGCCTAATGCATTCTATTTGTCAACCACTCTGACACACACTCTGTGTGTGTGTGTGTGTGTGTGTGTGTGTGTGTGTGTGTGTGTGTGTGTGTGTGTGTGTTTACTAGTTGTGTTTTTGCGGGGGTTGAGCTTTGCTCTTTCGGCCCGCCTCTCAACTGTCAATCAACTGTTTACTAACTACTTTTTTTTTCCCCACACCACACACACACACACCCCAGGAAGCAGCCCGTGACAGCTGACTAACTCCCAGGTACCTATTTACTGCTAGGTAACAGGGGCACTTAGGGTGAAAGAAACTTTGCCCATTTGTTTCTGCCTCGTACGGGAATCGAACCCGCGCCACAGAATTACGAGTCCTGCGCGCTATCCACCAGGCTACGAGGCCCCTGTGTGTGTGTGTGTGTGTGTGTGTGTGTGTGTGTGTGTGTGTGTGTGTGTGTGTGTGTGTGTGTGTGTGTGTGTGGTGGGAGGGTGGGAGGGTGGGAGAGAGGACTGGTGGAGATAGCGAGGACGAAGGTGGTGGGGTTTGATAACAAGCACATCGATCTCCTACCATTGTGTTATGTAAATATGGCCCCATTCCCGCAAACTGCGTGCTTGCTGCCTGGCCCTTTATGTGTGTGTGTGTGTGTGTTCTCACCTAGTTGTCCTGTGTGTGTGTGTGTGTACTCACCTAATTGTACTCACCTAATTGTGCTTGCGGGGGTTGAGCTTTGGTTCTTTGGTCCCGCCTCTCAACCGTCAATCAACTGGTGTACAGATTCCTGAGCCTACTGGGCTCTATCATATCTACATTTGAAACTGTGTATGGAGTCAGCCTCCACCACATCACTTCCTAGTGCATTCCATTTATTAACTACTCTGACACTGAAAAAATTCTTTCTAACGTCTGTGTGTGTGTGTGTGTGTGTGTGCGTGTGTGCGTGTGTGCGTGTGTGCGTGTGTGCGTGTGTGCGTGTGTGCGTGTGTGCGTGCGTGCGTGCGTGCGCGAGCGCGCGAGCGCTTACCTATCAGTGTCTACGCCTTGCACCTGTTGAGTTTCAGCTTAACTACTCTGACTTTCAAATTCTTTGTCGAATCGAGCCTTAAAGTTGTGGATGGAGGTGACTTCCACAACTTCCTCTTATACAGCATTCCACTTGTTATATTATTAATTAACTAACCGTACAGGGCACGAGTATTTTCGTACGTCCCTTCGGTTCATTTGCACGTCCAGCTTCCACCTGTGTCCTGCTTTCTCTCAAACTGAAGAGGCTGTCCTTGTCCACCTTATCTATCCCCTTCAGTATCTTGTATGTTGTAATCATATCCCCCTATGTTCCTTCTATCTTCTTGGCTTAACCCTCTTAGCTCTGGCATCAATATTGTTGCAAACCTCCGTACTTTTTCAGTTTTTGGCTTTATGTTTCACAAGGTGTTGATTCCATACCGGTGCTGCGTGTTCCAGCACTGGTCGAACAAATTTTACGTCGATTGTCTTGAAGGAGTCCTGATTCAGGGTCCTAAACGATGGTCTTATATTTGCCAGCTTCCCAAATGCCACCGGTGTTACCCGGTTTGTGTGTGCTTCTGGTGTTAGTATTTGAATTATATCCACTCCCAGTAAAATATGTGTTAAGGGGCAAGTAAGTAAATCAGCAGACTAACAGATGTTAGTCGAATGAGATTTGGTTACAAGTATCTCTGGCAGTTCGGCTTGTATAGGGATCTAGTTGAAGTTAAGTACAAAGTGTGTGGACAAAGACAGGGACACACACTCGAACATTATATCTTGGACTGTAGTAAAATTGAGCCATTTAGCGATAAATCTAAACTCACGTTGTATGAAATGGTAAACCATCTTATTATCAAGGATAAAATACCTGAAATCCTTGCACTGTATCAATATTTCGCTCCCAGTAGACAAACAACATATGAGATTAAGAAACAAGTAGTGTATTGTGAGGACTAATAACAAACAGCAGCTCTCTTATGCTCCGTAATATCTCCATTGCTCAAACAATTATGTATTAGCGATAAGACCCACCATTAATGTATAATGATTTAATGTAAATATATAGCTCTTAAAACAGAACATTCTCTGTAACTAGTTTACATTGTAATTATAAGGTGTGAAGGATATATGAAATGGTTAATGTAATGATCTCTGTTGAGGTCTGATAAAGACCTTTTGTGCCCTCTGTAATGGTTTTTGCGCTACCGCTCACAGGATGAGTATGGGGTGCACAATAAACTAGCCGCCTCCGGAAGCAACAATCAAAATCAAATCCCAGATCTTTCTCTCTTTCTGATTCCTGCAGCTGCCTTCCCTGTATGGTGTAGATGCCTTCTGGTCCTCTCTTTCACTGTCCAATCCTCATTACCTTACACTTGTTGGGATTGAATTAGAGTAACCATTTGTCTGACCACTCCTGGAGTTTCTCAAGGCCTTCCTGTAACTTTCTACAGCCCTCACCTGTTTTCACGTTCCTCATCAGCTTTGTATCATCTGCAAATATTGACATGTCTGAGCTCACTCCCTGGGGTAGGTCGCTCACATAAATTAGGAACAGAAGCGGTCCCAGGACAGAGCCTTGTGGGACCCCACTTGCTACATTCCTCCAGCTTGAAACCTCCACTCTGACAATTTTTTTTTTTTTTTGCTTTCTGTCCTTCAGATACTCCCTTACCCAGTCATCGCAGCCTAATTCTCCATCTGGTCATTCATGGGAAACAGTGTCCAATACCTTTTGACAGTCTTGAAAAATACACAGTGTGTGTATTTATTATTTGTATTTGCTATTTGTATCTGCCGAATCGAGCTATTAGCTCCTGGACCCCGCCTTTCTAACCAATTTCACAATGTATATCTGAAGTAGCTTGTAATATTAAATGGAATGTAATTTTTGCCAATAATAATAACTATTGTATAAAATTTGTGTGGATCCCATCCCATGTTGGAGTTGGAAAACATTACTTTGTAGATCGATTGGCCAATGAGGCTTGCAGGAAAGAAAACACTGATTATGACTTTGGACTATCTAATGCAATTATTAGAAACACAAATTAAAGAAATTAATTCCGATTTAGAAGAACTAAGAAATGCCCAGAGACCTGAAAGCCGCAGTATTAAAAGTTATGACAAATTTTGTAATAATAGGTATTTGTATGGTCAGCACAGTAACCGAACCAGGCAATGTGATGCAGTCATTGCGGTAATTCGTCTTGGCTATAGACACATCTGGCAGGTTAGTGAGGCTGAGCCACTACCAGAATATTCAGATTGTAAACTCTGTGATAAACCTTTAATGCATTCACTAGAACACTATATTACTGAATGTGAAACCGTAAAAGATTTTAGACCTCCTGGCCTATTGGCCTATTGTACTACCCTATTGTGAAACTATTTCATTGAATCTGGTGTACTGGACGACATCCTAATAATTTATCCTAAATTTGCTTGTCCATTTTAAAGAATGCAGAACAATTTTATTTATACTACTTCTAAGCTGCATCACTTATGAACCCATCCCTGCCCTTGTGTGGCAGTGCACAATATAAAGTTGTTTTTATAACTTATAAACATTAAAACATTGATTGTAACCATGATACATATATATATATATATATATACATATATATATATATGTCGTACCTAATAGCCAGAACGCACTTCTCAGCCTACTATGCAAGGCCCGATTTGCCTAATAAGCCAAGTTTTCCTGAATTAATATATTTTCTCTAATTTTTTTCTTATGAAATGATAAAGCTACCCATTTCATTATGTTTGAGGTCAATTTTTTTTATTGGAGTCAAAATTAACGTAGATATATGACCGAACCTAACCAACCCTACCTAACCTAACCTATCATTATCGGTTAGGTTAGGTTAGGTAGCCGAGAAAGTTAGGTTAGGTTAGGTTAGGTAGGTTAGGTAATCGAATACACATTAATTCATGAAAACTTGGCTTATTAGGCAAATTTGGCCTTGCATAGTAGGCTGAGAAGTGCGTTCTGGCTACTAGGTACGACATATATATATATATATATATATATATATATATATATATATATATATATATATATATATATATATATATATATATAATGTGCTTCAGCCTACAGCTTAGACCTATTGTCTTGTGTATGACCCTCTGTCCTGCGTGACAGTGAATACCAGCATTATCCCCACTTTAATAAGGCTTAATTGAAATCCTCAGATTAGGCAAAATTGTAATTAATTTTGTCAATAAAGATGTTAATAATAAAATATTATATCTACTACATATATTTCTCTTACACACACACACACATCCCCAGGAAGAAGCCCGTAGCACCTAACTCACAGGTACCTATTTGGTACCTATTTACTGCTAGGTGAACAGTTGCACCAGGGTGAAAGAAACTCTCCCCATTTTGTTTCTGTCTCTGTCGGTGATCGAACCCGGGCCTTTAGGACTATGACCCCAGAGCGCTGTCCACTCAGCCGCGAGGCCCCGCGTGTGTGATCATTACCCCTCTGCCCCCACGCGGCCCCTGTGTGTGTGTGTGTGTGTGTGTGTGTGTGTTCAACAGGTAGTACTTGGAGGATCAAGAGTTAGTTCTTAAGACTCGACATGTTTGGCACGTGTACGCGTGAGAGTCTCCAGGCGCATATTGAGCCTGCAGGCTTGCTACTGGAAATCAATACTCGGTTCTTAAATTGATACATCTTTGGTGTCGTTAATTAGCTAATGAACACTCAACCTAAGTGATAAGTAATTGGTAAACTCGCGGGACGAAATCTATAAAACTAACAGGCAGCTGCCCACGTGTGATCTTTACTATTATAAATTTGAAACAGGAGAGAGAGAGAGAGAGAGAGAGAGAGAGAGAGAGAGAGAGAGAGAGAGAGAGAGAGAGAGAGAGAGAGAGAGAGAGAGACTCATCTTTAGTCTTGAACCGTTCTGGTTGGCCTGGTCAGAATTTCAGAGCATGTAACTCCGGCGTAATGTTTGTAGACTTACTGTTATATATGAGGCCAATATTGTTGAGGTTCCGCACCTGGAAAAACTTTGTGGACAACCAGAAGCTGGCACAGTAATACGAGGAGATTGGCCATCAGTGCCCTCATGGCTGACAATGTTTTCCTCAACAAAATCACTCTTATCGGCGATTATTCATTCCTATAGACTCTCATCTGGAACTTGTTTCAGTCAACATGTAAATACGTGTAAAATCAAGTCCACTGACCATATGAAGGCTGTGGCACTCCTGGTTCACCCTGTTCCTTACATAATAATTACTTTGCATTAACTGAAGTTTATTCCTATTGGATACAACTAATTAGCTCTCAAATGAGTATCTAGTGTCAGGCTTCAGATGATCTGATGTAGGCTAACGGCTCTTAGCGTGCAGCTTCACTGGGAACATCAATGACATTCTTAATGAACCCGTTCATTAAGAATGCCTGCAACCCGTTCTCGCATAGGTTATACCTATAATAGGTTAAGTAATAATTGTAATTACGAAGCAATAAGATGCCTATCTTAACATACTAAGAAGGTTAGGTAAGGTCGGTGTTTTCTATGAAGCTTTTCAAGGTAAACTAAAATATTCACAATAAATTAGTATGTCACATATGCACTTATTTAATAAGTCAGTATTGTCTGTACGAAAGTGCGAGAACGGGTTGCCAACCTTAGTTAAATGAAACAAAAAGACCAAGAAAGGGGAAATGTGAAGCAGTGTATGTTGTAAGTCATACTAAGGTAGCATCGGTACTGTTGTAATGCTCATCATTAAGACATCAAGATGCCTCTCGTGCTGCTATCACAACACGGGTATATTACCAGAGACACTCGACGCTCGTGATGCTCGGGGCCTGGCGATCGATAACTCTGGCGCGGCATTTGAGGGCGCACAGCTAAAGATGATGGTACGCAACAAGCCTAGGATGAGAGGTAGGGGCGGGGAGCGGGTTACAAGTGTGGCAGTAAGGAAGTAGATGATTAGAGACGGATGATGGCAAAGGGAAGGAGGAGGATGAGAGAGAACGAAGGGAAAGAAACATGAGTGGATGGGAGGTGTAACAGGAGAGGCGGGAAACGTCAGAGATGTTAATTGACCTTCAAGACCAAGGTTGTCTCCCTGTTTGTAAGCTTCTACGACATTCCTCCCGTTCTTTTCCTGTTATATTTCCTTCAAGATATTTACCAACAGTAAATTGCTAGTACTTAATAAGCCCATTCTATTGTTATACTGAAACCTAGTTGATGACCATGACCAGTGCTAAACAATTAATCTATAAGAGAGAATGTATGTACGTCTGTTCAAATTTAGAGACCACATGGTTGGGGCTAGCCTCACCCAAGT